>NC_090826.1:36406030-36709060 GCF_028021215.1 Eschrichtius robustus
TTCTGAGGAGGCCTCAGGAGAGGATTCGAAATGAAACGCTCTATGTTACTTTTCAGAGTGGAAGAAGAAAAAAATCAGACAGGCTCTGAGGACCCCTTGATCAGCACATGCTGAATGCTCCCCACGGCAGGCAGAGCACAGCGTTGGGTATCAGCCACAGGACAGCCCTCCCAGCAGGACTGACTGCAGCCTTCTCTCCAGGGTATCTTGTGATGAGGGCGGGAAGTGTGCCTCGTGCCTCCTAGCATGGCTTTCGGGCTCTGTGGTGAAATCCGCACTGCTATGGGCTCGGAGCCATGGCAGCATCTAACCTGCTGTGTGAGGGGCTGCCCACCTGGGCCTGGGACAGCCCTAGCACTCAGGAGCCCTGGCAGTGCCAGACTCGGGGCCCCATGGAGCCTCCTAGGCCCTCCTGTCAGGGCCAGCAGCTGACGGCAGGCCCCAGAGGGGATGGTGCTCATGAACCCCTCCTCCCTGCAGTCCGGTCCCTGTACTCACCAGCATCGCTTTGGCACCTTTTCCTACCATGGTGGTGGTGGGTTAGGGGCTCTGGAGTCCCGGACCACACTCACAGGCTCTGTTTCTAGCACCTTTCAGAACACAGGCCTCAAGAGCTGTGGAGAGAGCAGAGAATGCGCTGAGGATTTGGCCCAGGAAGGCAGGGCAGGACATGTGTGGCCCTCAGGGCTCTTCAGAACAGGTAGTGCAGGGCCCAGACCACCAGCTGGCAGGCCCTCTCTTCCCTCCCACCCTGGCCCAACCCCTGCCAGACCATTTCCTGTCCTGCTCATTTCTGGATGACCCTCAATCCAGTTCCTACCTCACTCTTCTCCCAAACCTTCCCCTGGATCCCTTGGTCTCCAGACTTCCTGTCCCAATGGGCAAAGGTCTATTTTTGACTCTCCAGATGCCCAATTCTACAAAAGATAAAAAATGAACACAGAACTGGCACAGGGTCCAATTCCTTCATCATCTGTGTGAATGGCTTCAACCTTTCCCCTGACGGGGAGTCAGCTTGGATCAGCACATGCTCCCCAACCTCGCCCCAGCCAGGCGTCCAGGATGGTCCTTCCCTATCCCGGTGCCACTCAGCTTGGGCTCCAGGCAGCGGGCTCGTTGTTATGTCGCTAACTTGGACCAGAAGCTCTAGGCACACCAAACACAGCATGTGCAGGCACAACGCCGCCACGCCCGTGCTCAGGCTGGCCCCTGCCGAACACCTTCCCTCCTGTTCACCAGGTGCAATTCTACAAATCCTTTAGGAGCCTGCTTAAGTGTCGCCTCTCCTCTGTAGCTTTTCCTGACACTGCCCCCACCCCACCCCACAGTGAACAAACTGTCTCCTCTTTTGTGTTTTGTGCAGACTTCTACCAGTGTCCTTATCAACTCATTTGCTTACGTCTGTCAACCATGGGTTGGTTGGCCAGTTCCCTGAGGGGTTGGATGTGTTTCATTTACCCCTCTGTGCCCAGCACCTGGCGCGGTGCTCAGCTTGCGGGGAGTGTTGGTGGAACTGAGTTGAAGGGAAATGGGTAAGGCTGAGGCCTTGGAATGAGGGGCCAGGTCAGCCGGAGAGATCTCGTAGGAAGCCTCTGAGAGGCGAGGTGGGGCTGGCGAGCGGGAGGGGCAGACAGACGGGAGGCGCGGCCATGCAGCTGCTGGTGTCTGCAGGTTCAATGTTGGATGGACGCAGACGGAAGAGGAGGGAGTTTTTGACAGGTCACAGGAGCGGAATCAACCTTCAGGGAGCCTCAAAGGATTCTCTTATGGGAGGAAAACCCGGGGTCAGATGGACAAGCACATTCACCCTCCATAGGGCCTGGTCCTAGGAAGGACTGGGGCCTTCTCTGGGTCCTCTCAAGGAGTCGCCTCTACTCCAAAGGCTGTTTTGTGCCACTCTGCCCCGCCTACAGCCACCTCAAGGGCCACCTCTCACCCACAGGCCCAGGAAGTCATTGGAAGGCTAGAAAAGAGGACGAAGAAGCTCTTCTTGGCTACCTTAGGCCTTTGTCCTGGCCACCAGGTGTCCTGCATAACCTTCTCCCCAGACCCGAGCCAGGTAGGGATGTGACTTGCGACCATTTCCCTTTGGTTAGTCACCCAGGCCGGCCTTCCTGCCTCTCACTGTTCCCTAAAGAGGTCCCTGCTCGTGGCTTTGGTCTTCTGTGGGCAGTCAGAACAGGGGGTGTGGTCTCTTAGAAGATCATACCCTTGTCTTCACTTACCACACCCCTCCCTCCAAGCTGTAAACTCTAGATTTGCTGTCCTCAAAGCTGTCCCTCTTCAGCTAACAGATAATAATGACAATAATGATAATAATGACAATGATGATAGTAATGACAGCAGGTGGCATTATTAAGAGCCACCTCACTGGTTGGGCATTACGCCCTCTGGTCAGGTGAGTAAACTGAGGACACTCCGTCCTGGAACCTAAGTTCCAGGGTGTTATCCCTAAGCACTGCAAATACAGCCCTTGTGGTCAGGGTGCTGACAGATTAGTGGAGAAAAGATTGCTTGGGGGCTGCTTCCAGGACAATGAGTTGGGTGTAAAGCTTTGCTGCTTCTCCTGCTTCTGCCATTTCTGTTAAACGGCCCCATCCATCCATTCAAAAAGTACCACCTGAATGCCTACGATAGGCCAGGCCCTCTTCTAGGGGTTGGGCATCCACGTTACCCAGGCACCAGGCCTGCCCCTAACCCATATATGGGCCACTATTGACAAGCTCTCCATCTGTGCCACGTGGGTCAGAGTCAGGTTAGCTTGTGATAAAGAGCTTGGACTCTGGGACCTGGAAGGAGGAACTGGCTCTGCCACTCACTAGGTATGTGACTTCAAGCAAGTTACTTAACCTCTCTGAGCCTCAGTTTTCTCAATCTGTAAGACGGGGCTAATCATACTTCCTTTGTACATTCTGAAGTTTGTGCTTAATTTTTGACTCAACAAGTCCTCCACTTTTTCCTTCCCTCCAATCCATTAATCTTCCCAAAGTCCTAAAGCCCTGATTCCCTCCAACAGTTTTCCACAGCCAACAGGATATGGCCTAAATTGTTCAGCAGGCATTTAGGGCTGGCCACAATTCAATTCATTTACTCCGCAAATATTTATTTCGGGCTTGCTCTGGGCCAGATCTGTGCTGGGCACCAAGAACTCTTCAGTCTCTGCCCTCCTGCAGCTTACAGGCTGGTGGGGAAATGAATGAAACTGGTGACTCAAATGTGTACAATTAAAGCCTACAATAAAGGGTGTGAAAGTGAAAGATCTTCTTGACGAAAATCTACACCAGGGGGGCCTGGCCTTGTCTGAGAGTTACAGAGGACTTTCCTGAGGAAGTGATGTTTAAGAGTCAGAGGGGGATGATTCGGCAACAGTGAGCAGAGAAGAGGAAGAAAGATTCAAGCAAATGAAATACTATGTGCAAAGACTGTGAGGCTGAGGCTCAGATAGTGAGGGAGAAAGTGGCCACAGACAGAGGTGGATAGATAAGCAGGTTCGGGGTCTTTGGGGCCTTGGTTTTGGTCTTTATCCTGAGGGCAATGGCAGCTATTGAAGTCTTTAAAGCAGAGTTGTAACTGTGAGGAGGAGCAATTGGTGGAAGGTACATTTTGAAATCATCACCCTAGATTAGTGTGGAGAAAGGACTGGAGGGAGGAGAGAGGGAAGAGAGGAAATCAATTAGGAATAGGCCAGGCCAGGGATGAGGGGGCTTGGCTCAGGAAGGTGATGCTGGGGTGGGGAGAGGTACAGAGATTTGAGAAAAATATACAAGGTAACTTTGGTAGGAGACTTGGTGATGAATTGGACTTAGGGGGTGAGGGATAAGGAGGGGGTCTCTGGTTTCTGTTGGTATAATAGGAAGAAGCCTGTGCTAGTCCCAGAGACAGGAATGCTGGGGATGCTGCAGGTTTGGAGTGGGGAGAGGATGAGCTGGGTTCGAGTTGCCTGTCAGCCACCCAAGGGAGGATGGGGAGAGGGTAGTCATAGGACCCAGCCCACCTTTACTGTCTCATTGCTCAGTCTTCCTCTCCTCCAAACAGGACTGTCAGGTCAATGAATTTTAAGGGTCCATCTGGGCCAAGCCCTGGAGTCCTCGCTGGGGATGGAAAGGTGACAGGTTCTTTCCTGGCCTTCAAGGACCTCACAGTTTAGGAGAGAGATAGAGGAGGAAACATAATCTCCATTCACTGTGACGGAGGCAGTGGAGGGGCTGTGAGAGTAGCGGAGGGCCCTAGTTCTGCCTAGATTCAAGGTCGGCTACCTGCAGCCACTTGTGGCCACCTGTGGCCACGTGGGACTGTTCAGCATCCCCAGAGGGTTCTTGTCTTCATGCCTTTGCTTAGGCAGTTCCCTCTTCCTTGAGTACCCTTGTCCCCATATCTATCTGTATATACCCCACCCGTCTTCAAAACCTGTCCCAATGCCATTATCATCAAGAAGCCTTCCTTTCTCCTCCCACTTGCAGTCAATCTTTAAATGCTACTCCCGGTTACCCCCAAAGCACGCTGTGTACATCTGATTAATATGCTCCTCACACGTAGCCGTTGCAGCATGGTTACTTGTGTCCCAATCTGCCTTCCCCACCAGCTGGAGAGATCATCCAGGGCAGAGGTGTGACTCTTCTGTGTCCCCAGAGCTGGGCACTGAGCCTCAGTCGCAGTGTAGGCCGAGTAAGGGGGCGTTTTCTCTGCGGTCCTTGGAAACATTTGGGCATGCTCAGTGTCGCTCTTTAGTCCCTTCCTAGAACCAGTCCCCTCACCCACTATCCTCCAATCTTCTGACGCTCCCTCACTTTGGGGTTCTTTAACCTCTCATGTCCTTCTCTCCTTCTCCACTCCTCGCTCCCCAGCCTTTATCTTCTAGCGGCCGCAGCATCAGGCTTGTTTCGGCAAAGACAGACCTAGGCTTTGTGCGGGAGCTGTCAGAGAGCTGGGGACGCGGCTCCTTTAAGAGTGACCAGCGAGGGGGCGTGGCCTGCGGAGTACAGGCCCGAAAGGGGGCGCGGCTCCTTTAAGAAGCGGCCGGCAGGCTGAGAAGAGGCCCTGGAACGGCAGGAAGAGGCGAGGTCGCTCTCGGAGCTGTAGCACCGCCTGGAGCGCCCAGATTCCTCGAAGCGGGGCGCGTCCGCCTTAATCGGGGTGCGAGGTGTCGGGGGCGGGCGTTACATCAGCCGCCACGTGTGGGCCTCTCAGCTGGTGCGGAGGCGGCAGCCCCGCCCCCGCTCCCTGCCGTGGAAAAGTACCCGGGCGCCCAGGTCCCCGCCCCCTTGCCCCGCCCCCGAGCCGGCTCCGGCCCCTCCCGGCCCTCCGAGAAAGCCCCCCTCCCGCCTGGCCCCGGCCCCGCCGCCTGCTCCCGCGGGCCGTGGCTGCGGGGTGCGGGGCGCCGGCTGGGAGTGGGCGCCCCAGGCTGCTAGGCCCCTGCCCTCACCTGCGGCCGCCTGGGCCCGCCCTACGCGCACCGGGAATGAAGGTTGGGCTGGGGAGGGCGCGGGTTACAACCCCCAAAGAACAACGCGGCCGTAGCCCCTTCCCAAAGTCGTGGCCAGGAGCCGAGGACAACAGCCCGAGGGCACCGAGACTCCCTGGCGCGGCTTCCCGGGACCTGCTGGCGCGCGGGAACCCTCAACCGGCCGCCGAGTGGGCGGGCAGATAGTGAGGCAGGCCGGCTGGAGGGGCCAGATAGGCAGCTTGGCCGGCCAGCGGCCGGCAAGGAGATGGAGAGCAGGAGCCCGCATGAGGGGCGCAGACACCCGGCCCACCGGTTCCCGGCGCCCGCAGGCCCCTGGCGCGCAGACCCACTGGCGCCTCAGACAGAAGCTCTGGTTCCGGCGCTGCCGGCACAGCTCCGCTCCCGCAGCCCCGGACCGAACCGGCGTCGGCACGCGGCTCCCCCTCCTCCAGGAGCGCCCCCCGCCCCGCGCCGCCGTTCCCTCCCGCTTCAGCTCCTTGGTGACAGCGGTGACACCCAGACGCGCGCACCTACCCCGACCTTTCCGACGAGACAGACATCCCTGTACGTGCACCCACACTCTTACCCCCAGATGCCCGCATGCATGCGCGATCACACACACACACACACACACACACACACACACACACACACGCTCGCCCGCCCGCTGGTCCTGGGGCTCAGCCCCGCGTAGCCACCAAACACCCAGACCGACGGCGGGACAGACAGAGGCGCGGGCCGCAGCGCCCCCTTCCCCCAGGCGCCTTACCATGCTGCAGCCCCCGGCCCAGGCTTGCTGGGTCCGCACCGCGGTGCGCCCAGGTGGCTTTCTTAAAGGGAAAGTTGCATCAGCCTCCTGAGGCTCAGTGCCGCCGCGAGTCCGCCCGCCCCGCCGCGCCGCTCGTCGCTCCTCCTGAGCTTGTTGTGTTTTGGTTTCAGGGAGGCGGGGGCCAAGAGTTTGGTGAAAGTTTGGAGAGTGGAGAAGGCTTGGGAGATCTAGCCAAGTCCCTCCCCTCTCCGAAGAGCTCCCCTGGCCTCCCTGCGCCCCCCCCCCCCCATCTCATCCCCACCCCCGACGACTTCTCAGGCTCCTCCTCCCAGGGAATAAAATTACAAGTTGCTCCTGCTTTCAGATGATTGATCCCCACGAACCCCTGGGAGTGGGCTCCGTAAAGGAACCCCCTTCTCCGCCCCTGCCTTGCTGCCCTTCAGCTGGGGCCCTTGGAGGAAGCAGATGTCCCCTTCGGGCTAGGCTGGAATGAAGCCAGAGCGCCTGGGGCACTTGGGGGGCTGGAGCTGGAGTTAGCCTGCCAGGCCCCCGGGGGCTTTCTGCGCCTGCGTTCCCCCTAGAGAGAAGTCAGAGCAAATTCCATTCCCTTTGAGCAGTGCCGCTAGGGACTGTGGGCACAGCTGGGTAAGGCCTGGGTCCTACTCCTTGGAACTGGAGGGCTGGGGGCCCTTTCTCCATGGACCCTCCTTTGACCACTGGTTTGGCCAACCCTACATTGGCCATTGTGTTACACGTGCTGCAGTCACCAACCTGGGCCCCCTCTTCTCTCCCTGGGGAGACATACCTGGGTTCCAATTCCAGCTAATGGAGACTTTGCCGAAGGGAGCTTTGCTGAGCCTCAGTTTCCTTCCTGTAAAATAGACAAAACACATTGCTCTAGGCTGCCCCTGAGCAGCAAGGCTTGGCAGTTGGTGGAAAGGGGCTCCCACAATTGCTTACCTTGAGAGCCACCAGCTTTCAAGGAGAAGGGCCGGTTAGTACTGGCTGTCAGGGAACAGTTGTTGCCCCCAGCATCTGCTCGGGAAGGGGACCAGTCTCTTCTCGGCACCCTGAGTCTGTCCTCACTGTTGTCTGGCCAGGAAACCAGTTTTATTTGTTCCCTGGGGATAGTCAGCCTCCAAGAAGCTGATTCACATATGCCAAACTCGCACAAGGTCAATTGACAAGTGAGATTCCACTTTATTAATTTACAATCAGAGGCACCGAACAAGATAGCAGGTATCAGGCACAGATACTTCCTGCCAAGGAGTGCTCTCAGGCCACACACAGTCCATTCCACCAGGCTTCTCCAGGGCCCTACCAACTCAGAACTTATAACCTATTCACAGTAGAGACTTGATCAGATCTGGGAAGATCTGGAGACATTATTCTTGTCAGCAAGATTATTTTCATTTGTACTCTGTCCCCAAACCTAGCAGGTACAGCATGTTTGTGATTTATATTCTCCTATGAACGAATTACAGGTGTCTTATGTGTATGTGTGGCCTCTTCCCGAGCAGTCTGTTGTTCCTGTGCCCCCCTGCCCCTGTGGATTTGAGTAGGTGGATCTGTGTTTGTGAGTGACTGTGTGCAGTGCAGCAGCTCTGTGTAGTGGTGTGTGTTTGTGCGTGCAACTCTGGGAGCTGGGCACCTGTGATCCAGGCCCCACCCGCTCGCCTGTCCTGCTAGGACATAAAGTCTGTGGCTGGTCTCTCCCTCCCTCCCTCCCCCTGGGGCTTGTCAAAAAGGGCCACCACACAGGGAAGGCAGGATAGAGGCTGTTGGAAGATTCCCCCATGGAGTGGAGTGGGGACAAGGAAGAGTGGGAGGGTGGGACAATGGCCTCCTTTCCCCTTGAAGCAGTAGACTGGGGGTCAAGGGGCCCTGAGAAGAGGGCACTGAGGGTCAGTGAAGCTTCTGGGATCGACCTGGCCACCTCACCCTAAGGACTCCATATGAAGGGAGGGAGGTTCGGGACGCTCACAGCCAGACCCTGGGGAGGCTCTCAGAACCTGCGGCTGGTGGTGGGGTCGGGTGGGGTGGAAGAAGACAGGGGGAGGGGTGCTCAGGGTTCAGCCCTCTGAGGCTCTATCAGGGAGAAAGAGAATTTGGGGATTAATCTGGGGGCAGGGAGGCAGCCTCACCCTTTAGCCCATGGGGTGGGGGAAAGAGATTTTCCCTGGGGGTGTTTGGGAAAGTTGGAGATATTGCCCACATGGGTTTTGCTAGACAGATGACATAACACAAATCATATTTGCATACATATAGAGAGATTTATAGATGTGTGTATTTTACACATCTTGATCTAGAAAGGGCTTCAGGCAGCTACACAGTGAGTTGAGTCCTGAGGAAAAGCTTGTGAGAAAGATTCTGGTTTGAAAAATCGTCTCCACGAGTCAGGGGCTGAAGCGGCTGTTTTTTTCCAACCAGAATGAGGCCCCAAGGGAAGCAGGTTTGGGCCTAGTCCAGGTCAGAGCTGGGATGGCCTTCATCCCCTCCTGTGAGCTCCCCGCCCTGGGCCACTGGCCCACAGGTTGGGAAGGGCATGGCCAGCCTGGGCCACTGTGAGGAGGGTAGGGGGATCAGGCCAGAGGACAGAGAGAAGGACTGATGGGGTCAGACATCTCGCTGGCTTGCTTCTTCCTGGGGCAGGGCAGTAAGAGGACAGGCAGCAGCTGGGCCCCACCCACTGCGGGCTAAGGCGTGTCTCAGGAGCCTCCAGTTGCAGTGCAATTTCCTGGGAGGGCTGGGCCCAGCATCAGATCCCCTGGTGCTGACAGGTTTCACTTGTCGTCATCAGCCTTCAGGAGCAAGGCCTCTGCTGAGCCACAGGGAGTGTGCTTAGGTGTTTGTCTGGTGGGATTAGGGATAAGGGCAGATGTGGGCCACTTCTGGAAGGCATTGTAGGACCTGGCAGCACTGGCCACCTTGGTGGAGGGGTGCTGAGGGACCCTGCTGAGACGTTGGGGGAAGGTGGACATTGCTTTGAGTTACAGCCGGGCCTGGCCAGGCTCAGAGCCCCAGCCTCAGGAGCTGCAGAAGCCCACCTGGGCTCTGCTCTCAGATTCTTCCTCCCTTGAACTTGGAGCCTAGTGGTCAGTGCCTGGCACCTTCCCTGCCCTGTCCCAATGCAAGGGAGCGGGCTAGGTTGGTTCCAGATCCAAGAGCTGTCTCTGGGGCTTCATGTGCCCTTCAGGCCATCCTGTTGTGCTTTCTCTGGCCCTGATCCAGGAGGGGCAGCATGAGCCAATTACGGGGATCAGAGCAGGGTTCCAGGCTGGACCTCAGCAGCTGCAGGTAAAATTAGGCATACAGACTGGAAACATTGACTTTGGCCTGTCTGGGGTACAGCCCTGATGTCCAGAACATTCAATGTCCAGATTCCTAAATACCTTAGACCTCCCCAAATCCAGAATTCCCAACACTGCAGAGAACCCCAAACCCAGAGTTCCCAGCACCCAGAGCCCCCTAATGCCCAGGGCACCTAATGTCTAGACCACTGATGTTCCTAACATCCAACTCTCAAAGTGCCAGTGTCCCAATTCACTGGAAAAGAATCTGGAGGGGAGGGAGTGGTGGCCCTGATGACCCAGGTCCCTTCAGTGACTGACACTGCCTGAGGAGTGGCCATCATGGAAGCTGGGGCTGGGGGTGGTGCTGGAAGCAACTTGATGATCCCATCCTGTCCTGAGGAGGGATGGAGACTGGCGGCTTTTCCTCCAGTCCCTCCCCACCCCGGTCACATGACCTGTGTAATTGCATGTCCACTTACTCACCACGTATGAATGTACATCTACACTGTGCTGGGAACTGTGCTGATTTCTAGGAACTCAGCCCTGAGAGAAAAGGAGTTCCTGCTCTCCTGTATGGGATGTGTGACCATGTGCCTATGTCATCTGCCAATGTGGGGCAACACATCTCTGTCTGTGACCCATGTGTGGCCACAGGCTTGGCTGTGAGAATGAATGGCTGCTGGCGTGTGATAGTGTGGATGTGAGGCCGTGAGCACGGACTGTCAGCAAGTGGACATATCTGACTGTCACAGAGGGTCTGACTCGGTGCATCCGTCTGGCCATCCCTATGATCCCTCCCTGCCTCACTGCTGAGGAGATGTAAGGCCCTCTCTTCCCCAGGATCGGGCCTCCCTGTGGGGAGCAGGGGGCTGATTCAGAGCTAGAGGCTGACACCCAGAGCCGCCCTGTAGAGGGACGGGAGATTCCTCCCACTGCCCCTGCCCCTGCCCCCGCTGGACCCAGAGCCTCTTTAGATTGGGAGGAGTGGCTATAAGTGGAGCAGCCAACACCAAAAATAGCCATCCACCCTGGGGAGGATCCTGTGACACCACCCCCTCTTCCCAGTCCAGCCCAACCCGGCTTGCTGACCTGGAGCCTGGGTAAGGCTCCTGTCTGACTCCACTCCTCCTGTCTGAGTAACGCCTTCAGACTTGAAGGAGGGCCAAAGCCATGATGTGACTACAAATGATGACATCATAGGGAGTTATGACATTATGGGGCGTGACACAGGGCCCCTCGCGCATGGGTGGTGTATGGCAGCCTGAGTGGGTGGGGCTCCACCTGCTGGCAGCACCCCACAACTCCCAGCAGCTGAGGATGGATAAGGCTGTACCGGGGGCCCTGCCTTATCAGTCTCCCCCACGTGTCTGATAAGCCTCTTACCGTGGGCTAGCTCAGGGAGCAGGCAGGGAGCAGGCTGGAAGAGGGAAAAGGGTCAGTTGGGGCTGGCTGAGCTCCAGGGAAGACAGCCGGGGTCAGGGAGCCCTGGCAGAGCCCCAGGAAGGGGTTGGGAGGGGTCCCTGGGAGGGCGATGGCTGCCTGCATCCCTATCCCAGGTCTTCCACTTAATAGCCAGGTAAAGTGGAACCTCGGTTTCCTCAGTATTCCTCAACAGGAAGACTATCAGTGTGACTATCAATCATAGTATTGTTGTGAGGATTAAATATGGGTGAAGTGGGCACAGAAGAGGGCCTGGTACATAGTAAGTGCTTAGCCTCCTTCCTAGGTGAGATCAGGGTCCTACCTACGAGGTACCCATTTGGCCCAGCAGCACACCTGGCTGGCCTAGGCCTTGCTGGGGTTTCCAGAATCTGTGCAGGCCCATCCCCATCCCCATCCCCACAACTTCCCAGTCTGCGCTTGCCTCCAGACTCCCCGGGAATCCTGGACCTTCTGGCAGGGTTTCTTCCGGAGCCCCCCAGCTGACATCTTGGAACCCTGGTGCCCTCTGGTGACAAAAGCCATACATGGCAGTCACAGCCCTATCCCTAGGGCACATCTGGCCAGACAAGGTGCTGTCCCTTGTCTGGTTATTTTATGTCGTCCCCACGTCATGTTTACAAGGTAGAGATTATCTCCATTTTCTAGAACTAAGGCTCAGGCAGGTTAAATAATTTGCCCAAAGTGAAAGAACTAATAAGTGGTAGAACCTGAACTTGAACCCAGGTTGGCTGGTCTCCACAACCTATGCTCTCACCTTGCGAACAGTATGCACACAAGGTCACATGGTGACCCAGTCGGTGTTTTATGTGCCGTACTGACAATTTGAGTGCAACTATGATTGGGTGTGTGCTCATTGAAATTCTTCAACTGTGAATACAAAATTGTGTGACTTGGTTTTGAGCACAATGAGGTTGGGTGTTTGACTATGGGGACTTTTTATGTGGCTTTAGTGTGGCTGTATGATCTTATTGTGTGAGCGTAACCATGGTTAGTCTCGTCATTTATGCTGTGTGAGATTAGCCATGGCAAAGTCCAGCTGTGTGTGTGTGTGTGTGTGTGTGTGTGTGTGTGAGAGAGAGAGAGAGAGAGAGAGAGACTGTTGTGGACGGGTGTGTGGCTAGCTAGAGAGACTGTGTGGGGGAAGGTGACCGAGGGCCCTGAGTTCCCAGCACCACTTGCCTTTGCGGTCCCAGGATTGTATCTGCTCACCATGACACACATGATGGATGGCTTCACATGCTTGATACACTCCCATGGGCCTCCCGGTTCTTAATCCTCCCCTCTCCCTGACTTTTTTTGGAGGAAGGAAAGCAAATAGTACCACAAATGGAGTTGACTTTCATTTTTTCCATAGGATATTTGTGAGAGCATTTTATAAACCTTTGAGTGATAACTCCAAAAAAAATCATTTAAAAAGAAAAGTAAATATGGCTATTCTAATTCTTTAATTTGAATTCGAGTGTCAGTTCTTATTCATTCTCCGGGTCTTGTTCACAAATCCCTGGGGGTCTCCAAGACCCTTCCAGGGGATCCACAAAGCAAAAACGATGTTCATAATACTACTAAATTGTTCTTTGCCATTTTCACTTGGTTGATATTTGTGCTGATGATGCAAGAACAGCAGTGGGTAGAATTGGTGGCACCCAAGTAGGAATCAAGGCGTGGCTCCCAACGGTACCAGCAGTCTCTGTATTTTTCTCTGCCACTATGCAGGCACAGTACAAAAAAAAAAAGAGAGAGAGAGAGAAAAAGGGCTGGTTTCACTGTTAATAAAGCAACAAAATTATTAATTTTATTAAATCTCAACTCTTTTTAAAAAAAATTTATTTTTATTTTATTTTTATTTTATTTTTTATTTATTTTTGGCTGCATTGGATCTTTTTTGCTGAGTGCAGGCTTTCTCTAGTTGCGGCAAGGGGGGGCTACTCTTCGTTGTGTTGCGCAGGCTTCTCACTGCGGTGGCTTCTCTTGTTGCGGAGCACGGGTTCTAGGCATGCGGGCTTCTGTAGTTGTGGCTCACGGGCTCTAGAGCGCAGGCTCAGTAGTTGTGGTGCACGGGCTTAGTTGCTCCGCAGCATGTGGGATCTTCCCGGACAAGGGCTTGAACCCGTGTCCCCTGCATTGGCAGGCGGATTCTTAACCACTGCGCCACGAGGGAAACCCTAAATCTCAACTCTTGAGTATGTCTTTTTAATATTTTGTGTGGCAAAGGGGAAGTATGCATACTGAAGTATGATAGTTATCTCCAGGAAAAGCACTCAAAAAGATTTTGAGTTGTGAGCCAAAAGTCACTTTTCTCACTGAATGACTACTTTCACTTAAAAGAACACATGACAAAAAAAGTTATTCAGACTTGGGTATTTGGCATGATTTTTTCAAAAATGAATGAAGTGAGCCTGTCACTTCAAGGGAAGAAAACTATTAGTGTTTGTGGCCAGTGATACAATTAGAGCTTTCAAGTGAAAATTAGAATTTCGAAAACTTCCGTCTGCTACCGTGAGTTTGAAAGCTTCCCAGGTTTGATGAGATTGGTGATGACATTAATGAATGTATGGGCTTTTTTGTTTTTTGGATTTTTGTTTTGTTGGTTGGTTGGTTGCTGGTTGGTGTGTATAATGAAATGTGTCAACATTTGGAAGATCTGATAACTCAGCGAACCAATATTTTCCGAATGACCAGGGTATGATGTTACAGAATCATGCATGGATGAAAGAACCATTCAAAATGCAAGACAGACCAATGGACTTTAATATAACAGAGTATAAACAGTTCATTGATATAGTTTCAGATTCCACACTGTCACTAACCTTTAAGAAACGACACCTGTCGAGTTTTGGTGTAGTATCAAAGAGGAAAGCCACAGTAAACTGAAAAGGCTATTAAACGACTTCTCCCTTTTCCAGCTACATACATTGTGAGGCTGAGTTTCCTTCACATCTTTCAACCAAAACCATTTAATGCAACAGATTGAATGCAGAAGCAGATATGAGAATTAATATGAATCAGTATGAATGTCAATAGATGAAACGCAAACAAAACTTTTGGGTCCTCAATTATTTTTAAGTGTAAAGGGTCCTGAGACCAAAAAGTTTGAGAACTGCTAAATTAGAGTTTTACTTAAAAAAAAGGACAAAACTATATTTAAAAACCTGCTAAGAAACTAGATCTTAATTGTCCCTAGAAGAAATAATAATTATGGGACATGATAGAAGTGTTAGCTAACGCTGCAATGGCGATCACATTACAATATATAAATGTATTAAATTAATATGCGGTCCATCTTAAACTTACACAATGTTATCTATTAATTATATCTCAGTTTTTTAAAAGGAGACTTTATTTTTTTACTGTTATTATTAATGTGTTATACTATTGGAGAATAAGCTTATTTTACTGCTTCCATCACAATGCATATAAGCCACAGATTTTCAGCATATTCGCAGTGTGATTGGTGACATTTTCTCTCCCTTGTGGGATGTGCACCTTGTCACCTTCTCCCCACACAGCCTGGTCTTCCTTCATGAGAAGAAAAATTGATCCGTCAGCAGCTACTGCTTCCAGGACCAGTGATGCAGGCCAGCAGGCTGGCTGGGCTCTTTGTAATTACTGGTTCTCCTGCTTATCCCATCTCTCCTGTTTCTAAGCACACTTTTTGAAAAGCCATTATTTGTTGCGTACTGTGTTAACAACTTTATATTCATTTTCTCATTTAATCCTCACAATGATTCTACAGGCTGGAAACTATGATTCTTACTTTATAGGTAAGAAAACGCAACCTCAGAAAGGTTAGGAGAAGGCTTTAGGAATGTAACTGACCTTAAACCCCTTTTAATTTATACATTCAAAAAGTTATTCATCTAAAATTTAGTACTTTAATAATTGTTCTTAGTAACAAATTACCGCTGAAGGGAGACACCAGCACAGATCCATACCTAAGCCTCACCTGAGCTTCCACCTTTGGGTCCTTGTCCCTGAGACCCCACTGAAGCCCATGTCATGTTGAGGGCGTGTCTGAGCCCTAGTACTGATGTCTTGCCTGGATTGTTTCCAGAAGCTTTATGCACAGCCTTCACACCCCCATCTCCACCCCCACCCCCCGTTCTCTCCACCGGCATCTCTCTGAGCCCTTACCTGGGGCAACATGCTTGAGCTCCTCACCTGATCCTACATACCTGAGCCCTTTGATCAGCCGTCACGCCAAAACCCCTCTCCTGGTGTTGAAATATGGGTGGATTCAGACTCCAGGACCGCCCCTTTCAGGCAGCAGCAGAGGAAGTGGAAGCTGGAGGGTGAGGGCAGTGGGTAGAGACAGGGTGTGAGCTGAGGGAAGCAGGAATGGAGAGGAACCCTGGGCTCTCAGCCCCCAGCCACGGTCAGGAATGTTCCCAGACAGTGCTGACCTCTCACCCCAACCTGCTTCAGCTCAGGATCCACTGCCCCCACCGCCCCCACTTCAAGGACCAGCAGCTGCCTCTGGAGCAACTGGGGCATCACCATAGCAACCAGGCCAGGCCAGGATGGGGGTGGGGTGGGGCTGCTTTAAAGTCTTCTGTGGCTTCAAAACATAGGCCTGATCCTCTCATCTTGGTCATGTTCAGGGGCCCTGTGGATTGGGGGATCCAAGCAAGTAGGGACCATCTGCTCCCCACCATGTCTCTCAACTCAGGGAAGGATGTTTCTCTGGTCTCAACCAGATCCTTCCCGACACAATCCAGTGGGAAATTCAAGCTCTCTGTCCCCCTCCCCCCAACACTCTAGATGCTGGTGAACGTCTCCTCCTGGCATGCTGGTGACAGAGCTGGAAGGGAGGCAGGGAGGGTCTGACCTCTTGCCTCTGCCCCCCTGGGCTGTGATGTATTAGGGATGAGATCTTGTCAGTGAGTACCTGATGGGAGGAGTAGAGGAGTGACTGTGGGGATGAGGGCTGCCCAGGGCTTGGTGACCTAGACAGAGGCCTTGTGCGGTGATTAGCTGTCACGCTGGGTCTAAGCTCCTTACCCTCAGACTCTAGCCTCCCCACCCCCAGGTCTAATCCTGAGGTGGGGGGAAGGGCCCTGATGGGTCTCCAGAGACACATTTAGCATAACCAGCTGTGGCCCTGTGGGGATGGGCCTCTCTCTGTCCCTGTCTCTGTGAGTCTCTCTGCTTCTGTGGGCTTCTCTGCCCCTCCCTGCCTCTGTGTCTCGGTCCCCCCGTCTCCACGTGTATTTTGTGCCTTGTCTCTGTGAAGAGCTCTGCGGCCCTGACTCCGTGAATCTCTGGTTGGTGACACAGGGCATGGACACCACTAGGTAACGGACAACACAGATGTCAGTGACAGGACTGTGGGTGACAGGAAGTCTTGGGGACACAGACTGGTAAGGGGACATGAGGTCTTAGACAACACGGTCTCAGTGGCAATGCATTGTGGGTGACCCAGGTTTGAGGGACATTGGGTTGTTTGTATTTGACACACAGATTGGGTGACCCTGAGTTGTGGCTAACACAGGATCTGGGAGACTCAACGATAGCAATGCAAAATGAATTTGGAGGCAGTAGAGCGACAGCAGTGGTTCTCAACTGGGGCAACTTGCCCCTCCCCTCCCGGGACATTTGGCTGTGCCTAGAGACACTTTTGATGGTCACAAGTGAGGGAGGAGATGCTACTGGCATGTAGCGTGTAGAGGCCGCGGATGCCGCTCCACATTCCACGCGCACAGGCCGGTCCCCGCAATAAAGAGCTGTCAGGCCCAAATGCAGTGAACCAGCTCTGAAGCCCAGCTGCCCAGGTTGAAACCCCAGCTCTTGCCCTCTGCGACCTTGGGCAAATTTTCTCCGGTCTAACATGGAATACCCAGGCAGTATCCTTCTGAGGTTGTTGGGATTGCTGAGCTGACACGTGTAAAGTGTTTCGAATAGTGCCTGGCACAGAGTCGGAGCTGTTTATTGACTCAGGCCTGGAGAGAACAAGAGTAGGTTTAGATTCAGGGACTCAAACGACCTCTCCCTTTCTCATGACAGCTTCTGCTTCAGACAGGCTTCTTCCATTTCAGGGAAACGCATGGCCAAAAGCAGCTCCCGTAATACTGTTACCCAGCAGGGTTCTTGGCCTTCCTCAATCAACAGAAATTAAGAGGCCAGACAAGAAATTCAGGCCAGGCTTTATCGGGGCCCCTGCTGCAGCAAGTGACATGTTCCCTTGCTCAGTCCCCGAGGGGGCAGGGAGCTGGTTCCTTATGTGGGCTGAGGGTAGGGGTATGTCCAGGGGTCCGGCTGGAGAGGTGGCTTAAGTTGTTTAACCACCCCTTTGGTATTGTTGAGTGCAGGGGGCATGTGTAGTACCCTGCTTTTGCTCCTGACACCCTGCTTTTGCTCTGGGCTCTTCAGAAGTGGCAGTTGAGTTTTTGGTCTTTTTGTTATCTTGTCCATAATTTGCCCCAACTGCACATGCACGCAGTTATTTTTCATCCCTTACAGTTTCTTTGTATTTTGTTGCTCCAGGAGACGTTTGTCCAGGTGCAAGCACTGCAGCAAAGGGTCCCAGGTCCCAGCCTGTCTCATTATGTCATGTGGGCTCAGTGATTTCAGAGGAAGAGACAAGTACTTATAAATCCCGAAGAATGGCTCTGATTGGCTAAGTCTGGGTCACATGATATCTGTGTTTTGCAGGACACCACATAAATAGATTAACCCTTCTATTCTTCATGACAACTCTTTGGAGTAGAACTTTTACTTTCCTCTTTTAACAGGTAAGGAAACTGTTGCACAGAGGTACAGTAACTTGCTGGTACCTTGCAAACCCAGGATTTGATCCAAGGCAGTCTGGTTTAAAAACGTGCACCCTCCACAGCCACCATCTTGAATGTTTATATTTAGATATGTCGTGTTTTATTTTAAAATGTACAATAGGAAGCAATGTTGTATTTACTAGCAAGACGCAGTCACAGAAACATTTTCATTACAAAAAGTTGCTCATTTTTGTTTTTCTAAGAGAAAGCAGTTGTGCTAGTAGCATTAAGCCATCCATTTTTTTGAGTGGGCTGATGAGACATTGGTTGTGACTTTCTTGGGGAGAGAAAACAATAAGAGCTGGTCCTGGGGTGAAGGGTGGGGTAGGAGGGAGGAAGGGACCTTGGTGGTGAGCAGGAGAAGAACTAGGTCTAGATAGGACCTAGCCTGGTGCTGAGATGGGGCTGCCATTGTTGACAAATCCTTTACATTTGGATGATGACCCAAGACCAGACTCAACCTTTCGAATTTTCCTGGAGCATTGACAGGGATCCAGCACAGTTGAATCAACTTTACTAATAATACATCTGCCATCAGTCACATACATCTTAAGGGAAAGAATGCCTGGATTGTGAGAGTATCTTGCCCTGGGGCCAGGGGCGAGAGACTAGGGGGCATGGATAGGGGTGCTACTTATGTCCTTATTCATATCACCTAATCATTCTTAGGTGCTTAGTATAAGAAATAGGTGGAAACATGAGTGGTTTCTGCAACAAATTGGTGTCGGGGTGGGGTTATAGTTCCCTCTAGTGGACACTTTGTGAATTTACACAATATCAGATTTTGGATGTGGCACATTAACGTAGGCTAAATCCACCCAAGGCAAGGCAAACTTTTTTACCAGGGGGTTGGCCTCCAGAGTGTTTGGAAAACAGGCCCATAAGAAACACTGTGTGTGTGTGTGTGTGTTGTGAGCTGGGTAGCTTCTCCTAACTTCATCATGAAGAAGTCAGGAAATGGTTAGAGAGGCAAGATGTGGGCGTAGCTGATGGAAATAACCCAAGGATTTTATTTAAAATGTGAGAAAGCCAAAGGCTGTGGAGATAGGAACTTTTTCCCTCTCTAGATGTAGACTAAGTAAGGTGATTTAAATATGAAGGCACAGCCAGTAACTTTCCAAACAGAATTGGATGTGTGCCTGGGGGGATTCTGGATGTCAGTTAAACTGAGGAATACTCCAATTCCACTGATTCGCTTGATTCACCCCAACAAGAAAATAAAAAGTGCTGTGCCATTATTAAAAAATTAAAAATTATAAAAAAACAAACAAGTAAAGGACCAAGAGATAGTATACCCACAGTAAATAAAGGGATGTTTTTGCCAGGATGGGGAAATAGAAGGGTTTGGGGGGAAGGGCATATAAAAGGAGATGAGTTAGAAGTTTCTTCCTAATGGTGAATGTTTTTGTCTTTAAATGTGTATTTAATTTTTTCTCCTTCTGAGAAGGTACCACACTCTTTGTTTCCAGCCAGAAACTGTCTTTGATATGATTGGATTTAGAGCTAGTTGGTTAAAAATTAGTATCTGGGGATTTAGAAAATATTTTGTTTGCTTGAATGGCTTCTCTTAAGCATGTGGATGAATTGCTTTATTATGAGCCTAAATTGCTCTTGGCAAAATTGTCTTTATGTGTTTAACTGGCCAAGGTATAATTTGTTTTATTTATGAACACAGTAAGATTTATCTATGAATTAGAGACATTGAAAAAGTTGATTTATTCTGATAATGATGTTAAGATTTTTTGGTTTTGTGTGTGCAAATAATCCATTAGTTTGATAAAATTTAATTGAAATCACTCATTAATGCATCATTATAACTTGGACACATCTGTGCAAATATAACGTTTTAGTCTGTTCAGGTTGCTCTAACAAAATACCATACACAGGGAGGCTCAAACTTCAGACATTTATTTCTCCCATTTCTGGAGGCTGAGATGTCCAAGATCAAGGTGCTGGCAGATTCAGTTCTTGGCGAGAGCCTTCTTCCTGGCTTCCTGGATTCCTGGCTTGCAGAAAGTCACCTTTTTGCTGTGTCTGCACATGGTGGGGAGGAAGGAAGGAAGGGAGGGAGGAAGGGGGAGGGAAGGAGGGAGGGAAGGAAAGAGAGAGATGGAGAGGTTAAACTTTCTGGTTTCTTCTCATTGAGTCACTAATCCCATTATGGGGGCCTCACCCTCATGACCTCATCTAAACCCAATTAACTCCACCTCATAGTGTAACAGAGAACAAACCTGACTCCATATTGGATCTATTCCTTTAGCTCTAACCTTTGTGCTCTGTTTCCTGTGCTTAGTCATGCTGGCTCTGCACCTTGGAAAGGAATGTTGCCTATAGCCTGAAATACACATAATAGCCCCTTTCCAAGGCTCTGCCTCCCAGGCTTGACTATTAAAGGTATAACAATTTTCATTCATATAGAGATAAAAAGTTGCAGATCAGAATAACATTTGTCTTGTTGGAGATTTACAGGAACATGGTGACCAGACCTAGAG
This sequence comes from Eschrichtius robustus, assembly GCF_028021215.1. Lineage (NCBI taxonomy): Eukaryota > Metazoa > Chordata > Mammalia > Artiodactyla > Eschrichtiidae > Eschrichtius > Eschrichtius robustus. Next base: position 36,426,238 of record NC_090826.1, read on the forward strand.
TGGACAGCTACAAGAACAAAGGATTATCACATTCCCTCTGGGGTCTGGCCAGCACCAAGAAGTATGCAACAACCAGCCACATCCCCTACCCTTTTGGTATAAAAGAAGCCTGAATTCTAACTGGAGTAAGATGGTTATTTGGGACACCTGTCATGTGGCGAGCAGTATGAGCTTGGACTCGGTAACAATAGTATCATCATATTGGGGGTTAGGGCTTCGACATATGAATTTTGGGGGACACAAACATTCAGTCTGTATAATAACCATCCAGTAAAGATGCCTCCCAGTCACTACCTTCTCTGTCCTCCCCAAAGCAACAACCACCCTGACTTCTAGTCGTTTTGCCTGTTTCTGAATGTTATATAGTTAGAATTATACAGTATATACTCTTTTTTTTTTTTTTTTTGGCCACACCTTGCGGCTTGTAGGATCTTAGTTCCCCAACCAGGGATAGGATCTGGGCCGCCGGCAGTGGAAGCACAGAGTCCTAACCACTGGACTGCCAGGGAATTCCCAGTATACACTCTTTTTGTATTTGTGAGATTCATCCATGTTGTTTTGTGTAGTAGCAGCTTATTCGTTTCTATTGCTGTGTTAGTATCCCATTGCATGAATACACAACAATTTATCCATTCTAGTTTTCCAGTTTTTGACTATTATAAATAATACAAATATTTTGGTGCACATACCTAGGATTGGGATTGTTGTCTCCCAGCATATGCATATATTCAACTTTAGCAGATATCATCAAATGATTTTATAAAGTGGTTGTACCAATTATACTCCTACCAATAATGTGTGAGAGCTCAGCCATGGTAAAAGTATTTACCCCACAGAAATTGGCAACTTCTACAAATCAGGGTTTCTTTTTCAGTGAGCCTGTTGTTAAATAGTTACCAGCACACCACTGCCAATACCCATTGTCACAAAAACTTCATATGCTTTTCTTTTTCTTTTTTCTTTTTGGCTGTGTTGGGCCTTAGTTGTGGCATGAGGGAACTTTTTTGTTGTTGCAGCGTGCAGGCTTCTCTCTAGTTGTGGCATGCGGGTCTTCTCTTCTCTAGTCGTGGCTCGCGGGCTCCAGAGCACTTGGACTCTGTAGTTGTGGCACGCGGGCTTTCTCGTTGAGGCATGCGAGCCCGGTAGTTGTGGCTCTCGGGCTTAGTAGTTGTGACGCATGGGCTTAGTTGCCTCGCTGCATGTGGGATCTTAGTTCCCCGACCAGGAATCGAACCTGCGTCCCCTGTGTTGGAAGACAGATTCTTTACCACCGGACCAGCAGGGAAGTCCCTTCATATGTTTTTCAATTCTTGGTATTGTCAGTCTTTTTCTCCACCAAAAAGAAATAATAAAATAATTTTTTGTTCAAAATTTTAATTGAATATATTTTTAACCCTAACATATGACAAAATTTAGAGATATTATTTTTATTTTATTAAGATCAAAACTAACACAACATTGTAAATCAACTATACTCCAATAAAATTTTTTTAAAAAGATCAAATATACAAGCAGTCAGACATCTTTTAATTTCTACACACAAACACCCCTCAAATTTAAAAACGATAACCTTATTTTTTAGTCCTTTCAAAATCATGTATCTTAATGTCAAGGATGAGGAAAAACCAGGACAAACTTACATTGTTGGTGAAACTGTTAACTGGTACAACGACTTTGGAAAACTCCCACAGTATTTCCTAAAACTAAACATACATATACCCCCGACCAGCAATTCTACTCCTGGGTATATACCCAATAGAAATGAGTGCTTCCGTCCACCAGAAGTCATGGATGAGTGTATTCATAGCCGCTTTCTTCATGATAACCCACTCTGGAAACAACCAAAATGTCCATCAGCAGTAGAAAGGATAAATACATTGTAACGTGTCCATACAATGGAATATTACGCAGCAATAAAAAAGGAACACAGTATGGACAGTATAGCCACAGGGGTGAGCCTCACATAATTTTGACCAAAAACTGGCACAACTAATCAACACTGGTAGAGGCCAGGTAGACGTCACCCATGGGAGTGGTACTAACTTGCAGGAGGCAAGAGAGACTCTTCTGGAAGTCTGGACTTATTCTATTCTTGATCTGGGTGGAGATTACATGGGGCATATGTATTTAAAATTGATTTGTACACATTACTGTATCTAAATTATATGCCAGTAAAATGGGAAACATCATATAGCTGCCTGTTATTAAGAGTGATGTTACTGAGTCAGATCCTTATGCCAGGTGCAGCCTAAGTCTTATGTTATATTTAGCTGACATTGCCGTGTAGCATGAAAATACCATTTTTCCTAAGCATGTTGTAAGATAGGGGAGAATTAAGCTGCTTCTTCTGTAATAGTTGGGAGTGCTCTTCATTTGGGCTGTTCAGGAAATCATTAATCATAAGATTTGGCAGCTGCCACCTGACATTTTTTAATTAAAAAAAAAATTTTAAGAAGTCATTTGGATATATTCTCTTTGCTTATGGGGTTTAGACACAGCTTGAGAATAATAATACTCTGCTTTTAATTTGCAGCTTTCTTTTCTTCAGCCATAGCTTCGGGGGGAATGAATTTGTGAAGTATGTCAAAATCCACCAGCAAAAGATCACCAGGAACACACCTGTAGTTAATCAAAGCTAGGTGTATTTGGCTTGCTGCAAATACACCCCAAGGAAAATGCTCCCCAAGGGAACCTGGGGGTCATCTCAGTTAGGGAGACTTGGGTTTGGGCTTTTGCTGAGAAGGGATTAGGGAAGCAATCCTGCATTGGATACTGTTAGGAAGCAGGAACAATTGATGATGCAATTCTGAAAGATCAGCCTTTGGGGTGGGATAGGGGGCCACACAGATCAGGGGGTAAAAAGGTAGGAAGTGGACCAAAAGGGAAAATGCTGCCCATGTATCCTCTCCAAAATAACTATTAGAGAAAGTCCTTTAGCCATATAAAAAAATGAATGAAAAAAGTTAGCTGAAATACAAGGAAGGCATAATATGCTGAACACAGACAGCATTAAGCCAGCAAAACCAGTAAAATTTATGGTTAAATGTAATTCTTGATCTTGTGATTGTGGAAGGATTCTTAAATAAATGATCATAGAAAGACATACGTTCCTCATAAGAATTAATACAGAAAGTACTAAAAAGCTGCTAATTGTGTGTACAGAAACATTGACTAAGAACTTTCAAATAATTAAATATGAAAATAGATTGATAGTTAATGCAATTTTTAAGAGAAAGTATGTTAACTAGGTATTTTTAGGAAGAAATTTGTGTTGTTTAAAAGTCAAGAACTGTTATATACTGGCAGAAAAACAGACATGATAGATCAATAGAACAGGATAAAGAGCTCAGAAATAAACCCATGCACTTATGGTCAATTAATCTATGACAAAGGAGGAAAGAATATACAATGGAGAAAAGACAGTCTCTTTAATAAGTGGTGCTGGGACCTGGACAGCTACATTTATAGCTACTTTATTTATTTATTTATCATTTATTTTTGGCTGTGTTGGGTCTTCGGTTCGTGCGAGGGCTTTCTCTAGTTGCGGCAAGCGGGGGCCACTCTTCATCGCGGTGCGGGGACCGCTCTTCATCGCGGTGCGCGGGCCTTTCACTATCGCGGCCCCTCCCGTTGCGGGTCACAGGCTCCAGACACGCAGGCTCAGTAGTTGTGGCTCACGGGCCCAGCTGCTCCGTGGCATGTGGGATCTTCCCAGACCAGGGCTCGAACCCGGACAGCTACATTTAAAACAATGAAATTTGAACATTCTTTAACACCATATACAAAAATAAACTCAAAGTGGTTTAAAAATCCAAATGTAAGACAGGATACCATAAAACTCCTAGAGGAAAACATAGGCAGAACACTTCTTTGACATAAATTACAGTGATATATATTTTTTGATCCACCCCCTAAAGTAAAGGAAATAAAAGCAAAAATAAACAAATGGGACCTAATGAAACTTAAAAGCTTTTGCATAGCAAAGGAAACCATTGACAAAATGAAGACAACCTACTGAATGCGAGAAAATATTTGTAAATTATTTGATTGATAAGGGATTAATATTCAACACACATAAACAGCTCATAAAACCCAACATCAGAAAAAAAAACAACCAGATTAAAAAGTGGGCAGAAGACCTGAATAGATACTTTTCCAAAAGGAAATGCAGATGGCCAACAGGCACATGAAAAGATGCTCAACATCACTAAACATCAGGGAAATGCAAATCTAAACCACAATGAGATATCACCTCATATCTGTCAGAATGGCTATCATCAAAAAGTACACAGATAACAAATGTTGGCAAGGATGTGGAGAAAAGGGGACACTTATACACAGTTGGTGGTAATGTAAATTGGTGCAGTCACTGTGGAACACAGTATGGAGGGTCCAGCAATTCCACACCTGGGTATATATCCAAAAAAAAACAGAAACTCTAACTCGAAAAGGTACATGCACCCCAATGTTCATAGCAGCATTATTTACAATTGCCAAGATATGGAAGCAATGTAAGTGTCCATCAACAGATGAATGGATAAAGAAGATGTGGTATATACACCACATCTCAGCCATAAAAAAGAATGAAAATTTGCCATTTGCAGCAACATGGATAGACTTCGAAGGCATTATACTAAGTGAAATTTGACAGAGAAGGACAAATACTGTATGATAGCACTTATGTGTGGGATCTAAAAAATACAACAAACTAGTGAATATAACAAAAAAGAAGCAGACTCACAGATATAGAGAACAAACTAGTGGTTGCCAGTAGGGAGGGAGAGGCAACACAGGGGTAGGGGAATAAGGTTACAAGGATGTATTGTACAACATGGGGAATATAGTCTATATTTTGTAATAACTGTAAATGGAGTGTAACCTTTAAAATTATATAAAAAATAAAAATTAAAAAAGTCAAGAAGCCTCTTAGATAGGCTCATCCACCAGAGGGCAGACAGCAGAAGCAAGAAGAACTAAAATCCTGCAGACTGTGGAACAAAAACTACATTCACAGAAAGATAGACAAAATGGAAAGGCAGAGGGCTATGTACCAGATGAAGGAACAAGACAAAACCCCAGAAAAACAACTAAATGAAGTGGAGATAGGCAACCTTCCAGAAAAAGAATTCAGAATAATGATAGTGAAGATGATCCAGGACCTCAGAAAAAGAATGGAGGCAAAGATCGAGAAGATGCAAGAAATGTTTAACAAAGACCTAGAAGAATTAAAGAACAAACAAACAGAGATGAACAATACAATCAATGAAATGAAAAGTACACTAGAAGGAATCAATAACAGAATAACTGAGGCAGAAGAACGATTAAGTGAGCTGGAAGACAAAATGGTGGAAATAACTGCCAAGGAGCAGAATAAAGAAAAAAGAATGAAAAGAAATGAAGACAGCCTAAGAGACCTCTGGGACAACATTAAACACAACAACATTCACATTATAGGGGTCCCAGAAGGAGAAGAGAGAGAGAAAGGACCCAAGAAAATATTTGAAGAGATTATAGTCAAAAACTTCCCTAACATGGGAAAGGAAATAGCCACCCAAGTCCAGGAAACACAGAGAGTGCCATACAGGATAAACCCAAGGAGAAACATGCCAAGACACATAATAGTCAAATTGGCAAAAATTAAAGACAAAGAAAAATTATTGAAAGCAGCAAGGGAAAAATGACAAATAACATACAAGGGAACGTCCATAAGGTTAACAGCTGATTCCTTAGCAGAAACTCTACGAGCCAGAAGGGAGTGGCATGATATACTTAAAGGGAAGAACCTACAACCAAGATTACTCTACCCAGCAAGGATCTCATTCAGATTTGATGGAGAAATCAAAAGCTTTACAGACAAGCAAAAGCTAAGAGAATTCAGCACCACCAAACCAGCTCTACAACAAATGCTAAAAGAACTTCTCTAAGTGGAAAACACAAGAGAAGAAAAGGACCTACAAACACAAACCCAAAACAATTAAGAAAATGGTCATAGGAACATACATATCGATAATTACCTTAAATGTGAATGGATTAAATGCTCCAACCAAACGACACAGGCCTGCTGAATGGATACAAAAACAAGACCCATCTATATGCTGTCTACAAGAGACCTACTTCAGACCTAGGGACACATACAGACTGAAAGTGAGGGGATGGAAAAAGATATTCCACGCAAATGGAAATCAAAAGAAAGCTGGAGTAGCAATGCTCATATCAGATAAAATAGACTTTAAAATAAAGAATGTTACAAGAGACAAGGAAAGACACTACATAATGATCAAGGGATCAATCCAAGAAGAAGATATAACAATTATACATATATATGCACCCAACATAGGAGCACCTCAATACATAAGGCAACTGCTAACAGCTATAAAAGAGGAAATCGACAGTAACACAATAATAGTGGGGGACTTTAACACCTCACTTACACCAATGGACAGATCATCCAATATGAAAATAAAGAAGGAAACAGAAGCTTTAAATGACACAATAGACCAGATAGATTCAATTGATATTTATAGGACATTCCATCCAAAACCAGCAGATTACACTTTTTCTCAAGTGTGCATGGAACATTCTCCAAGATAGATCACATTCTGGGTCACAAATCAAGCCTCAGTAAATTTAAGAAAATTGAAATCATATCAAGCATCTTTTCTGACCACAACGCTATGAGATTAGAAATGAATTACAGGGAAAAAAACGTAAAAAACACAAACACATGGAGGCTAAACAATACGTTACTAAATAACCAAGAGATCACTGAAGAAATCAAAGAGGAAATCAAAAAATACCTAGGACAAATGACAATGAAAACACGACGATCCAAAACCTATGGGATGCAGCAAAAGCAGTTCTAAGAGGGAAGTTTATAGCTATAAAAGCCTACCTCAAGAAACAAGAAAAATCTCAAATAAACAATCTAACCTAACACCTAAAGGAACTAGAGAAAGAAGAACAAACAAAACCCAAAGTTAGCAGAAGGAAAGAAATGATAAAGATCAGAGCAGAAATAAATGAAATAGAAACAAAGAAAACAATAGCAAAGATCAATAAAGCTAAAAGCTGGTTCTTTGAGAAGATAAACAAAATTGATAAACCATTAGCCAGACTCATCAAGAAAAAGAGGGAGAGGACTCAAATCAATAAAATTTGAAATGAAAAAGGAGAAGTTACAACAGACACCATGGAAATAAAAAGCATCCTAAGAGACTACTACAAGCAACTCTATGCCAATAAAATGGACAACCTGGAAGAAATGGACAAATTCTTAGAAAGGTATAACCTTCCCAGACTGAACCAGGAAGAAATAGAAAATATGAACAGACCCATTACAAGTAATGAAATTGAAACTGTGATTAAAAATCTTCCAACAAACAAAAGTCCAGGACCAGATGGCTTCACAGGTGAATTCTATCAAACATTTAGAGAAGAGCTAACGTCCATCCTTCTCAAACTCTTCCAAAACATTGCAGAGGAAGGAACACTCCTGAACTCATTTTATGAGGCCACCATCACCCTGATACCAAAACCAGACAAAGATACTACAAAAAAAAAAAAAAAAAATTACAGACCAATATCACTGATGAATATAGATGCAAAAATCCTCAACAAAATACTAGCAAACAGAATCCAACAACACATTAAAAGGATCATACACCATGATCAAGTGGGATTTATCCCGGGGATGCAAGGATTCTTCAATATATGCAAATCAATCAATGTGATACACCATATTAACAAATTGAAGAATAAAAACCATATGATCATCTCAATAGATGCAGAAAAAGCTTTTGACAAAATTCAACACCCATTTATGATAAAAACTCTCCAGAAAGTGGGCATAGAGGGAACCTACCTCAACATAATAAAGGTCATGTATGACAAACCCACAGCAAACATCATTCTCAATGGTGAAAAACTGAAAGCATTTCCTCTAAGATCAGGAACAAGACAAGGATATCCACTCTCACCATTCTTATTCAACATAGTTTTGGAAGTCCTAGCCACGGCAATCAGAGAAGAGAAAGAAACAAAAGGAATACAAATTGGAAAAGAAGAAGTAAAACTGTCACTGTTTGCAGATGACATGATACTATACATAGAGAATCCTAAAGATGCCACCAGGAAACTACTAGAGCTAATCAATGAAATTGGTAAAGTTGCAGGATACAAAATGAATGCACAGGGCTTCCCTGGTGGCGCAGTGGTTGAGAATCTGCCTGCTAATGCAGGGGACACGGGTTCAAGCCCTGGTCTGTGAAGATCCCACATGCCGTGGAGCAACTAGGCCTGTGAGCCACAACTACTGAGCCTGCGCGTCTGGAGCCTGTGCTCCGCAACAAGAGAGGCCACGATAGTGAGAGGCCCGCGCACCGTGATGAAGAGTGGCCCCCGCCTGCCGCAACTAGAAAAAGCCCTCGCACAGAAACGAAGACCCAACACAGCCAAATAAAGAAATAAATAAATAAATAAAGGTGCTAATAATAAAAAAATAAAAAATAAAAAAGGGAACTCTCCTAAGCTAGTTCTCTTATTAAAAAAAAAAAAAATGAATGCACAGAGATCTCTTGCATTCCTATATACTAATGATGTAAAATCTGAAAGAGAAATTAAGGAAACACTCCCATTTACCATTGCAACAAAAGGAATAAAATACCTGGGAATAAACCTACGTAGGGAGACAAAAGACCTGTATGTGGAAAACTATAAGTCACTGATGAAAGAAATTAAAGATGATACCAACAGATGGAGAGATATACCATGTTCTTGGACTGGAAGAATCAATATTGTGAAAATGACTATACTACCCAAAGCAATCTACAGATTCAATGCAATCCCTATCAAATTACCAATGACATTTTTTACAGAACTAGAACAAAAAATCTTAAAATTTCTATGGAGACACAAAAGACCCTGAAAAGCCAAAGCAGTCTTGAGGGAAAAAAGCAGAGCTGGAGGAATCAGGTTCCCTGACTTCAGACTATACTACAAAGCTACAGTAATCAAGACAATATGGTACTGGCACAAAAACAGAAATATAGATCAATGGAACAAGATAGAAAGCCCAGAGATAAACCCACGCACCTATGGTCAACTAGTCTATGACAAAGGAGGCAAGGATATACAATGGAGAAAAGACTGTCTCTTCAATAAGTGGTGCTGGGAAAACTGGACAACTACATGTAAAAGAATGAAATTAGAACACTCCCTAACACCATACACAAAAATAAACTCAAAGTGGATTAGAGACCTAAGTGTAAGACTGTACACTATAAAACTCTTAGAGGAAAACATAGGAAGAACACTCTTTGACATAGATCACAGCAAGATCTTTTTTGATCCACCTCCTAGAGTAATGGAAATAAAAATGAAAATAAACAAATGGGACCTAATGAAACTTCAAAGCTTTTGCACAGCAAAGGAAACCATAAACAAGACGAAAATACAACACTCAGAATAGGAGAAAATATTTGCAAATGAATCAACAGACAAAGGATTAATCTCCAAAATATATAAACAGCTCATGCAGCTCAATATTAAAAAAACAAACAATCCAATCCAAAAATGGGCAGAAGACCTAAATAGACATTTCTCCAAAGAAGACATACAGATGGCCAAGAAGCACATGAAAAGCTGCTCAACATCACTAATTACTAGAGAAATGCAAATCAAAACTACAATGAGGTATCACCTCACACCAGTTAGAATGGGCATCAGAAAATCTACAAACAACAAATGCTGGAGAGGGTGTGGAGAAAAGGGAACCCTCTTGCCCCATTGGTGGGAATATAAATTGATACAGCCACTATGGAGAACAGTATGGAGGTTCCTTAAAAAACTAAAAATAGAATTACCATATGATCCAGCAATCCCACTACTGGGCATATACCCAGATAAAACCATAATTCAAAAAGCCACATGCACCCCAATGTTCATTGTAGCACAATTTACAATAGCCAGGTCATGGAAGCAACCTAAATGCCCATTGACAGACGAAAGGATAAAGAAGATGTGGTACATATATACAGAGGACTATTACTCAGCCATAAAAAGGAACGAAATTGGGTCATTTGTTGAGAAATGGATGGATCTAGAGACTGTCATACAGAGTGAAGTAAGTCAGAAAGAGAAAAACAAATACTGTATATTAACGCATATATGTGGAAACTAGAAAAATGGTACAGATGAACTGGTTTGCAGGGCAGAAATTGAGACACAGACGTGGAGAACAAACATATGGACACCAAGGGGGGAAAGCAGCGGGAAGGTGGGGGTAGGTGGAGTGATGAATTGGACGATTGGGATTGACATGTATACACTGATGTGTATAAAATTGATGACTAATAAGAACCTGCTGTATAAAAAAATTAATAAAATAAAATTCAAAAATTCAAAAAAAAAAAAAACAACTGCACAAGCCCACTTATATGTGGATTTTTTTCAATTAACACGTACTACAGTGCTACCCAATCCACAGTTGGTTGAATCCATAGATAGGTAACTGCAGATATGGAGGTTCGATTGTAAAGTTATACACAGGCTTTTGGCTGTATGGAAGTCGGTGCCCAAAACAAAACAAAACAACAACAACAAAAAGTCAAGAACTGTTTATAACAACTTAAATAATACAAATCAGAATACTAGTGATCAGATATTACCATGATTCCAATTTTAGAGAATTTTTTGGTGTAACAGTATTCATAACATTCATCAAAATAATCTTTAATAACTGTATTACTTTTGTTTATTAAAAGACACCTCAGAAGAAATAAAAATACAAGCCACAAGCAAAGGAGAAGATGCCTGTGACAAACATAACCAACAAAGGGTTAATATCTAGTATATTTAAATAACTCCTATAAAATAATAAAAAAAAGAGAATCAATTCAGTAGAGAAACTGACAAAAGACATGCTCAGAAAAGAAATTTGTATGGTCAATAATTGATGGAAAAATGCTTAATTTTATTAATAATTAGGGAAATTTAAATCAAGACCAGAGTGAGATACCATTTTACATACATTCAATTGGCAAAAATTAAGAAGTATGGCAACATTTTCTTTTTTTTAATTCTTTCTTCTTCCAGTTTATTGAGATATAATTGACTTGGAGCACTGTATAAGTTTAAGGTGTACAGCATAATGATTTGACTTACATACATCATGAAAGGATTATCACAGTAAGTTTTTATGTTAAATAGATACAAAACTAAAGAAATAGAAAAAAATGCGTGTATGATGAGAACTCAGGATCTATTCTCTTACTTTCATGTATAACATATGGCAGTGTTAATTATATTTATCATGTTGTACATTATATTATGGCAATATTTTCTGAAGAGAATATTGATCAGTGAGATCTCTTATACATTATTGGTGGATGTGAAAATTGAACAACTATTTTGGAAAACAATTTGGCATTATCTTTTGTTATTGAATAATCACATGCCTAGAAACTCAACTCTTAGGTTGAGTTAGGTTGAGAAATTTTTGCCATGTACACCAGAAGACATGTGACAGGGATGTTGCAACACTATCGGTAAGAGCAAAAAAAAAAAAAAAAAAAAAGAAGGAACAATTCAAATGCCCACTGACCACAGAATGGATAGTTTGTGGTATATTTGCACATGGAATACTACACAGCAGTAAAAATAAAAATGATATTCCTTTTCGTGCCACAACTTTGAATAAATCTTAGTAATTATAATTTTAAGTGGAAAAGCAAGTCTCAAAAGACTACTCTTTTCATCAAGATCAAAAACAACTAAAACAAAACAATATCTTATCTAGGCATCAACATATGTTGTAAAACCCTCAGATAGTGGTGACCTCTTGGGGGAGGCATGGGTACTGGATAGGAGAGGAGCGCATGGTAGACCTAAGTTACTGATAATATTTTAGCTCTTGGGATGAATACTGAACTCGTGGGTGCTCATTATATTATTATTTTTTAAAAAACCTTTTTCTTGTGTTTAATTAATTATTTTTTGGCTGCGTCGGGTCTTGGTTGCGGCACGCGGGATCTTCGTTGAGGCATGTGGGCTTCTCTCTAGTTGTGGAGTGCAGGTTTTCTCTCTCTCGTTGTGGTGCGTGGGTTCCAGAGTGCGTGGACTCCGTAGTTTGGGACACTCAGGCTCTCTCCTTGAGGTGTGTGGGCTTAGTTGTCCTGCGGCATGTGGGATCTTAGTTCCCTGACCAGGGATCGAACCCGCGTCCCCTGCATTGGAAGGTGGATTCTTTACCAATGGACCACCAGGGAAGTCCCTCATTATATTATTTTTAAAAATAAAAAAAAGAAATAAATAAGTAGTCCTCACTATCTCATCCTTTAATACTAATAGGATTTTCAGTGCCTTCGAACTCAACCAGGTAGGATGACCAATCCCACCCCTAGGATGCCAGACTCCCACTCCCTTGAGTGTTAATTGCTGCAACTATTTCTGGTGTGAATCATTGTACTGGTCAAAGTTCTTTGGGCAGACCACAGAATGTAATACTCAGTTTAAACAGAAAGAGATTTATTACAAAGTACTAAGTACTGGGTACAGCTGAATTTTGAGAGGCGATAGATTGCGGCTGACATCGGGTCGTGGATGATGCTGATTATGAATGACAAGAGGCTTTTGTAGGGTGGGGTCCCTAGAACAGAGGCTGTTACGGAGATTCTTATGCAAGTGATTTATTGGAGGAGTACTCTTGGGAGAAGGTGATTGAGAGGAGCCAGATAGAACAGAGGAAGAAAGTTCAACAAGGATGTGGAAGTGGTGTCATCTGGAGACTGGTCCTGAGCCTGGTTTGCAGGGGAGATCAGAGCATGTACCACAGGATTGGTTCCTGTTTCAAGCAAGTGGGATAGGATAGCCCTTTGTACCTAAGGGAAGGTGCCCAGCCTCCAGGGGAGTTGATTTCCATGTGGCTGAGAAGGGGCCACCAGCTCTCACAGCGACTGGGGTTGGGTGCACTGAGCAGGGCAGAGCCCTGGAAGTGACTCAGTACCAACCTGACCTCACTGGGAAGGGTGGGGGAGATCTGGGATGAGGTCAGGATCAGGGGTCAGGGATGGAGGAGGGCAGTGAGGTGGGGAGAGCAGAAGGGGGCTGTCTGTGCACCCTGGAAGCACAGCCTAGGTTCCCTGAGACCCTAGGGGCTTGGCCTCATGCAGCAGCGACCTCTCTTCCCCATCTGCACGTAGAAGGACAGGCCAAGCCCTCCCCTTAGCTTCTCATTCCAGTGGGTGCCAAGCACATGATCACCCCACCCCAGGCATCAGTGCCGCCCTTCCTGTTACTCAGGCAGAGAGAATTAGCCTTCTCTCTTAGCAACCTGCTTCCCCCTCCCTCATCACTACGCTTCCCCACCCTGGCCTTGGCCTTGATCTCAGGCTCTGAAGGTGCTGGATTCAATGTGATGTCTGATTCATTGGGTGATAGGTAGTTTTTTCCCAAGCTGCCTGCCTCAGTCTGGAGTGGAACATTCTGACCTCATAGGAGGGCAGCCCAAGAGTCACAATTTAACTCCTGCTCTGCCACATGATTCTCCAGGGCCAGAAACTGGGGTTCTGAAAATTGTTTTCTCCAGGGTGGCACCAAAGGGAGCCTTGTGGAGGGCTTGCGACACTCCATATACTTCCTCATTCTCACCCCGGCCAACCAGGAAACAGTTAATCTGAGTAAAAAGAGCGTCCCCTGGCCCGCCGCCCATTCCAACACAGTTGCCACCCTCTGCGCTTCTGTCTATACTTTCTGGGGCCACCGATGTGCCGTCTCTAACGGAGTGGCCCACCTGTGCCTTCTGCACACCTTCCCCTGTCCGCCTCCTCCCAGGGGCCGGCCCCCACCTCCAGCAGAGATTTACACCTTCCCGAGCACCCACACAGGAAGCCAGAGCCGGCACAGGCTAGTGGCGGAAGTTCAGAGGCTGAGACAGGCCTGGGTGGGAGATACTGCAAACTTCCAGTCATCTCATCCTTCCGGATGGCAGATGGAGGCATCTTGGCAGGGTGGGGTGGGGGCCGAGGAGGGGGCGGGAGATTTCTGGGAGGGATCTTGGCCAGAGGAGACTCAGCGGGCTCCGCCCAGGCTGGTGGTCCCTCTTTCTTCCTTTAGTCCTCACCTTGGAAGTGCTGAGGGAAAGGCTGTGTCTATTTTTGCCCCTGGCTGCTTCGTGGATCAGGGCCCCACGTTCCAGCCCAAAGGTGCCAACTACCCCTTTCTCTTTTCCCTGCTCTTGCCCAGCCTTAGCTGCTGCCCCGCCCACAGTCAATGCCTGTCCCTTCCTTCAGACCCCGTGTCCCACCGGCCCTCACAGCTGTGGCCGCTGCGTTCAGAGGGGGCACCTCTGTCTCGGTGGCACACGGGTGGGGACTCCACATCCTCAGCTGTCCCCCCATCTTCTACCCTCTTGTTTTATTGATTAGTCCTTCTCACTTGCGTTCTTAGCCTCCAAGTCTTTGGGTTTCTATCTATAGCCTATAAACCTGCAAAAGCCTCTCTCATTAAAATAAAAGAGGCCCAAGTCTCCCTCTGCTGCACATCCCACCCGCTGTTCTCCCCTCTCCCCTGTCTCCATCAGAGCCAGGCCCTGCTGGGTGAATGGACAAACCGAGACGCGCTTCAGGCGCCAGCCAAGAGGAGCAACACAACGAATAAGTAGTGCAATAGGAACAGGAAAAGTCATTTTCAGTGAAAAGTGGCAATAAATTAACGTTGTAGTTAGGATAATTTAGAAAGGGCTTATTTGAATTTCAGCATACATGCAAGTTTTACATTATTTTGAAAATCGAAAAATTAGTTTGCATCACATATAGGAGGGATGGGAACCCTCATCTTTTAAAGGTGTTAATTCTCTCTTCGTCACCTCTCGCTCTTCAATCCTGTGTGTTTTCAGACACCATTAAGTTACTAACTGCTCCTGCCAAGGCCGCCAGTGACCTTCACGTTGACAAATTCGATGGATGGGTTTCCTTCTCAGCTGTGACCCTCTCAACAGAAGTCACCTCTAGCCTTGAAAAGCTCTCAGGTGGGTTCGGTGACAACTGCTCTCCTGGATTCCCCTCTGCTTCGTAAACCGCTCCCTTTCTGATGTGCTCCTGGTTCCTCTTCCTCCCAGAATGTTTGTGTTCCCGAGTCTAGAGCTGGGTTTCAGCTCTTTCTACAGATCTCTCCTGGGATAGTTCCTCCACTTCTCTGGTTTTAGTTACCATCTGCACTCAGATTACTTCCTAGCAGCTTTCCCTAGCTCAGCCATAGCTCCTGACCTGTAGATCTGTGTGTCCCACCGTGTACTCTTTCAGGCGCCTAAATTCACTAAGTCTGAACTTGAGTTCTCATGTCCCCCACAAAACCTTCCTTCTCTGGCATCCCCTGTCTTAGGGAGTAGCGGCATCATCCATTTAGTCCCCAAACTCAAAACCTTTCTCTCCCACATCCTCCATGAGCCGCCCCCCACCTCCACAATCTACCAGGTCTGTCCTATTGACTCTTCTCCTAAATATCTTGAATTTATCCTTTTCTCTTTATTTTCTGGCTACCACCTTAGTCCAAGTCGCCATTATCTCTGGCTTATGCTATTCCAGTAGCCTCTGAACTGGTCTTCCCAGTCTCAACTTGCTCAATCCACTTTCCATACTGAAGCCAGTCTGATGAGGTTTCAGTGATTCCTCATTGGCTCAGGATAAACCCAAGCTCCTTAAGGTGGCATTTCAGACTTGCCATTTTCTGGTGCCTGACCTCAGGTGTGCATGTGCTCAGGAGAGCATTAGCTCTCCCTGCAATTTGCCACTCACTCTCTGCTCTGACAAATTTAACTACCTGGAGCTTCCCCTCTGCTGCCTAGGCTGCCTTCTTCCCTCTCCCACTCCTCCTCTATTCTTTTATGGGACAAAAATTGCCTGGCGAGAGATGTTGGAGACTTGAACTAGGGTGGTGACATGGATGTGGTAAGAACTGATGAGATTCTGGACATACTTTGAAGGGAGATACAGTAGGACTTGTTGGATTTGGAAATGTGGGAAGAGAAAAAGAAAGGAGTCCAGGATAACTACCAAGGTTTTTTTTTTTGTTTTTTTTTTTTCCCTGAGTACCTAGAAAAAAATGAATTCCACTAACAAGAGTTGGGAAGATAATGGGAATAGTGGGTTTGGTTGGGAAGATAAGGAGCTTAGTTTTTTGGTTTTATTTTTGTTTTTTGTTTTTTAAATATTTATTTATTTATTTATTTGACTGTGCCAGGCCTTAGTTGCGGCACACGGGATCTTTAGTTGCAGCATGTGGGATCTTTAGTTGTGGCATGTGGGATCTAGTTCCCTAACCAGGGATCGAACCCAGGCCCCCTGCATTGGGAGCATGGAGTCTTAGCCACTGGACCACCAGGGAAGTCCCAGGAGTTTAGTTTTGATGTGTTAGTGGAAATGGCTGTTAGAAATCCAGTTACGTATATGAGTCTGCATTCAGGGGACGGATCTGAGCTGCAGCTGTAAATGTATGAGCCATCAGTGCAAAGGTGGTATTTAAAGGCACAAGACTGGATGAGAGCACTGAGGGTATAAGTTGCATAGAAAATAGGAAGAGGCCCAAGAACCTTCAGCATTAAGAGGTTGTAGAGATGAGCCTCAGCAGGGAAAGATGCAGGAGGAAGAGCAGGAAAATGTAGCATCCTGAAAGCCTAGTGGAAGAAGGCTTTGCTGGAGGAGGAAGTGGTCAACTGTGTCAAAGGTCAAGTAAGCTGAGGTCTGAGAATTGACCACTAGAATTAATAAGAGGAAGATCACTGATGATGTTGACAAGAGCAGTTCAGAAAATGGTGTGGGCAAAAGCTTGTGGGATTACAAAGAAGAGAAAAAGGACAGAGAGGGGTTGGAGTTAGATAGACAAATTTTTAAAAAGAAGTTTGCTGAAAAAATGGTACAGTAAAGTGGATGCTAGCTGGAGGGTGAGTTAGGGTCATGAGAGGTTTTTTTTTTTTTTTTTTTTAAGATGGGATAAATAACAGCAGATTATTTCTGTATATTTATGGGATTGATCCAGTAGAGAGGAAAAGACTGATGAAACAACAGAGAAGAAATATTTGAAGGACGAAATTCTTGAGGGGTTGAGAGAGGAAAGGACCTGCTCCCCAGGCAGGGAGGTTGGCTTTAGACAGGAGCTCTTCTGAGCTATTTCCGGGGCTTCCTCTCTGCCTTTACTCTGCTCCAATGTCTGCTCTTTGGAGAGATCTTTCCTGTCCAGCCTTCTAGAATGGTGGTACCCATCACTCTCTATCCTTTTATACTGCTTTACTTTCATTTGTAGCGCTTCTCATAATATTATAGAACAAATATGTTTATTTTCTGTCTTTGTCATTAGAATATAAATTCCATGTGGGGAGAGACTTGGTCTTGTTCACCCTAGATTGCCAGGCCCCAGCATAGTGTCTCACACAGTAGCTGCCCAATAAATATTTGGGAATTAAGGAAGAAGTGTATTTTTCACCCATGCTCATGGCAACACCTCAATTCTCATTCCATTCTTGTTTTTATTCCATTCTTCTATAACCAGCATCTCTTCCCATTCACCCAAGAAAGCATTCTGTTCCATCTCCATTGGCATCCCCATCATTCCCATACCACCCTCCTCCCCATACTACCCTTATCTTGTGAGTATCCATCCTCATCTGCATCTCATCTCCTCCATCCTCCGTCTTAATTCCCCTTCTAACCCCAGTCTCAGCTCTATCCCCAACCACACCCTGTCTGCTCATCCTGATTGCATCATTATGGCTAACCTCACTTCCTGTTTTCGTGGCCAACACGGTCCAGTTCCACCTCTCTCCCATTCCATTCTCCTGCCATCAACATGCAGTCTCCATCTCCATCACCATCACTTTCCCATTCCCTTTTGCCATCACCATCACCACCTAATCTGCTTCAGCACTCCGGGGAAGAAACATATCTTTGCACTGTGTATTGGTTAGAAATTGCCAGGGCCATGGTTAATACAAGCAGCTGTGCGAAGAAAGAGAGATGGAACTGCTTTTTTTCATAGTGACTTAAGTAAATATTAACAAGCTTATTTTATGGACTAGCACTATTCCCTACAGTAGACATAATAAATGACTTCCTGAAATATTCTAAAATATGTTTTACATATATTGGCATTATCACAAACCTTGGCACTAGGGGTTCCAAGCCTGCGAGATTTATTTATTTATTTATTTATTTATTTATTTATTTATTTATTTATGGCTGCATTGGGTCTTCGTTGCTGCGCGTGAGCTTTCTCTAGTTGCGGCGAGCAGGGGCTACTCTTCATTGCAGTGCACGGGCTTCTCAATGCAGTGGCTTCTCTTGTTGCGGAGCACGGGCTCTAGGCACGCCTGCTTCAGTAGTTGTGGCACATGGGCTCAGTAGTTGTGGCTCGTGGCCTCTAGAGCTCAGGCTCAGTAGCTGTGGTGCATGGGCTTTGTTGCTCTGTGGAATGTGGGATCTTCCCGGACCAGGGCTCGAACCCGTGTCCCTGCATTGGCAGGTGGATTCTTAACCACTGCGCCACCAGGGAAGCCCAGCCTGCGAGATTAAGACAATCTCTGTGGAAAAACAATCTGCCTTCTCAGAGGGACTCTTTTTCTTAATTTCCAATGTCAGGAAACCCTGGGAAAGAGTCTAAGTTATGATAGAAAACGAAGCAATTCAAATTGAATCTCACTTGGAACTCCAGTTTTTGCCCCAGACGGACTAGTCAGCTAACAAGGATTTGGGGGTTATAAGTACTCTGTATCCTTCTTTATCTTATCTTCAAAAGAAAGCATCAGTCCAGGACCTGAATAAATAAATTTTATCCCCTCTTTATAAGTTTTTCCCCCCATACCAATTTGTGACCTAGAATTCACTTTTAGTCAAGGCTGGACAAAAATGTGTATATGTTCTAATGAATGAATGAATGAATTATACAATATATAGATATAATAATTGCATGTTATTATACTTAACATATATAATTACTGTCACATATTAATAAAACTATTATTCCCAATATAACTATGATTCTTTATATAATTTTATTTTATTCTTAATTATCTTAGTAAGATGCCAACCCAAGGTCATGGGCCTCAATTCTCAATCTGGTGTTTGACACTTTTTCTTTGGAATTTTTTGGAATGTATAGTAGTGTTGTTTAGCAACGAGGGCACAAACTCCTTTTTTTTTTTTTTTTTTTGGCTAGAATAAAGTCAAGAGATGTGATTTTGTGAAAACCACGGTCGAATTTGCTACCATTATTGTTGTATATAAATTTGACTTGTAAGAATGTTTATTTGAATCAGGATCTAATAAATGTTTCTTAAGTAGGGATATATAGTCATCGAGACCAGGCAAGTAGAGACTTTGGCCCAAGTCACTTTGTCTCCTACACAGTGTTTGGGTGAGCATCACAAATTTAACAATCACCTCTGAGAATCCTATCTTGTTCAAGGTCTATACTAATCAAAATCCTTCAGATTGACACTTTGTTTTCTGTTTTCTTATAAGTTATGAAGCAAATTATTTTTGCATCCCAAAGAGTAATATGACAAATAATAATACTATAGGGAATGATAATGTATAAGAACTATAAGGCATAAATGAACACCAGCATATACCCATCATCCAGCTTGAGAAGTAAAGTCTCACCGGTATTTTTGAAGCCTTTTAGAAGATCCTTCCCAGCGCATTTCTCTCCCTCTTCTGCAAGGATAATGGCTACTCTAAATTTTGGAGTATAATCCCCTTCCTTTTTGTTATCATTTTATTACAAATTATGTACATGACCCTAAATATATTGTTAAATTCTCTGTATATTTGAGTATTATATAAAACGTGTCATAATGTATGCTATACTTCATAATGTATGCTTTTTTCAATTAATATTTGATTCTTGAGTTTATCCATATATGTAATTGTAGTTTGTTCATTTTCAGCCTGTACAGTATAGCACAGTAAGAACAAACCACACTTTATTTGTTCATTTTCCTGTTGATGGGCTTTTGGGTTACTTCCAGCTTTTGACTGCTACAAATAATGCTGCTGTAAATGTTTTGCTCCTGTGATCTTGTTAACATATGCACAGATTTCCAAAAGGTATGAACCTAGGAGTAGAATTGGTAGGTTGTAGGGTATATACATCTTCAACTTTACCAGATACTGCCAAACTTTTTTTTTGAAGTGGTTGTACCAATTCAGCATTCCATCAGCACCGTATGTGAGTGCCTTTTATTGTGACACAAACCTTGTGTGCCTTCTCAGAGTCCCTCAACTGCCTCCTTTTCTCTCTTTCTTTTTCTGAGCATCTGAACCACACTTGGTCACCTGGCCACTTCCAGATTTGGATAAAATCCACACTGTGGAGATCTGCCAGAGGGCCATGGGTAGCAGTCTGGAAGTGCAGGGGAGTAGCTCAATGTGATGTAAACCTTGGCTAATGGAAGCAGGAAAAGGGAAGGAGCCAGGAGCTTCCTTTCCCTCTTCTGACACGTAGCTCCTCCTTGCAACCCTTCTCACGTGAAGAACGATCATGTTACATAAACAACTTGCTGTGTCTCTTTGAAGCTTGTTGCAAAGCAATAATCAGAAATCTGTGCAGATGTGAACCAGATCACAGGAACAAAGATTTTTATAACAGCATTATCTGTATTAGTCAATAAGCATTGCATTGCATTCTATCTTTCCTAGCATCACTTCTCTTCCTCCTTCACTTTACTGCCCACAGCTGGCACATCCCAAATAAAACATTAGCTTCTTAATCCTTGCCTCAGGTTCTGCTTTCTAGAGGGTCCAGGCTAAGAAAATTCTCATTACTCCATTTCCTCACCAACTCTTTTTTTTTTAGGGTTTCAAATTCTTTTTTTAATTTTTATTTTATATTGGAGTGTAGTTGATTTACAATGTTGTGTTAGTTTCAGGTGTACAGCAAAGTGAATCAGTTATACATACACATCTATCTCTTCTTTTTCAGATTCTTTTCTCTTATAGGTTATTATAGAATATTGAGTAGAGTTCCCTATGCTATACAGTAGGTCCTTGTTGGTTATCTATCTTATAT
The DNA here is from genome assembly GCF_028021215.1 of Eschrichtius robustus. Taxonomy (NCBI): domain Eukaryota; kingdom Metazoa; phylum Chordata; class Mammalia; order Artiodactyla; family Eschrichtiidae; genus Eschrichtius; species Eschrichtius robustus. The sequence goes on from NC_090826.1 coordinate 36,447,292, forward strand.
AAATATTAGTGTGTATATGTTAATCCCAAATTCCTAATTTATCAAATTGTTTTTCTTTTTTATTTTTAATTTAAATTGTTTTAAATTAATTAATTAATTAATTTATTTTTGGCTGTGTTGGGTCTTCGTTTCTGTGCCAGGGCTTTCTCTAGTTGCGGCGAGCGGGGGCCGCTCTTCATCGCGGTGCGGGGACCTCTCACTGTTGCGGCCTCTCTTTCTGCGGAGCACAGGCTCCAGACGCGCAGGCTCAGTAATTGTGGCTCACGGGCCCAGTTGCTCCGCGGCATGTGGGATCTTCCCAGACCAGGGCTCGAACCCATGTCTCCTGCATCGGCAGGCAGATTCTCAACCACTGCGCCACCAGGGAAGCCCTTAATTTAATTTTTTAATAGAGCTTTATTGGAGTAAAATTGCTTCACAATACTGTGTTAGTTTCTGCTGTACACCAAAGTGAATCAGCCATATGCATACATATGTCTCCATATCCCCTCCCTCTTGAGCCTCCCTCCCATCCTCCCTATCCCACCCCTCTAGGTCATTGCAAAACACTGAGCTGATCTCCCTGTGCTATGTCGCTGCTTCCCACTGGCTAACTTTTTTTACATTCGGTAGTGTATGTATGTCGATGCTACTCTCACTTTGCCCCAGCTTCCCCCTACCACCCCGTGTCCTCAAATCCATTCTCTATGTCTAGATCTTTATTCTTGCCCTGCAACTAGGTTCATCAGTACCATTTTTTTTTTTTTTAGATTCCATATATATGTGTTAGCATACAGTATTTGTTTTTCTCTTTCTGACTTACTTCACTCTGTATGACAGACTCTAGGTCCACCCACCTCACTACAAATAACTCAATTTCGTTTCTTTTTATGTCTGAGTAATACTCTATTGTAAATATGTGCCACATCTTCTTTATCCATTCGTCTGTCGAGGGACATTTAGGTTGGTTCCATGTCCTGGCTATTGTAAATAGTGCTGCAATGAACATTGTGGTACATGTCTCTTTTTGAATTATGGTTTTCTCAGGGTATATGCCCAGTAGTGGATTGCTGGGTCATATGGTAGTTCTATTTTTAGTTTTTTAAGCAACCTTCATACTGTTTTCCATAGTGGTTGTATCAATTTAAATTCTCACCAACAGTTCAGGAGGGTTCCCTTTTCACCATACACTTTCCAGTATTTACTGTTTCTAGATTTTTTGATAATGGCCATTCCGACTGGCATGAGGTGATACCTCATTGTAGTTTTGATTTGCATTTCTCTACTAATTAGTGATGTTAAGAATGTTTTCATATGTCTCTTGGCCATCTGTATATCTTCATTGGTGAAATGTCTATTTAGGTCTTCTGCCCATTTTTTAAATTGGATTGTTTGGGTTTTTTTGATTTGAGCTCATGAGCTGTTTGTATATTTTGGAGATTAATCCTTTGTCTGTTGTTTCATTTGCAAATATTTTCTCCCATTCTGAGGGTGGTCTTTTTAATTTAATTAAATCCCATTTGTTTATTTTTGTTTTTATTTCCATTACTCTAGGAGGTGGGTCAAAAAGATCTTGCTGTGATTTATGTCAAAGAGTGTTCTTCCTATGTTTTCCTCTAAGAGTTTTATAGTGTCTGGTCTTACATTTAGGTCTTTAATCCATTTGGAGTTTATTTTTGAGTATGGTGTTAGGTAGTGTTCTAATTTCATTCTTTTACATGTAGCTGTCCAATTTTCCCAGCACCACTTATTGAAGAGGCTGTCTTTTCTCCATTGTATATCCTTGCCTCCTTTGTCATAAATTAGGTGACCATATGTGCGTGGGTTTATCTCTGGGCATTCTATCATGTACCATTGATCTATATTTCTGTTTTTGTGCCAGTACCATACTGTCTTGATTACTGTAGCTTTGTGGTATAGTTTGAAGTCGGGGAGCCTGATTCCTCCAACTCTGTTTTTCTTTCTCAAGATTGCTTTGGCTATTCGGGGTCTTTTGTGTTTCCATACAAACTGTAAAAAATTTTTTTCTAATTCTGTAAAGAATGCCTTTGGTAGTTTCATAATGACTGCATTGAATCTGTAGATTGCTTTGGGTAGTATAGTCATTTTCACAATACTGAGTCTTCCAGTCCAAGAACAAGGTATATTTCTCCATCTGTTTATGTCACCTTTGATTTCTTTCATCAGTGTTTTATAGTTTTCTGAGTACAAGTCTTTTGCCTCCTTAGACAGGTTTATTCCTAGGTATTTTATTCTTTTTGTTGTAGTGGTAAATGGGAGTGTTTCCTTAATTTCTCTTTCTGATTTTTCGTTGTTGGTGTGCAAGAATGCCAGAGATTTCTGTGCATTAATTTTGTATCCTACAACCTTACCAAATTCATTGATTACTTCTAGTAGTTTTCTGGTGGCATCTTTAGGATTTTCTATGTATAGTATCATGTCATCTGCAAACAGTGACAGTTTTATTTCTTCTTTTCCAATTTGTATGCATTTTATTTCTTTTTCTTCTCTGATTGCCATGGCTAGGAAGTCCAACACTATATTGAATAAGAGTGGTGAGAGTGGACATACTTGTCTTATTCCTGATCTTAGTGGAAATGCTGTCAGTTTTTCACCATTGAGTATGATGCTTGCTGTGGGTTTGCCATGTATAGCCTTTATTATATTGAGGTAGGTTCCCTCTATGCCCATTTTCTGGAGAGTTTTTATCATAAATGGGTGTTGAATTTTGTCAAAAGATTTTCCTGCATCTATTGAGATGATCATATGGTTTTTATTCCTTAATTTGTTAATGTGGTGTATCACATTGATTGACTTGTGTAAGTTGAAGAATCCTTGCATCCCTGGGATAGATGCCACTTGATCATGGTGTATGATCCTTTTAATGTGTTGTTGGATTCTGTTTGCTAGTATTTTGTTCAGGATTTTTGCATCTATGTTCATCCGTGATATTGGTCTATAATTTTCTTTTTTGTGATATCTTTTTCTGGTTTTGGTAGCAGGGAGATGGTGGCTTTGTAGAATGAATTTGGGAGTGTTCCTCCCTCTGCAATTTTTTGGAAGAGTTTGAGAAGAATCGGTGTTAGCTCTTTTCTGAATGTTTGACAGAATTCGCCTGTGAAACCATCTGGTCCTGGACTTTTGTTTGTTGGAAGATTTTTAATTACAGTTTCAATTTTATTACTTGTGATAGGTCTGTTTATATTTTCTAATTCTTCCTGGTTCAGTCTTGGAAAATTGTACCTTTCCAAGAATTTGTCCATTTCTTCATGGTTGTCCATTTTATTGGAATACATTTGTTTGTAGTAGTCTCTTATAATCCTTTGTATTTCTGCAGTGTCAGTTGTAATTTCTCCTTTTTCATTTCTAATTTTATTGATTTGTGTCCTCTCCCTTTTTTTCTTGATGAGTCTGGCTGAGGGTTTATCAATTTTGTTATCTTCTGAAAGAACCAGCTTTTAGTTTTACTCATCTTTGCTATTGTTTTCTTCATTTCTATTTCATTTATTTCTGCTCTGATCTTTATGATTTCTTTCCTCCTACTGACTTTGGGTTTTCTTTGTTCTTCTTTCTCTTGTTGTTTTAAGTGTAGGGTTAGATTGTTTATTTGAGATTTTTCTTGTTTCTTGAGGTAAGATTGAATTGCCATAAACTTTTGCTGCATCCCGTAGGTTTTGGGTCATGTTTTCGTTGTCATTTGTTTCTATGTATTTCTTTAATTTCTGCTTTGATTTCTTCAGTGATCTCTTGGTTATTTAGTAGTGCACTGTTTAGCCTCCATGTTTCTGTGTTTTTTACAGTTTTTTTCCTGTAACTGATTTCCAATCTCATAGCGTTGTGGTCAGAAAAGATGCTTGATACGATTTCAATTTTTGTAAATTTTCTGAAGCTTGATTTGTGACCCAAGATGTGATCTACCCTGGAGAATGTTCTGTGTGCACTTGAGAAGAAAGTGTATTCTGCCACTTTTGGGTGGAATGTTCTATAAATATCAATTAAATCTACCTGTTCTATTATGTCATTTAAAACTTGTGTTTCCTTATTTATTTTCTGTTTGGATGATCTGTCCATGGGTGTAAGTGGGGTGTTAAAGTCCCCTACTATTGTGTTACTGTCGATATCTCCTTTCATGGTTGTTAGAATTTGCCTTATGTATTGAGATGCTCCTATGTTGGGTAGATAAACATTTATAATTGTTATATCTTCTTCTTGGATTGATCCTTTGATCATTATGTAATGTCCCTCCTTATCTCTTGTAACAATCTTTATTTTAAAGTCTATTTTATCTGATACGAATATTGCTACTCCAGTTTTCTTTTGATTTCCATTTGCATGGAATATCTTTTTCCATCCCTTCACTTTCAGTCTGTATGTGTCCCTAGGTCTGAAATGGGTCTCTTGTAGACAGCATATATATGGGTCTTGTTTTTGTATCCATTCAGCCAGTCTGTGTCTTTTGGTTGGGGCATTTAATCCACTTACATTCAAAGTTATTATTGATATGTATGTTCCTATTACCATTTTCTTAACTGTTTTGGGTTTGTTTTTGTGGGTCTTTTTCTTCTATTGTGTTTCCTGCCTGGAGAAGTTTCTTTAGCATTTGTTGTAAAGCTGGTTTGGTGGTGCTGAATTCTCTTAGCTTTTGCTTGTCTGAAAAGCTTTTTATTTCTTCATCAATCTGAATGAGATCCTTGCTGGGTAGAGTAATCTTGGTTGTAGGCTTTTCTCTTTCATCACTTTAAGTATATCCTGCCACTCCCTCTGGCCTGCAGAGTTTCAGCTGAAAAATCAGCTGATAACCTTATAGGGATTCCTTTGTATGCTATTTTTTGTTTTTCCCTTGCTGCTTTTAATATTTTTTCTTTGAATTTAATTTTTGTTAGTTTGATTAATATGTGTCTTGGTGTCTTTTTCCTAGGGTTTATCCTGTATGGGACTCTCTGTGCTTCCTGAACTTGGGTGACTATTTCCTTTCCCATGTTAGGGAAGTTTTTGACTATAATCTCTTCAAATATTTTCTCAGACCTTTCTTTTTCTCTTCTTCTGGGACCTCTATAATTCGAATGTTGGTGCATTTAGTGTTGTCCCAGAGGTCTCTGAGATTGTCTTCAAATCTTTTCATTCTTTTTTCTTTATTCTGCTCCTTGGCAGTTATTTCCACCATTTTGTCTTCCAGCTCACTTAATCGTTCTTCTGCCTCAGTTATTCTGTTATTGATTCCTTCTAGTGTATTTTTCATTTCAGTTATTGTGTTGTTCATCTCTGTTTGTTTGTTCTTTAGTTCTTCTAGATCTTTGTTAAACATTTCTTGTATTTTCTCAATCCATGCCTACATTCTATTTCCGAGATTCTGGATCATCTTTACTATCATTACTCTGAATACTTTTTCAGGTAGATTGCCTATTTCCTCTTCATTTATTTGGTCTTGTAGGTTTTTACCTTGATCCTTCATCTGTGACATATATTTTTGCCATCTCACTTTTTTTTTTTTTTTTTAAATGAGTGGGATTGTGTTCCTGTCTTACTGGTTGTTTGGCCTGAGGCTTCCAACACTGGAGTTTGTAGGCTGTTGGGTAGAGCTGGGTCTTTGTACTGAGACGAGGACCTCTGTGAGACATCACTCTGATGAATATTCCCTGGGGTCTGAGGTTCTCTGTTAGTCCAGTGGTTTGTACTCAGAGCTCCCACCACAGGAGCTTCGCCTGACCCCCAGCTCATGAACCAAGATCCCACAAGCCACATGGGGTAGCAAAAAAAAAAAAAAAAAAAGAGAGAGAGAACAATAGCAAAGTAAAAAATAAAATTAGACCAGGAAACTAACAGATATTTTAGAAAGAAAATAAAAATAAAAATATAGATGTATCAACAACTGGAAGGTACAACAGTACCACAATAGTAAAAAAGAGGAGGGGAGAAAAGAAAAAAAAAGGGGGGGGGGAATGGCCTTGACTGTAGAGGATGGGGCCTAAGCAAGGGCGAGGTTTGGGTGGTGGGCAGGGCCTATGCTTAGGACCCAGAGGGCTGGAAAAGGCCCTGGGGGCAGTGGCAGGTGGGGCTTAGGCTCACCCTAACAGAAGGGGCCCAGGTGTGCCCCCCACTCCTGGTCTCAGAGGGCAGGGGACCTCACCTGGGAGCCAGCAGGCTTCCTAGGCTCGAGTGGGCAGGACAAATGCCCTCCTCTCCTCTCCCACTCCTCCCAGAGGGCCCCTCCTGCCTGCCTCTCCTGATCTCCCTGGCCTCCCTCCTATGCCCCCAGGACCCATGCGGCCTGGAGGGGGTTTGGAGGGGGGGTACCAGCCTGGGAGCTCAGCAGGCTCCCCAGGCCTGAGTGGGCCGGGCGATCACCCTCTGCTCCTTTCCCACTCCTCCTGGAGGGCCTTTATAGATTATGTATGCTGCAGATATCTTCTGTCACTAGAAGCATTAGTTTTTCACTGTTTTAATGATATCTTTTGTTGAATAGAAGTTTATTTTAATTTAGTCAAATGATCAATCTTTTCCTGTATGGTTGGTGCCGTAGATGTCTTAGGAACACAAGCTATTCTTTTATAGTATCTTCCAAAAGCATTATGGTTTTGCCTTTCACATTTAAGTATTTATTCAGTTATCAATTTTTACCACTCAGCTCCAAATCCACCTTTCTTTGTCCTGCTTTGTAATACTGGAGCTGGACCTTGTAAGCTGTTCTCCTTGTCAACAGACACAATGCTAGGTTTTGCCAGAAGAGGGCGCTAGAGGGACACTGCAAGAGGAGGGTACTTTTCCTGGTTTGATGCTTTTCCTTCTTGTTTCAGTGGTGTGGCAGCCAGTAAGTGGCTTCCTTGCCAATGGGTGGCTTCCCGGAGAGTTTTGCCGACACTGGACGATGGGTGGTTTCCTAGCGAGTTTCACCAGCACCCCAGTGGGCAGTTTCCTGCCCAGCAGGTCTGTGGCATCTTCTGTCCCATCCAGTGGAGCCCAGCAAGGTCTGCCTCTCAGCCTTGGGTGGGGGGCTCTCTTCCAAGTTTGTTCCTTCCGTGGGCACTCTGCCTTAGCCATCAAGGTGGTGGCTGCTCCTTGTATCTGCGACACCTGTGTCGTTGGTAGTTCTCTGCTCCTCTAAGTAGTTAATCCCTTTGTAACTAGTTAGTAATTCTTTATTTTAAATTTTCCCAGTTCAGATTACTTGTGTGGTTTCTTTTGCCTGACTGGACACTGACTGACAAGGGATTTAATCTACCTGGAAAGGATTTTGTATGTGGTATGAAACAGGAGTCCAACTTCACTTTTTCTATACAGATAGCTGATTGGGCACCATTTAGTGAAAAGACCGTCTTTCCCTGCTGTCCTTCAGTGACAGCTCTGTCATATACCAAGCTCTGTCCACATGTGCTTGAGTCTGTTTCTAGGATGTATACCTTATCTCGTTTTTCTTCTTATCTGTGCCTGCACTAATGACTCCATGTCTTAATTATTATATTTTATAATAAGTTTTGGTATCTAGTAAAGCATACATCCCTTCACCATTTTCATTTTCTTCAAAATTATGTTGAATTTTTATCAAATGCTTTTTTCTACTTTTTATGAGATGATCTTATAGATCTTATATTTTCTTCTTTAATCTACGGTGAATCACATTGATTGCTTTTTTTAAAGATTTTTTAAAAGATTTATTTTATTATTTATTTCATTTATTTTTGGCTGCGTCAGGTCTTAGTTGCAGCACACAGGATCTTCACTGAGGCATGCGGGACCATTCGTTGCAGGGCGTGGGCTTCTCTCTAGTTGTGGTGTGCGGGTTTTCTCTTCTCTAGTTGTGGTGTGCAGGCTCCAGGGCACGTGGGCCCTGTAGTTTGCAGCACACGAGCTCTCTGGTTGAGGGGCACGAGCTCAGTACTTGTGGCGTGCGGGCTTAGTTGCCCCACGGCATGTGGGATCTTAGTTCCCTGACCAGGGATTGAACCCACATCCCCTGCATTGTAAGGTGGAATCTTTACCACTGGACCACCAGGGACGTCCTAAGTTGTTTTTGTTTTTTTTATTTTTTGATGTGGACCATTTTTAAAGTCTTTATTGAATTTGCTACAATATTGTTCTGTTTTCTGTTTTGGTTTTTTGGCCGTGAGGCATGTGGGATCTTAGCTCCCCGACCAGGGATCGAACCCACACCCCCTGCATTGGAAGGTGAAGTCTTAACCACTGGACCACCAGGAAAGTCCCACATTGATTTCTTTTTAAATGCTAAACTAAATCTGTTTTGTTGTTGGCTCTGTCTGATAGTGGTTTATTTCCCATGTGGCAGATTTTCTTTTTTATTGCTTGCTCATCTTTGGCTAAACAATCTGTAAGATTAAGATTATATAAATTTGAACCCCAGACTCGTGAGAGGGCAAGTTCATAGTTAAAATTTCTCTGGGGAGGCTATTATTATTATTTTCACTCAAGTTGCAGCAGAGACAGGCAGGTTTTTCTTGTTATTGCCCTGCCTTTTATAGGCCCAAGACTTACCTTCCGTTTCCCATAACGTCTATTTACCCCCAAAGTTCTAGGTTTCTGGTATTGTCATTTCCCCTAATGATAACTTAGCTTCCATGTTAACATATCACTAATTCTAGCAATTTGTATCTGTTTTAGGCCCTGGAGATTTTCCTTAGTGTCTTGAAGTCCTAACAAAGTGTGTGAATATATATTTGTTGAAATTTATCCAGTATCAATATGTTTTTAAGCAGGAGGGCTTTTTCCAGTGAGCTATGCTGCTTGTGGCAGAAGCCTTTTTGTTGTAATATCTTCTAGAGTGTTATTATACGTAACATTACCAACTTGTTCTAAAATGTTAGGTAGTTTTTATTAATGGACCTGGCAACACCATATATTAGGGAAGTTAATGTCCAAAGACTTTCTGTTTCACTTATTTATCTGAGACCCTATAATTGTGCTTAGGGGAGAGACTGGAAGTGGGGAATAACCAGGATAATATCCCCATAATCACAGAGGCTAGACCAATTCCTTGGGTGCCAAAAGTCAGCTCACGTACCACAGATGGAATAAGTCCTAAGGAATGATCATCAACAGTCTAACTGGGCAATTGAGCAACTGAATAGCAAAAGATTAAGACACAGAGATGTATTGAATTCAGGGAAATACCATAAGGATTAATATAACATTTACTGTAATTACACTGGCTGCTGGCCACAGGAATTAATCCATTTTGAAAGAAACATTAAAACCCTTTAATGGTGATGGCTATTTGTGGAAAGAGTATGGAAGTATTGGAAACTACACTGGGCAAAGTGTGCATTTGGAGGGTTTTATTGGTCCTCTTCCAGCAGCAACCAGAACAACTTTTTTTTTTTTTCATCCTCAGGCTTCAAAAGTCTTCCTAGAGGAGTAACACGGGTGTCCCGTGAGAAATGATCCAACCACTTGGAGGTACGAGGTTTCTTTACGAACAGAAGGAATAGTCTAAGGGAAGAGTTATATTTTTATCCCTGAATTTTTGACACTCAAAAGTTATACAACAGTAACCAGACAAATGCTCATCAATCATTTTGGAATTTTTTTCAAACTTTTGGATAGTCCTTTTGTCTCCAGAGTGGAAAATCCTTTTCGCTTTAGAATGGCACATTTTCTGTACCTCAGAAGCAAGACCTAAGACCAAACCAGCACATTTGGAAGGGACAGTGGGACCACTGCCTTGGTGACTTCCTGGTAGAGCTGACCTCATCATTTGGTCTCTTTGCCAGAGAAGAGGGGACCAGCACACTCACTGTGTCTTTAAATTTTTATTTATTTATTTATTTATTTATTTTTGGATGCGTTGGGTCTTCGTTGCTGCGCGCGTGGGCTTTCTCTAGTTGCAGTGAGCATGGGCTACTCTTCGTTGCGGTGCGCGGGCTTCTCATTGCGGTGGCTTCTCTTGTTGCAGAGCACGGGCTCTAGAGCGCAGGCTCAGTAGTTGTGGCTCACGGGCTTAGTTGCTCTGTGGCATGTGGGATCTTCCCAGACCAGGCATCGAACCTGTGTCCCCTGCATTGGCAGGCGGGTTCTTAACCGCTGCACCACCAGGGAAGTCCCTGTGTCTTTAAATTTTTGAAATAAGAACTAAGGCCTTTTTTTTTTTTTTTCCAACGAAAAGATAGCTAATTTGCTTAAGTTTTTTCCTCACAGAAAAGAGGTTAGTGACAGAATTGTTCTCTTTAAAGTTGCAACCTCTTATGTTGCAAACAAACTGGTCCACTTCCAGCCTCTTGTGATAGGATAAGTATCACTAGGCACCCAGAGAGCAACTAATGAGCCAATAAAAAGCATCCACTAAGTATTCTTAAGGTTAAAAGTCCATGAAAGAAGTACGAGAAGCTGCCATGCCCCCGGGGGCACACGTCTTCTTGAGGTGGAAAGCCTAGACCAGGGTATGTAGGTGGTAAGTACAAGCTGGGATGGTCCCCTCCAGTGAAGTTCAAGTGATGCTTCTTTCTTCTGATTAATCTTAATGTATATTCAATCTTCAGTTAGTAGATTATAGCTCAGTTTTACCAGGGTGGTTGTTTAGGCTTCTTGTTACTGTGAATAGAAAGTTCCAACACACTTCAGTAAAGTTTTGTAATCAAGTAGCAAAATACCATTTAAGACATGAATATTTTCCAAGAGAATGGCCACTGGAAGGATAGCAGAAATTTCATGAGCCTACTCAGTCCTTCTGTTGGCTACAGATCTCATAGTCTTGGGAATTATGGGCAGGACAGCTAACCATTTTGGTCTATACATTTTGGCCAATTTACTTTTTAAAATCTCCTTTTGGCTTTCTACCATTCTGAATTAATTGTGGGTGAGATGTGAACAGTGAAAGCATTAGTGTTGGTAGGCTTTATACATTTCCATTACAATTTGGCCTGAAACCTGAGGGCTCTGATCACTGTTGAAGCATAAAGTTGCCTGAACCTGGAAGTGAAGCGCTTTAGAAGTCTTTGATGAATGGTAACTGTGTAAGCCTTTGCTCATTGCTAAAATTCTCTCTGTTCTAAATACATACATGAGTACCAAGTTCATAATCCAATGAACAACATTTCTTTGCCTGGGTAGACAAAAATCTAAATATTTACAAACGTCTTTGTGGTAGAGGATGAGCTACTCATATTTATGGGAAGTTGGTGTTACTGTTTTTTTAAAAAAATTACTTTATTGACATATAGTTGATTTACAATGTTGTGTTAATTTCTGCTGTACAGCAAAGTGATTCAGTTATACATACACACATATATATATTCTTTTTCATATTCTTTTCCATTATGATTTATCATAGGATATTGAATATAGTTTCCTGTGCTAAATAGTAGGACCTTGTTGTTTAGCCATTCTGTATATAATAGTTTGCATCTGCTAATCCCATATCCCCAATCCATCCCTCCCCCATCCCCCACTTGGCAACCACAAGTATGTTCTCTATGTCTGTGAGTCTGTTTCTGTTTCGTAGATAAGTACATTTGTGTCATATTTTAGATTCCACATATAAGTGATATCATTTGATATTTGTCTTTCTCTTTCTGACTTACTTCACTTAGCATGATAATCTCTAGGTCCATCCATGTTTCTGCAAATGGCATTATTTCATTCTTTTTTTATGGCTGAGTAGTATTCCATTGCATGAAACCAGAGTGGTGTTACTGTTTATTCATTCAATGAATATTTATTGAGCACCTACTATATGCCCGGCACTGTTCTGTATGCTGGGGATAAAGTGGTGACCAAAGAAGGCAAAGATTCCTTCCCTCAAAGAGCTCACATTCTAATGGGAAGACAGAAAACAAGGTACGGAAGTAACGTGTATATTATGTTGGTAGTACTTAGTGCTAATGAGAAAAATAAAGTGAGGAAAGGGAATAGAAAGTACCTATGTGGTCAGTGGTAAGAGGATTGCAATTTTAGATAGGGCAGCCAGGGCAAGGCTTCACTGGGAAAGGGACATTTGAATAAAGCCAGAAGGAAGTGAAAGGAAACCATGTGGCTATCTGAGAGATGGAAACTCCAAGATTATGAGTAGTAAATACTATACATCTAAGTTCCGCTTGAAAAGAGAAATGGTTGGGTGCACTCCTGTTACTGGAGGTCTGGGAGATGAGGAGGAACCAGTAAAAATTTCACTGAGGTAGAAGGATAAGTAGGAGATTATGTTGTTCTGGAAGCCCAACGAAAAAAATGCTTTCAAGAAGGAGAGGGTGGGGGCTTCCCTGGTGGCACAGTGGTTGAGAGTCTACCTGCCAATGCAGGGGACATGGGTTCGAGCCCTGGTCTGGTAAGATCCCACATGCCGCGGAGCGACTAGGCCCGTGAGCCACAGTTACTGAGCCTGCGCGTCTGGAGCCTGTGCTCCGCAACGGGAGAGGCCGCGATAGTGAGAGGCCCGCGCACCGCGATGAAGAGTGGGCCCCACTTGCCACAACTGGAGAAAGCCCTCGCACAGAAACGAAGACCCAACACAGCCATAAATAAATAAATAAAAGAATAAGAGAAGTTGAACTAGGCTTGGATGAAAAAACATTAAAAAAAAAAAAAAAGAAGGAGAGGGTGACCAAGTCTTTCTCTTCCCATCTTGGGTAAATTGAGGAGAGAGAGTGGGCCAGCTCTGGAGGAGCAACAGGGGTGAGAACCCGATTGAAGTGGCTTCAGATGACGAGAAACTGGAGATGGTGAGCACAGACAATTATTTTGAGGGATTTTGCTTTAAAGGGGAGCAGAGAAACAGTACAATAGCTGGAAGGGGACTTAGGTAAAGGGAAGTCTTTGCCTTTTTGTTTTCTGGTTTTGGGGGTTGGGCGATCATATAGCATCTTTGAATGTTGGTGGCGATTATCCACTGGAAAGAGGCTATATCCATGCTATAGGAGAGCTAAGAAAATTACAGGAGCAAAGTGAGGGCACAGATAGCCCAGGAGAGAAGGCAGAGGCCTGTGGAGAGATGCTGGTAGACTGGCGGATTTGATAGTGGGAGCTGTGGAAATTCCCTCGCAATGGCCTCTGTTAGTGAAATAAGAAGCGAGGTCGTCAGCAGGGAGTGAGAATGAACCTGTATGAAGAGGGAGGAAAGGATGTGAAATAATTAACTGAGAGAGTTAATGGACAAGAAAAATGTAGCATAATTGCTAGGAAGTTAAGTGCCCACTGGAGGTAAGCGGTCATGATTTTAAAGTAGTCTAGTCAACAGAATTGCTTTTCTTCAGCCATATTTGGCAGCATTGACGCAGACATGGAGTAGCTGGGAGAACTGGATTTCATCAAAGTTTGGGTTTTGCTAAGCAAGGGATACAAATTTAGATCTGGCCAAGGGAATTGAGGATGTTTGCAGTGGTTGATTTTGATTGATCATGGAATTTAAACCGGGTAAGGAAGTGTCTTAGCTCAGGCTGCCATAACAAGATACCACAGACCAAGGGGCTTAAACAACAGACATTAATTTTCTCACAGTTCTGGAGGTTGAAAGGTCAAGATCAAGGTGTGGACAGATCTGGTTTATGGTGAAGCCTCTCTTCTTGGCTTGTAGGCACTTGCCTTCTTGCTGTGTTCTCACATGGCTTTTCTTATGCTTGTGGAGAGAGAGAGAGAGAGACCTCTGGTGTCTCTTCCTTTTCTGAGGAAGACACCAACCTCATGACCCCATTTTTTAACAATTGAAGTATAGCTGATTTACAATGTTGTGTTTGTTTCTGATGTACAGCAAAGTGATTTGGATATATATATAGATAGATAGATATAGATATAGATAGAAAGATAGATATTCTTTTCATATTCTTTTCCATTATGGTCTATTGAATATAACTATATATTCAATATAACTATTGACTATAGTTCCCTGTGCTATATAGCAGGACCTTGTTGTTTATCCATTCTATACATAATAGTTTGCATCTGTTAGTCTCAAACTCCCAATCCAACCCTCCTCCCACCCCCTTGGCAACCACAAGTCTGTTCTCTATGTCTGTGAGTCTGTTTCTGTTTCATAGATAAGTTCATCTGTGTTACTCTAGATTCCACATGTAAGTGATATCATATGGTACTTGCCTTTCTCCTTCTGACTTACTTCACTTAGTATGATAATCTCTAGGTCCATCCATGTTGCTGCAAATGGCATCATTTCATTCTTTTTTTAGGGCTGAGTAATATTCCATTGTATATATGTACCAGTCTTCTTTATCCATTCATCTGTTGATGGACATTTAGGTTGTTTCCATGTCTTGGCTATTGTAAATAGTGCTGCTATGAACATAGGTGTGCATGTATCTTTTTGAATTATAGTTTTGTCTAGATATATGTCTAGGATTGGGATTGCTGGATCATATGGCAGCTCTATTTTTAGGTTTTTGAGGAACCTCCATACTGTTCTCCACAGTGGCTCCACCTAGTTACATTTGCACCAACAGTGTAGGAGGGTTCCCTTTTCTCCATACCCTCTCCAGCATTTGTTGTTTGTAGACTTTTTAATGATGGCCATTCTGACCAGTGTGAAGTGTTACCTCATTGTAGTTTTGACTTGCATTTCTCTAATAATTAGCGATGTTGAGCATCTTTTCATGTGCCTATTGGCCATCTCTATGTCTTCTTTGGAGAAATGTTTATTTAGGTCTTCTGCCCATTTTTTTGATTGGGTTGTTTGTTTTTTTGTTATGGATCTGCAAGAGATGTTTGTATATTTTGGAAATTAAGCTCTTGTTGGCTTATGACCTCATTTAATCTTAATTATCTCCTTAAAGGCCCTATCTCCAAATGCAGTCACATTGGAGGTTGGGGCTTCAAAATATGAAGTTTCTTTTTTGTTTTTTGGTTTTTTTGGTGACACCATGTGGCTTATGGGATCTTAGTTCCCTGACTAGGGATTTAACCTGGGCCCACGGCAGTGAAAGCACCAAGTCTTAACCACTGGACTGCCAGGGAATTTCCAATATATGAATTTTGGAGGAACACAAATTGTCCATAACAGGAAGGAAAGAAGTATATAAGGGGATCTAGGACAATGAAAAGGTGGTAAGATTAATGGATTGTAGGTAATGGTGAGACCAAAGGATCACTCGAGTTGGAGCATTAGAAGGTGTGAGCTGGAAATACAGGAGGAGTTGACTGGAGAGTGGGGTATATGAAATTGAGATGATAGAGGGGTTGCAGTCATTTGTAATGACAAGATCTAGGGTATGACTGTGGGAATGAATGGCTGAGGTAGAGATAGATGAATAAAAAGACCACTGGAGGAGAGGATGCAAAGGAACTGTGAGACCAAGTCATTAGAAGGACCATCTCTGTGCATACTGAAATTACCAGGAATTACCACAGGAGTAGCATTGCAGAGAGAGACAGCAAACCAGGTGTTAAATCTTTAAGGAAGGAGAGAGAACAACTTAAGGTAAATAGATGATAGTGGTAAAGTTGGACTATATTGGGGGAAAATGTAGCATAACCAATCATAAGTCACAGAGGAAGATATTTGCAATCCATATAACCAACAAGGGTGTCACAGATTGGATTTTCCAGAACCAGATGAGAAGGAATTTGAGGTGCAAGAAGTTTACTAGAGATCAACACTTGTGAAAGGAATGGGGAGGAAGCAGGATCGGGCAGAGAAAGAACTTGAACTATGATGTAGGTCCTACAAAGCCAGCAGGGAGCCCTGGAACATATAATGCACATCAAAGTGTTCAATGTTAGGCCAGATAGCTGGGTCTTTAGCTCCCACAGCCCCCTTCAATCACCAGATATGGATTGCACTGGGATGTGTCCGACCTTGGGCAGACAGCCCCCTGCAGATGTGGCAGATCCTGAAATAGCTGACAGCTGGAAGCTGTCTGCTTAATGCATTCCCTGCAGCTGGAAAACAAGTCCTGCCTGAAAGGGCATCTGGGCAGTGCATCTCTATGTCTACCACAAAAAGACTCTTATTTTGCATATATAAAGAACCCCTATAAAGCAATGTGAACAACTGTGTTGCAAAGGATAATAGTGGCTGCCTAAATATGAATCTCTTTACATTCCAAATATCATTATAAAAGAGGAGTCAGCAAATGATGTCCTAGGGGCTGAGCAACTGTCTTTGTAAATAAAGATTTACTGGAACACAGCTATACCCGTTCATTTAGACATTGTCTTTATGGCTGCTGTCATGCTGCAATGGCAGGGTTGAGTGGTTGTGATAGAGATAGTATGGCTTGCAAGCTTAAAATTTTATTATCTGGACCTTTAAGAAAAAGTTTCCTGACTCCTGATATAGAACAAGAAAACAATAAGACAAAACCTACACTCTCAGCATAACTAGATGACAGAGAGTGCCCTAATTTCAAATTACCTATAATTAGAAAAGCAAAAGCAAATCCTAGTGAGATCTTTCATGATCCTACTGCAAATCTTTGTGGAGAGCAAGGGCAACCCAGGAAAAACTGCAGAAGATAACAGCAGGTCAAAGATTGATCTAAAATCGCTATTAAGGGGAAAAATACTGAAAAAGAATCCTGTTAGATCAGAGTCCTGACCATGGGAAGGGATATAAAAAGGCATTGCAGGACTAGGGAGACAATCTCAGAGAAGTAATGCTTCCGGGGGAAGAGAATGCAAAAAAGGAAGGGAGAGGCACCCTTTGAAGATTAGATGTTGAAGAGGAAAATAATCAAAAGAGAAAAATGATGAACCATGCAACACAAAACCGAGCACAAAAAATTGCAGAATAAAAAACTACCATCACACACACACACACACACACACACACACACACACATTCAAGTATCTGTTCTCAAATTTTTTGGTCTCAGGACTTTGTTACACTTTTAAAATTTGAGAACCTTGAAGACCTTTTGTATTTGTGGGTTATGTCTACTACTATTTACTATATTTGATATTAAAACTGAGAACTTAAAAATATTTTAGAAATTAATTTAAAAGCAACAGTAATAAACTTATTGTATGTTAACATAACTAATATTTTTATGAAAAACAACTATATTTTTCAAAACAAAAAATCTCATGAGAAGAGTGGCATTGTTTGTTTGTTTGTTTGTTTTTGGCCGCACCGTGCAGCATGCGGGATCTTAGTTCCCTGACAAGGGATGGAACAAATGCCCCCTGCATTGGGAGCATGGGGTCTTAACTACTGCACCACCAGGGAAGTCCCAGAGTGGCATTATTTTTACATTAAAAAAATCTCTTTAATGGCTGGCTTAAGAGAAGACAGCTGATTCTCTTATCTCTATATCTGCATTCAATCTGTTGAAATATCACATTGTGTAGCTTCTAGAAAACTTCAGATACTAGTGAGAGAATCAGAGTGAAAGAGGCAAATATTTGTACTATTATGGAAATAGTTTTGACTTTGTAGCTACCTGAAAGATATTGAGGACCCTTAGGGGTCCCTGAACCACACTTTGAGAATTGCTACATATAAAAAACTGTACATCACTACTCTGACAGAAGGGAGTACCATTGAACTAACAGTCTTAGACCACCCTTAGACCAATCCAAAAAATGAATAGGTGAAGATAGATTAAACTGATCAAAGTATCTGTAAGAAAATAAAAAATTAGAATCAAAATAGCTCTGGTGATGAACATTTCCACATCTTTCCCTCCTCACCCTCCAAAGAAAAGCAGCCTTGAAGTAGAAGAAAACTGTAACACCACACACCAAACTGAATTAATTGTCTTTGCAGAAGCATTTGAGGATATGAAAAATCACTCTGAAATAGAAATACAAAAATTAAAAACAGAAATGGACACACACCCCTCCAAAGAAATAAATGAAAAGAATTGACTGAACTCAGTAAAGAAGAAAAAGACAAAATCATTTCAAAAATGAAGACCAAATTACAAGGTGCCCAAGGGGAAATAAGCTCAAATGTTATAAGAGGCATTGAAGAAAGGAAAAACCAAGAGGGTGAAAATGAAATAGAGAGAGAAGCATTGGAAGGAAAAACTTCTCTACCGACTTAGGTCTGACTAGTCGAGGGCCTGCAAATGAACTGGCAATAGATTAAGAGGGGAAACCTTTATTATGCATGCATGCATACCCTATGGAGAGATTAGCTCCCTGAACAGCTAGAGATAGAGGTTTATGTACCAGCCTAATAAGGGGGTGGGTGAGAGGGTTAGGACTTCAAAGGATGGAAGGTTCTAATAAGTCTTATTTACACAATTTTTTTTTAGGAATGTCCTGGTGCCCAAGGTCAGTGCCCGCCTGAATGGAGACCTCTCTCTAGGGGGGCTTTGTGGTAACTGTCTCTCTTAAAGCTCTGCTTTAGTCAGATAAGGGAAGTTCAGATAAGATTTCTTTCTGCATCTGCTGTAGCTCAGATGTCTCCACTTGGAGGTAATCTGTATACCAGTTTGGTGGGTTGTTGCTCTCTTTAAAAGTAAAAAGGGTCAGAGAGAAAGTAGTTGAAATGGAAGACAGAAAGGGAAGAAACAATGTACATATAATTAGAATCCTTGAAGAAGAAAATAAATAAAACAGTTGCACAGAGCTAGTGTTTAAAATTACAATCCACAAAAATGTCTGGAAAGAGAAGACCTGATTCTACAAACTGTATAGGCCAGGGAAAATCAACTTAGAATGATCAACTATAGGACATATCCTAGTAAAACTACTATGCTTTCTTTCTTTCTTTCTTTCTGTTTAAAATAAATTTATTTATTTATTTATTTATTTTTGGCTGTGTTGTGTCTTCGTTGCTGCATGCGGACTTTCTCTAGTTGCAGCGAGTGGGGGCTACTCTTCGTTGCAGTGCGTGGGCTTCTCATTGTGGTGGCTTCTCTTGTTGTGGAGCATGAGCTCTAGACGTGCAGGCTTCAGTAGTTGTGGCACGGGCTCAGTAATTGTGGCATGGGCTCAAGAGTGCAGGCTCAGTAGTTGTGGCGCACAGGCTTAGTTGCTCCACGGCATGTGGGATCTTCCCAGACCAGGGTTTGAACCTGTGTCCCCTGCATTGGCAGGCGGATTCTTAACCACTGAGCCACCAGGGAAGTCCCTACTATGCTTTAAACATAAAGAAAAAACCTCAAGGACTCCAAGCAAAAAGATAAAATAACATGCAAGCCAATAGAATTAGACTAACATCAGGCTTCTCAAAAACAACATATAAAACAAGGCAACAATAAAGCAAACTCAAGGAAATTGATTATGAAGCAAGAATCTTCTTCCTCATTTTGTTCATATTTTTCCTTGAGCATCTTCATAATGTTTGTAGTACCTCTTTTTACAGTAGTTGTCTGTTAATTCCATCATCTCTGCCACTTCTGGATTTATTCTATTGACTGATTTTTCTCTTGGTCATAGGCCACATTCTTCTGCTTCTTCATATGTCTAAATTTGATTAGTATGACTTTTACATTGTTGAGTAACTGGATTTTGTTATATTCCTTCAAAGAGTCTTGAGTTTTGTTCTGGCAAGTAGAAAAATGATCTGTAGATCATCATAATGCTTCTGAGTCTTATTTTAAACTGTTCTAAGGTGGGTCTAGAGTAAACTTCATTCTAGGGCATACATTCTCAACAGGCATAATATTGCCCCCAAAGGGGCAAAAATTGGTTTGGAGGGGGTGAAAAAATCTTATTCTTTTTATGTATAAAGCACAGATATACATACTGTACATCACAGTTATACAGCATATCTGTGGTATTAAAATTTCACAGGGTGGGAACAATAGAAAAAATGTCTACTTCATTAGGACAACCAGGTGAAAGGCTCTTTTGGTGGAGGAGGCGGATGGTAATACTAAAAAAAAAACTTGTTCAGACACATTCCTCTAGAGCTCTCTCTGAGAAGCTCCCTCCTCTTCAGTGCTTTGTGCCATGAATTTCATCTGCCTCATTTTTAAAAATTTCAACTCAGCAAGATTATCATGCTTTGTTTGGGCTTACCCTCCTTGAAGGTAGAAAACTGGAATGATCATAGTGCTTACTAAGTTTGTTTTTTTCCTCTTAGGGATCACAATCTCATCCTGTCTATTGACTGAAAACCATTGCAAAATATATTTTCTTCAGTTTTCTGGTTGTTTATGGAAAGAGGTCATATCTAGTTACAATTATTCCATTACAGCCAGAAGTGGAAGTTCTAATGGATGTTCTTCTTTAAAAGTGAAGTATAACCTACTGTATAGCACAGGGAACTCTACTCAATACTCTGTAATGACCCATATGGGAAAAGAATCTATGTATAACTGATTCACTTTGCTGTACAGCAGAAACTAACACAACATTGTAAATCAACTATACTCCAATAAAAATTAATTTGAAAAAAAGAAGTATAGTTGATTTACAATATTGTGTTAGTTTCAGGTGTACAGCATAGTGATTTGGTTTTTTTGCAGATTATGTTCCATTATAGATTATTACAAGATATTTGGTATAATTCCTGCGCTGTACAGTAAATCCTTGTTGCTTATCTATTTTATGTATAGTAATTTGTATCTGTTAATCCCATACTCCTAATTTGTCCCTTATCCCCCTTTTGGTAACTATAAGTTTGTTTTCTATGTCTGTGAGTTTGTTTCTGTTTTTTTTTTAATTTTTATTTTATATTAGAGCATAGTTGATTAACAATGTTGTGTTAGTTTCAGGTATACAGCAAAGTTATTCAATTATACATATACATGTATCTATTCTTTTTCAAATTCTTTTCACATTTAGGATATTACAGAATATTGAGCAGGGTTCCTTGTTATGTTTTGTATATAGATTAATTTCTATTACTTTTTAGATTACACGTATAAGTGATATCATATAGTATTTTTCCTTTTCTGTCTCACTTATTTGACTAAGTATAATATTCTCTAGGTTCATCCAGGTTGCTGCAAAGGGCAATATTTCATTCTTTTTTATGGCTGAGTAATATTCCATTATATATATTGGAGTATTATATATATATAATTATATAATATATGTACCACATCTTCTTAAGCCAATCATCTGTTAATGGACCCTTGGGTTGCTTCCATGTCTTGGCCATTGTAAATAGTGCTGCTGTGAACATTGGGGTGTATGTATCTTTTTGAATTAGAGTTTTTGTTTTTTTCTAGATATATACCTGGTAGTGGACTTGCTGGATCATATGGTAGTTCTGTTTTTGGTTTTTTAAGGAACCTTCATACTATTTTCCATAGTGGCTGCACCACTTTATATTCCCTCCAACGGTGTAGGAGGGTTCTCTTTTTTCCGCACCCACTCAAGCATTTATTATTTGTAGACTTTTTGATACTAGCCATTCTGACAGGTGTGAGATGATACCTCATTTTGGTTTTAATTTTCATTTCTCTAGTAGTTAGCAATTTTCAGCATCTTTTCAGGTGCCTGTTAGCCATCTGTTTGTCTTCTCTGGAAAAATGTCTATTTAGGTCTTCTGCCCATTTTTTGATTGGGTTGTTTGTTTTCTCAATATTGAGTTGTATGAGCTGTTTGTATATTTTGGATGTTAACCCTTTTTCAGTTGCATTGTTTGCAAATATTTTCTCCCATTCTGTAGGTTGTCTTTTCGTTTTGTTGATGGTTTCTTTTGCTGTGCAAAAGCTTTTAAGTTTGATTAGTCCCATTTGTTTATTTTTGCTTTTATTTCTTCTGCCTTGGGAGACTGATCTAAGAAAATATTGCTACAATTTATGTCAGAGAATGTTTTGCCTATGTTCTGTTCTAGGAGTTTTATGGTGTTGGGTCTTACATTTAGGTCTTTAGACCATATTGTGTTTATTTTTGTACATGGTGTGAGGAAATGTTCTAATTTCATTGTTTTACATGTAGTTGCCCAGCTTTCCCAACACCACTTGAAGAGACTGTCTTTTCTCCATATTCTTGCGTCCTTTGTTGTAGATTAATTGACTGTAGGTATGTGGGTTTATTTCTGGGCTCTCTATTCTGTTCCATTGATCTATGTGTCTGCTTTTGTGCCAATACCATAGGAGTGGTGAGAGAGAAATCATTGTCTTGTTCTTGATTTTAGAAGGAAGGCTTTCAGCTTTTTAACATTATGTTGGCTGTGGGTTTGTCATAAATGGCCTTTGTTATGTTGAGATATGTTCCCCCTAAACCCACTTTGATGAGAGTTTTTATCGTGGATGGATGTGGAATTTTGTCAAATGCTTTTTCTGTATCTATTGAATGATTATGTGGTTTTTGTCTTTCCTTTTGTTAATGTGGTGTATCACATTGATTGATTTGTGTATGTTGAACCATCCTTGTGACCCTGGAATGAATTCAGCTTGATCATGGTGAATGATCCTTTTTATATACTGTTGGATTCAGTTTGCTAATATTTTTTTGAAGATTTTTGCATCTATATTCATGAAAGATATTGGCCCAAAATTTCCCTTTTTGGTAGTGTCTTTGTCTTGTTTTGGTATCAGGGTAATGGTGGCCTCCATAGAATGAATTTGGGAGTGTTCCCACTTCAGTTTGGGGGAATAATTTATGAAGGATAGGTATAAGTTCTTTATATGTTTGGTAGAATTTCCCCAGTGAAGCTGTCTGGTCCTGGACTTTTGTTTGCTGTTTTGTTTTGTTTTTTTTTTTTTAAATTACAGATTTTAAGTATTTCCATGTTTTGACTACTGTGAATAATGCTGTAGAAAACATGGATGTGTAGATATCCCTTCAAGATACTGATTTCAATTCCTTCAGATATATACCCAGGAGTGGGATTGCTGGACCATTTGGTAGTTCAATTTTTAATTTCTTGAGGAACCTCCATACTGTTATCCATAATGGTTGTACCAATTTACATGCCCACCAACAGTGTATAAATGTTCCCTTTTCTCCATGTCCTCACCAACATTTGTTACCTCTGGTCTTTTTGATAAAAGGCTTCCTAACAGGTGTGAGGAGATATCTCATTGTTTTGATTTGCATTTCCCTGCTGATTAGTGATGCTGAGCACCTTTTCATATACCTATTGGTCATTTGTATGTCCTCTTTGGAAAAATGTCTATTCAGATCCTTTGCCCATTTAAAAAATGGATTGTTTTCTTTTTTTGCTATTGAGCTGTATGAGTTCTTTACATATAGTTCTATATATATATATATATAATATATATATAGTATAGTTCTAATATTTTGGATATTAGTCCCTTATGAGATATATGATTTGCAAATATTTTCTCCCATTCTGTAGGTTTTTTCAATTTACTGATTGTTTCCTTTGTTGTGCAGAAACTCTTTAATGTAGTCTCACCTGTTTATTTTAGTTTTTGTTGCCTGTGCTGTTGGTGACTTATCCAAGAAATCAGCAATGAGTAATTTTTAAAATCAATAAGATATGTAATTCTTTGACTTATTTTGTATGTGTCTTTCCTAGTGACATTCCTGTGATTTCAAAATATGGGTTTGAGAACCTGACAAGATAGCTTTAGCTTATGTATTTTATATGCTTGAGCAAATCATTTCTGAATTTTAGTTGTGATAGATAAACCAAGAGTTTTATGTAAAATGTCGTAGCATCTGGAGATGTTGAAGTACCACATATAGATGAAATTAAAGCAGAGCAACTCCAGTAGATTATTGAGGTAGTCATAGTTTTACCTCTGTGTGCCAAGCATAATTCTTTAAAAGAACAGGCAAAAATCATGTTATCAAAATTTCCAGCTGCTTTGGTAGCCATGTGCAAGTCCTTGTATTAAGTCATTTGTACTATTCTTTGAAAGTATCAAAACACTTAAAAACCATAGCCCGCCCATGACTGACAGTAGGGCACTCACAATATTGGGAGAATTTAGCAAGTCAAGTTATAAAGAAGACATAAAAGACATTGGCAAACAGGACTGGTTAAGTCTACGAGTTTTCTTTTGAAGCCTTTTGTAATCAAAATGAAGAATAGAAAATTGTTATTAAGGCAGTGTGTGTGCATGTATGTGTATTCTTTTTTGTTTTATTTTCTAACATTTCTCTCTTTCTAATATGTATATATGTATATATATGTTAGATATGCTGTTATTTGAAAGAATGACTAGTTTGCACTAAAGAACTCTGTCACTGCATTGAATGAGTCTTTCAGTGGTCACTACTTTCCAACCGTTTTCCTCCAATCATTTTTAAATGTTTTCTTTTTTTTGGTCACGCGGCTACCATGGATTGAACCTGGGTCCCCTGCAGTGGAAACGCAGAATCCTAACCACTGGACCACCAAGGAATTTCCTTAAAATGGTTTTTTAATAATGAAATGATTGAGGGAATTTCCTGGCATTCCAGTGGTTAGGACTCCGAGCTTTCACTGCCAACGGTGTGGGTACGATCCCTGGTTGGGGAACTAAGATCCCGCAAGCCACAGGGTGCGACCAAAAATTTTTTTAAAAACGAAATAGTTGATAGATTTAAGTTGGAAATTGCTATTTTAATTTTGTAAAAACAATTTTCTAAATTTGAAATTTTATATACACTTTCATCTAAAGTGAAATGAAAATGAATCAGAGAAGAAATATTGGTTTAAGTGATAGTTGTTATTAACATCTTTTAAAGAAGTATATGCATTTTTTTCTGAGAAAGAATTGAAGGAAATGAGAACAAAACCTGTTAGAAATACGAGCAAAACACACAAAAAGACAATTCACAAAAAATATTAAAATGCCCTTAAACATACGAAAAGATATTCAACCTTACTCATGATAACAGAAAATGCAAAGTAAACCTACTCTGAGATACCATTTCTCACCCATCAGACTGGTCAAAATTAAAACTCATGACACGTTTCTGTTGGTGAGACTGTAGGGGAACAGACATCCTTATACACTGCTGATGGAAATGCAAATTGGTACAGCCCTACAGAGGGGAATTTGGCAATATCTATCAAAACTGCATATGCATTTATCTCTTGACCCATTTATCTCACTTACAGAAGATATGCCTCAAACAATACAAAGATACTTATGGACTATTTTATTCATTGCAGGATTGTTTGTAATTGCAAAATACTGAAAACACCATAAATGCCATACAGGAAAGTGATTGAATAAATTATGGTACATCCACACACACGAATACTATGCTACTGTAAGAAAGAATGTATATGAACAGATACAGAATAATTTCCAGAATATATTGTTAAGTGGAAAAAGCAAAGTGCAAAAGACTATCTACAGTATACTACCTTTTGTGTAAGAAAGAGTGAAAACAAGAAAATATGCACGCATCTGTTTATTTGTGTGAAAGAAGCATAGCATGGGGAGAACAGAAATAAATGAGACTGGTGACCGACACTGGGTGGGTAGGATGGGATGGAAAGAATGTGGGGATGGAAGTAGGGTACACAGAATGAGAAAGGGGAGAGATGCTTTGCTGAGTGGGCCTGTTGGTACAGTTCTGAGTTTTGGAATCATCCTAATGTTTTATATACTAAGAACAGAAACAAACAAACAAAAAACCAAAAAATAGGGGAAACCTACAATGGAATACAAAGAAACAAATGAAACTAAATGCATTTTAAATGAAAAACATAACCACACTGAAGAAGAAAAATAGAGCTAATTCAGATGGCTTTTGAACACAGAATTATATGTACAAACTCTCCAGTCAAAGAAAAACAAAAATATGGAGTTCTGTTTAATATCGAGATCTGGTTTGTTTTTTTGCAATGGTATGGGCTAGAGATTTTGAAACTTCTCTTTCTGTGCATTCCAGGATTGAATATATAAGCCAGGTTTCTCACTGTTGGAGAAGGAAGTTACAAATGCGAAAAGAAGAAAGGCTAGAATGAACCCTGTGTTATTGGATTAAAGTTGGAAGTGTTAATATGAATTCACGGTTTGGACATGTGTGTGTATGTGTATATGTATATACATATTTCTTAGCTTGGTCCACTAAGAGGGTCTAAAAACAGTAACACCTTAGTAGCAAGGAGCTCCTCTAGTGTTTAGATCTTGCTTTAGATCCACACTAAGAGAAACCAACACTTGAAGCCTGAGGTTGGGAAAACACACATGAACTTGGACAATCTTTTTGTGGCAGAAATTAAGAAAGTACTTAAGGAAGGATGGTGACATGTCAAAAGGACACAGGAGCTAGATTAAAGTGCCTCCCTCTGGCCAAATATGGGACATTGCAAGCATCAAAATAAGTGAGAGTATGGATTAGAATGCACTGAGTAAAATAGGAATCCATGAGTTGATACTGTTATACATAAATAAATAAACAAAGGAGAAGGAGAAACTATTCCTTTCAGTAGAATGCCAACTAATAAATGTAGAAGGATGATTTAATTATGAATTACTATCTGGCAACCATAATAGTAATAATTGATTCAGGCAAGAATCCTCAAAAGATACTAAAACTAATGGGTAAACTTAACATAGTCTCAAAGATTCTCCCCACAAAGTACTGATTGATCGTGAAAGGAAAAACTGTAACTTTAACCTCCAAGTATTTTGGAATTCTCCAGCTATCTTTCTGTTATTGATTTCTAGTTTAAATCCATTGTTGTCTGAGAGCAGACGTTGTATGATCTCTAGTCTCTTAGATTTGTTAAGGTGTGTTTTATGGTCTAGAATGTGGTCTGTCTTGTTCCATGTGAGCTTATGAAAAATGTGTTTTGTGTTATTGTTGGATGAATTAGTCTATAGATGTTAATTACATGCAGTTGATTGATGGTGCTATAGAGTTCACCTATGTCCTCACTGATTTGCCTGCTGGATCTGTCCATTTCTAATGGAGAAGTATTGAAGTCTCCAACTATGAAAGTGGATTCATTTATTTCAAACATTGTAGTTCTATCAGTTTTGACTCACATACTTTGATGCTCTGTTGTTAGGTGCATACACAAGAAGGACTGTTACGTCTTCACGGAGAATTGACCCTTTTATCGTTATGTAATGCCTCTCTTTATGCCTGATAATTTTCCTTGCTTGGAAGTTTGCTATGTCTTAAATTAATACAGCTACTCCAGCTTTCTTTTGATTAGTGTTAGCATGGTATATCTTCCTCTACACCTTTACTTTTAATCTATATGTGTCTTTATATTTAGAGTGGGTTTCTTAATCCCATCCAGTTGGGAAAATCAAGTTGGAGTATGGAACATAACTTCTGATCTCCTTCAAGTGTCTTCGTACTCCTTCTCTCTTGCTAAAGTGAAAGTATTTTATACCAAGAAAAATTAAAGTGGGTTTCTTGTAGAAACATATAATTATGTCCTTTTATCTACGCTGACAATCTCTTAATTGGTGTATTTAGACCATTGAAATTTAAAATGATTATTGATATAATTGGATTAATATCTACCATATTTATTACTATTTTCTATTTGTTGCCCTTGTTCTTTGTTCCTGTTTTTACCTTCTCCTCTTTTTCTGCCTTTTGTGGTTTTATTGAGCATTTAATATGATTTCATTTTCTCTTTCTTAGCATATCAATAAAAATATTTTTAGCATATCAATAAAATTATATTTTTATTTTTTATCTTTATAGTGAAGAAATTTGTGGTGAAAGTTAATATCATCAGTAAAAGGACACCAGATATCATACATCTTCTGATACAATGCACTGAGAAGGGCACATCACTTACCCTGTTTTCCTGCCAAAAAATGCATAACCTTAATTAGTCATGAGGAAACATCATAACAAACCCAAATTAAAAGACATTTCAAAATGTACTCTTCAAAAATGTCAAGATCATAAAGGACAAGGAACGACTGAGGAATTGTTCCAGAATAAAGAAGAATTGAGACATGACAACTGAATGTAACTCATGGTCCTAGATTTTCTTTGCTTATAATGAATGTTATTAGTATAATTGGCAAAGAATAAAGCCATTTAGTATTGTATCAGCATTAATTTCCTGATTATGATACTTATATTGTAGTTATAAAAGAGAATGTCCTTGTTTTTAGGAAATCTGCACTAAACTATTTAGGGGTAGATAAACAGATAAAGCAAATGTGGTAAAATGTTAACATTTGAGGAGTCTGAAGGGTATAGAGGATTCTTTGTACTATTCTTGCAAATTTTCTGTAAATCTGAAGTTATTTCAAAATAAAAAGTTTAAAAATTGTGATGGTATTTAGATTCTTGGTATTTAGATAGTATTAGAGAAGAGTGTTATAATAGTTTTATTTTTAAATGTCAATGTTTATAGTACTTCAGAAATTAAATCCTTTGCAACTATTCAACTTACAAGGAAAGTTTTAGATATCAACTTAAACATGCGTGACAGTTTTTAGGATAGTGAAACTATTCTGTATACTGTAGTTGGTGGGTACATGTCAATATACATTCATCAAAACCGATAGACTGTGCCATGGGAAGAGTGAACCCTAATGTAAGCTATGGACTTTGGGAGATAATGATGCGTCAGTGTAGGTTCATCAGTCGGAACAAATGCACCACTCTGGTGTGGGATGTTGACTGTAGGGGAGGCTGTGCATGTGTCGGGGGCTGGAGATATATGGGAACTCTGTACTTTCTGTACAATTTTGCTGGGAACCTAAAACTGCCCTGAAATATGAAGTCTATTTAAAAGAAATGTATGAGAGAATATATACTTTTTCAAAGTCTTTTAGGGATAAGTGAGCCAAAAAATTTAAGATAACTTCCCAGGAGGATTTGTGCACGTGTTCACCAGAATAATTGTGTAGGACCAATAATAGCAGCATTTTTACAATAACCTCAGCAATCCTATTTGTCCATCCACAGCAGAATAGATAAATATATTGTAACATGTCATAAGATGGAAAACTATTCAGCAATGAAAATGAATGAACTACAACACCACAAATGAATCTTGTCCCCTGAGTGCATGAAGCAAGATACAAATGATAACATTTGTATAAAGTTCAAAAAAACAAGCCTTGGGGCTTCCCTGGTGGCGCAGTGGTTGAGAGTCTGACTGCCAATGCAGGGGACACGGGTTCGAGCCCTGGTCTGGGAAGATCCCACATGCTGCGGAGCAACTGGGCCCGTGAGCCACAACTACTGAGCCTGAGCGTCTGGAGCCTCTGCTCCGCAACAAGAGAGGCCGCGATAGTGAGAGGCCCGCGCACCGCGATGAAGAGTGGCCCCCACTTGCCGCAACTGGAGAAAGCCCTCACACAGAAACGAAGACCCAACACAGCCAAAAATAAAAAAAATAATAAATAAATTTAAAAACAAAAAACAAAAAAAAAAACAAGCCAAAATAACTATATTGTTTAGAGACATATATATGTGATAAAACTACAAAGAAAAACAAACAAGTAATTAACATAAAATTCAGGATCATAGTTACCTCTAGGGATAGAAAGGGCCATGTGATCTGGAGGGAAGTCTTGTATGGGTGAGAGGCTGCCTTTGGGGTGCTAGCTAGTTCTATTTTTTGATCTGGGTGGTGGTTAAATGAATGTTCACATTAGAATTAGTCATTGTACATCAAAAAGACAACCAATAAGAGAAAAGGGGGGCTTCCCTGGTGGTGCAGTGGTTAAGAATCTGCCTGCCAATGCAGGGCACACGGGTTCGAGCCCTGGTCTGGGAAGATACCGCATGCCGCGGGGCAACTGGGCCCGTGAGCCACAATTACTGAGCCTGCGCATCTGGAGCCTGCGCTCCGCAACAAGAGAGGCCGCGATAGTCAGAGGCCCGCGCACCGCGATGAAGAGTGGCCCCCGCTCGCCGCAACTAGAGAAAGCTCTCGCGCAGAAACGAAGACCCAACACAGCCAAAAATAAATAAATAAATAATAAATAAATAAATTTAAAAAAAAAAAAAAGAGAAAAGGGAACCCTCATGCACTGTTGGTGGGAAAGTAAATTGGTGGTTGCCCTAGGGAAAACAGTATGGAGGTTCCTCAAAAAATTAAAAATAGAATTACCATATGATCCAGCAATTCCACTTCTGAGTATTTACCCAAAGAAACCGAAC
Organism: Eschrichtius robustus; assembly: GCF_028021215.1. Classification (NCBI taxonomy): domain Eukaryota; kingdom Metazoa; phylum Chordata; class Mammalia; order Artiodactyla; family Eschrichtiidae; genus Eschrichtius; species Eschrichtius robustus. Next base: position 36,477,073 of record NC_090826.1, read on the forward strand.
TTCCTGAGGGGAGCTTTCCTTGAGAATCTCACTGACCTGTTGGTATTTTAGGAGGGGTTAACATAGAGTGGTGTTAGCTTTAATAACTGCAAAGCCATCATGAGCTTCTCTCTTTGTTGGAATTGGAAATAGGCTGGATTTAACAACGGCAATAATCATATGACCAGAAGAAGTGACATTTCATATCTGCTTTGCTGGGTGCTAGTGAATATCATTGTTTGTTTTCACAGGATGTGAAAGAGCTGCTGTAGGAGGAATGCTCCATCAGTGCTAACCAAACAAAGTCAGATGGCAGATTGACTGCCACTGGTCAGTTCCATCCCACATCCAAGGAAGACACGATTCTAATCTTACACAAATGTTTCCAGAGAACTAATGAAGAGGGAACACTTTCCATGTGATTTTATGAGGCCATCATAACCTTGATGCCAAAACCTGACAAGGACACTTTCCAACTTTAGTATATGTGCTGCCGAAGCGAGCACGACAAGGACACTTTGAGGAAGGAAGATTATAGGCTGGCCAATCTTACCCCTAAATATAAATACAAGAATCTTAAACATAGCATTAGCACACTATGTCATTGGTCTCAATTATTTGTTGCCCCATCCTATGGGAGAATTATACTTCTAATTCTCTATGGGCATCAGGCGTGGTCAAAGGACTTGCTTAAGCCAATAAAATGTGAGCAAAAGTGACCCACGCCCTTTTCAAGCAGAAGCTTTAGGAGCCATTGTGTGGTTCTACCATTGATCCTTCTGTGATATGAGTAGAGTGTCCAAGGTAAGGACTGCTCTACCCTTTTGGGTTCCAGAATGAAGAAAATGTGAATACTGCAGCCAAAATTTAACCTGAGCACGAAATAAACCCTGTTGCTCCAAACCACTGAGATCTGCGCATTGTTTGTTACTGCAGAAATGGAGAAAGTGTAAGAGGATCAGCTGCTTAGCCTGGTGGTCATTGGTCTGGCTGATGATGTCATTGATGGGCCGTTTGCTGCTTCTGGGTAATATAAACAAAAGAAGTATGCACAGGTATAAATAGCAGTCTAAAAAGGCTGGCAAATCTTTGTTCACATAATGCGCAGTCTCAGATGACACAAGCAAAGACAGGGAAAAGGAAGTAGTGATCGATATTGACATGATAAAGTAGGAAACCAAATTATGACATTAATGGACACTCCAGGCCATAAGGATTTCACCCCAGATATAATTAGAGGAGCTGTCCAGGCTGAGGTAGCTGAGATGTGGATACTGGCAGGAAAGGAGTTTGAAGATGTATCATGACCTCCCGATTCATCCCTTAAAGAAACACAGATCCATCTACCCCAAAGAATCTGTTCAAGCTTACACTCAGCAAAGAGCTCAACTCATCTTTAGTAATGAAACTCCTACCCCTAATGGATTTCCTGTGCTGTTATACTGTTAAGCTGTAAGTGCAGCTGTCATTATTTAAAGATTGAGTAGTGTCTTTAAAAAACAAATACTGATGATGCCACAAAGGAAAAAGAAAACTGATTTGTTAACTAATAGCCAGATGCAATGATACAGATATAGACTCTATGTTTTTTGTTTTGTTTTTATGTTTAATTAGGGTAAAACATAACATAAAATTTACCATTTTCATTATTTTTAAGTGTACAGTTCAGTAGTGTTAAGTATATTCACATTGTTGTGCAACCGGAACTTTTTCATCTTGCAAAACTGAAACTCTGTACTCATAAAACAACTCCCCATTTCTTCTTCCCACCCAGCCCCTGGCAACCAACATTCTACTTTTTGTCTCTATGGATTTGACTACTCTAGGTGCCTCATAGAAGTGAAATCATGTACTCTTTGTCTTTTTGTGACCAGTTTACTTCACTAGAATAATGTCCTCAAGTTTCGCCCATGTTATAGCACGTGTCAGACTTTCCTTCCTTTTAAAATTTAGTTTAATATTTTGCCCTTTATTGAGATAAAATGGACATATAGCACTGAATAAGTTTAAGGTGTACAGCATAATGACTTGACATACATATACTGTGAAACGATCACCACAATAAGTTAACATCCACTACCTCATATAGTTACCAAAAAATTTTTTTTCCTTGTGATGAGAACTTTTAGGATCTAGTTTCTTAGCAACTTTCAAATATGCCATGCAACAGCATTAACTATAGTCACCATGTTGTACATTACATGCCCAGTACTCATTTATCTTATAACTAGAATTGGTACCTTTTGACCACCTTTATTCAATTCCCCCACCCTTTTCCTTCCTTTCTAAGGCTGAACAATAGTCCACTCTATGTATATACCACATTTTATTTATCCCTTCAAAGACTCAAAACTTTTGAGATATACAAAGTCTTTCAAAAGCTAGAGAGATACAGGCTGTTTCAGTGTCTGTGTAACAGCTGCTGGGTGTGGTTGCTGGATATAAGAATGAGAGGTCAGGATTTCTGCCAATTCACCTAAACACCCAGAAGATTTACTCTCTGCTTTCAAAAATTCTGTTTACTTAAACTAAAGAAACAATGTACACTTGAGATTTTTTTTTAATGAGAGAGGAAAAAAGCTATGATATTGCTAGAAATTATTAATAACTATTCTTTTAGAAAATTAAAAAGTGCTAACAGATAAAGAAGAAGTAAGATTGACCTTTCTGCTCAAAAACTGGATTTTCCTATGAAATTTTAGTAAGTGGAATTAAGTTGTTGAGATTTATGGAAACTCTGCCAAATATGTATTAAAAGACATTGCATCAAGGTGAAATAAGCTCTATTTCCAACCAAACTGTAAATGGTTCCAGTTTTCTCTTTTGATTTGCAATTTTACTGCATACTTTTAAAGGAAACAACTAAAGTGGATTTAATTGTTAAAGTAGTGGAACATTGACCTGTACCCTTTTGTTCAGGTAACTGTAGGAGAAGACTGGCTGGAGGTTTCAGAAAAGAGATTTTGGTGTTGAATTTAAGAGAGTTCCTCCTCTAACACGTACATTAAAAAAAATTAATCTGAAATTTGTGGATGCTGTTCCAGTAGTAACCAAGATTTAGAATTTCAGATGTGTAAATCCAACTAATAAAATACCTTTAGTTTGAACATTCAAAATATCAATCAACTTGATTCACCACATTCACAAATCATAAGAGAAAAATCATATGACTGTCTCAATAGACATAGAAAAAGCATTTGATAACATTTAATATCTATTCCCAAAAACTCCTAACAAACTAAGAATAGAATGACATTTCCTTAGTCTGATAAAAGCTGTTTACAAAAACCCTGTAGCAAGCAACAAAGCTTTCCTTTTGAGATTGGAACAAGACATGAATGCCTGCAATCATCACTTCTATTCACCGTTGTCCTTGAGGTCATAGCCTGTGATGTACGAAAAGGAAAAAAATTAAAAGATAAAGGACTGGAAAGGAAGAAACAAAGCTGGCAGTATTTGCAGATCCTATGATTATATGGATTTAAAAACCTTAAGTAATGTAAAGATAAATAATTAAAACTTAGCACAGTTGCTAGATATAAAACCAATACTAAAAAATCAATTGTATTTCTATATACATTCCTGTAAGAAAGCAAAAATTGAAATTAAAAAAAAATTCACAATGGCATAAAAAAAAATGAAGTCCTAGGAATAAGTCTACCAAAATATGTGCAAAACCTCTTTAGGGAAAATGATAAAACTTTAATGAGAGACATTGTAGAAGATCTAAATAGATGGAAAGATACGTTTATGTATTGGAAGAGTAACCTATTTAGTTTCTTCAAATAGATTTATAGATTCAATGCAATACCAAAGAAAATGCCAGCATGACAATAATGTCATAAAATATTTGTGGGTATGTAAGTGGATAAGAATTACCAATTACCAGAGCAGTGAAGAAGAGAGGCGAAAGTGACCCCTGGAGTGACCAAAGCTGGTGCACCACTGCATCCCCATGTCCAGGTCTATGTCCCGTCTCAACCAGGCCCAAGAGAAAGTCTGAAGGGGATGCTAGAGATAAAGCCAAGGTGAAGGACAAACCACAGAGAAGATCTGCAAGGTTATCTGCTAAACCTGTTCCTCCAAAGCCAGAGTCCAAGCCTAAAAAAGCCCCTGCAAAGAAGAGAGAGAAGGTACACAAAGGGAAAAAAGGGAAAGCTGATATTGGTAAGGATGGGAATAACCCTGCAGAAAATGGAGATGCCAAAACAGACCAGGCACAGAAAGCTGAAGGTGCTGGAGATACCAAGTAAAGTGCGTGCATTTTTGATAACTGTGTACTTCTGGTGAGTGTACACTTTGAAATACTATTTTTTTAAATCAAGTTTTATAAAAATGCAAAAAAAAAAGAATTACCAATTACCTTCTGAAAAAAACCGAGACAGTAGGACCCACACTACTAGGGAGTAGTATTTATTACAAACTTATCATAATTAAGATAATGTGGTATTACCAATGTTCATAGCAGCATTATTTACAATTGCCAAGATATGGAAGCAAACTAAGTCTCCATCAGCAGATGAATGGATAAAGAAGATGTGGTATATATACCATGGAATACTACTCAGCCATAAAAAAGAAAGAAATTTTTGCCATTTGCAGCAACATGGATGGACTTGGAGTGCATTATGCTAAGTGAAATAAGTCAGACAGAGAAAGACAAGTACAGTATGATATCACTTATATGCAGAATATAAAAATACAGCAAACTAGTAAATATAACAAAAAAGAAGCAGACTCACAGATGTAGAGGACAAACTGGTGATTACCAATGGGGAAGCGGGGAGGGGCAATATAGTGGTGGGGGAGTGGGAGGTACAAATTATTGGGTGTAAGATAGGCTACAAGCATGTATTGTACAACACAGGGAATATAGCCAAAATTTTGTAATAACTGTAAATGGGGTGTAACCTTTCAAAATTGTATAAAAAGTAAAAAGTAATTTTTAAAAAGATAGTGTGGTATTAGTGTAGAAACTGGCCAATGGAAAAGTATGGGTTTGGACAAAGGAAGCCCATACCTACCTGCTGTCCAAGAGGACTGTCCAGCCCTGGGTACCTCCTCATATAGACCAGTACCTTCCTTGGAAATGTTATTCTCTAAAGTCTGGAGCCAAAGTCTCCTTCAAGAAGTATGGCAAGGGCTGGAATAAATGCCCATAATGAGAGCAGGAAGACTGCCTCAGGCTACAAGCATTTGGGGACATTCTCCTAGGAGATTTTGTAACTTAGTTTATACAAGGAGCACATTCAAATAGAGTCAATATAGAGCTTCCACCATCCATGATTGTACCTCATAAGAACATACCTAGTTCTGATAATTCTCAGTTCATACTGGGAAAAACCACTCACATCTGTACCTGGAGGAGAGAACAACTTCTCAGTTAAATCTGGTCTGACTCTCTCTTAGCTCGATCAATTCAATGACAATGGTTATAAAAAGGTGTTGAAATAGACTTCTTCCTGTTATTCTAGAAGGTTCATTAAGACCAAAGCTGAGAACAAGGCAGCATCAGGTGTTCTGATAATTAAGGGCTGGCCACCCCTTTGAGGACTTAAGAGGTAACCCACTAGCTCTGCTACCCCTAACCACCATTCCAAAACCCCCTCTCAAAGAAAGCAGAAAAAAAAGGAGGAAGGAGAGAGGGAATGAGGGGGGTTATTAGACATATGAGTCTTTGGCCTAGGGAGAAGAGCTATGGCTTTTCTTTTCCCTTCATGCTGGGGAGGAGGAGATTTCATGCCCCTCCCCAAGAAAGGGTGGTCCAAGAGAATCACTTGCAGGGATATTGGAGGTAATCACACAAGGAGACTGGCATCTCATGCCCATGCTGGACATGAAATGGACTTGGTCTACCTTCTGTGTCTGGTTGAGCAGGAAGAAAGGAAACTGGATAGAGATGGCAGGGTAGCAAGAGAGTACTACCATGGAGCAGCCTGTACTCCTATGATTTGGAGTTGCCTATAGGCCAGTGGCTACCAGCGGAGTTTACACTATGCTGCCAGTTCCCTACTCAAGAGTACTGGATGAGGAGACCCCACCAACTGGAGGCTATGGAGTGTACTACTCCCATCCTGACTTCATAAGAATCATCATCTCCAACCTGATGCCACACATTTTATGATTCCATCCTATTCCAATTTCCACTCCCATTCTACCTCCACTCGTATCCCCATCTCTATACCCCTCTCCTCATTTCCATTCCCCCATCCCTACAGATCCATCTTCCCATCTTCATTTTCATTCCCATCCTTCTCCTCCTCTATCCCCCTCTCTCGCCTCAGATTCTACCCCATCCCCATCCCTATCTGGTCTCCATTCCACCCACATCTCCATCTTCATTTTTATCTTCAGTTTCATCCATCTTTATCACCAGCTCCTGCTTCTTCCAGGGTTCGTTCCTATCCCGTTCCAATACCCATCCTTAGTGAATCTCAATCTTCATTGCTATCTCCATCTTATCTCCAATGCACCCCATCCCTATTCTTACATATTTCCTTTCCATCCTCACTTCATCCAAGGTGACAATTGAGAAAGATTCATGAAGAAGTCTAAAAGTTTGGAGGAATGTTTGGGACTATGAAAGTTGATGATCGCTCCATACAAAATTTCCTCCCCAGATTCCAAGTGAGAAACTTCAAAAGAAATCACTCACATTAGATTTCAGATAGAACTTCTCCACTGTTCATGGTGCGTGTAGGGCAGGGCAGGGATTGGGATAGGAAGTTGGAGGGAGTAGAAGGGAGGTAAGGCAGCCTGAGAGAGATACAAAGACACAAAGAGAGAAGCTAGGATAAGTCAGAGACCAGAAGAGGCAAAAGAGAAAGAAACATATGGAGTAAGAGATCTCAAGTCTGATTTAATCTGAACCTCTTTCCATTCCTTCCCCCTCTTTTCCACAGGTCAGGCTTTGATACAAGGAATTTAGAGAAGGGAAAAGTGTGGTCTGCCTTTTCATTCAATCCTTTGTCTGTTCAGCATTTTTGTTGTTGTTGTTTTGTTTTGTTTTTTTCCCAAATGAATATGAAAGGAGCTGGAAATGGACAATTATCTGGCTGCAGAGATGATCCTGTTTGGGATGGAAACGGAGAAGTTGGGGGTGGGGTGGAGATGAGAATAGAAGTGGCACTGTAATGATGATGATGAGTTGACGAACATGCGACTAGAGTTTTAAATTATACTGAATGACTAGAAAGCTAATGAGCCTGCCCAAGACATTAAGGCACTGGAAAGGGAAAGGTGACAAAACCGAGTTGAAGGCAGTGATTAGAGAATAATAACGGTTTTATGTTTGTACCCCAACCGAGTTTTAGACCATTCAACAAGCCAGTTACCTGCTGTGTAGAGTCTCTTCCTTTTCCTAAGACTTTGCTATGAGTTCTCCTGACCTTACCTGATAGTGAGCTGGGAGGTTTCAAAAGACAGATAAACCCATACAAAGAAAGCCTGGCTTAGCGATTCTGAAAGGTTTCTTCCCTTATGTTAGAGCTAGGAATTCAGAAGTGGAAGCTCTGTCCAGTTACCTTCTGATAAGATTCGTGGTAGAATCTCAAGGGTTGTTTAAGCAATGTCTTTTCTTGACTCCTGGAATGAATCTTAAGAAGTACTGGGCCATTACTTCTGCTAACTCTGCTTCTTCCTTTTTCCTTTTGATTCTTTGTTTTGGTTTCTGGTTATTGGTCAGGTCTGTTTGTGACTTGTCTAACTTGTCTTTTGGGCTGTGTCCCTTTCCATAGCCGGTCCATGAAAGGAGGGCACCAGACCACTAGGCCAGGCTGGACTGCATTGGCTGAGAGGGCAGTCTAGGTACACAAGAATTTAACTAGGGTGGTCCAATGGTTAGGACTCCACGTTCTCACTGCCTGGGGCCCAGGTTCAAATCCATGGTGGGGGAACTAGCTTCAGTGCAGCCAAAAAAAAAAAAAAAAAAAAAAAAGAATTTAATTGTGCAGGGGTGATGAGTTTTTCCCACGGGTAGCAGCAATGGTCAGGAATCTAGTTTTATGATTTGACATTTGGTGATCTCTGCCAGGTGGATGATGAGATCTCTCTGTTGGGTGAGGAAAGATGACAGAGATTTTTTTTGGTTCATTGGTTCTTTTTATTTGTCTGATTGTTTATTTGTGAGATCAAGTCACTTAAAATATTTTGTGCCCAGCGGAAAGGAGAAGAGCCCTTTGAGATCTGGACTGGTGAGTTTTTGTGATTCTGTGTCTACTCTGACTAGTGGCTCAAGTTGTAGAACTGAAGCTGCAAACTCCAGACAGTCTGTAGGCTGATAAATGAGAAAAGCCTTAAATCTCATTATTCCAGCTTGGAATATTTTCCTACTCCTAAGGGTGTTAACAAATTAGATTATAAAGACTCTCAAATTAAGGGAGATATGTTCTGATTGGTTTATAGAGACTAACAAGAGCTTACATAAATCCAATATTGCCCAAACTCCCAGACCACAAAGAAGCTGAACTTCTAATACTTTAAATGGGTTAAACAAAACAAAACAAAAACCACTTTCTCATAGAAACTACTAGCTTAGAAGCAATTTTATACAGAATCCAAGTTCATGTCATCAAGCAAGCTTTAATCCTTAGTCAGAATCATCTGAAAATTTTGTCTTTAAAAACAAACATGTCATTTTCCAGATTTTACCAGTGTAGAGTATAATACAAATATACAGTTTAGTTTATTTGATTTTTTAAGTTTGCTTTTGTTTTCTCATGAAGAGAAAAGTTGATATGAACATTCTGATATACAATATACTCCTCTAACACTGTTGCTAGATCACCTTTATTATAACTTTTACCAAAGTGACTAGGTTCTGCTTCAGAGAGAGAACACTGAGAACTGTCTATCATGAACAAATATTTTATCAAAACTTTTAGGTTCCTGGACCCAATTCCATGTGTGTGTGTGTGTGTGTGTGTGTGTGTATAGACTTCCCCACAACAACAAATAATTCTCGGACAGCAGGTGGGTGTCCTACAATTCAACTCAATTCTGACACTATCTACCCGGAGGCAGCATCAGATCCCACACGTTAAGGGTTCAGACCCATAAGCCCCCCACCCCACCCTGCTCTTCTCTAGGGGTTGTTACCTGTGCTTCTGACCGACTGGCTACAGATTGGAAGTTCTCGTGACCCACTCCTTCTCTGGGTTTGAGTAATTTCCTGGAAAGGCTCACAGAATTCAGAGAAATATTTTATTTACTAGATTACTGGTTTATTACAAAAGGATATAACTCAGAACAGCCAGATGGAAGAGATGTATAGGGCAACGCAAGGGTAAGGGCGCAGAGCTGCCATTTCCTTTCCAGGCACTTCCAGAACCTACCAGAATCTCCATGTAACCCAGAAGCTCTCTGAACCCCATCCTTTTGGGTTTTTATGGACACTTTATTACATAGGCATGATTGGTTAAATCATTGGCCATTGCTCCTCACCCCCTCCCAGAAACCAGAGGGGTGGGACTGAAAGTTCCAACCCTCTAATCACATGGTTGGTTCCTCTGGTGATCAGCTCCCATCCTTAGGTGATCACAGGCATTCTAAAAGTTACTTCATTAACATAACAAAAGACACCTTTATTACTCTCATCACTTAGGAAATTCCAAGGGTTTTAGGAGCCAGAAACAAGGGGAAGACAAAATATATATTTCTTATTATAAATCACAATTTATAATATTTCTTGTTATAAATCACAAAGTCACAAACCAAAAGAGTTTATAAGAACACATGAAATAATCCCCACTGCTATACACATCACTTTTATACCTTCTTAAGTGGCAATTTGACTGACACAAAGATCTAACTACTTCATAACATATAAAAATAAGAAGCAGGGGCTTCCCTGGTGGCGCAGTGGTTGAGAGTCTGCCTGCCAATGCAGGGTACACGGGTTCGAGCCCTGGTCCGGGAAGATCCCACATGCCGCGGAGCAACTGGGCCCGTGCGCCACCATTACTGAGCCTGCGCGTCTGGAGCCTGTGCTCCGCAACAGGAGAGGCCGCGATAATGAGAGGCCCGCGCACCGTAATGAAGAATGGCCCCCGCTTGCCACAACTAGAGAAAAGCCCTCACACAGAAACGAAGACCCAACACAGCCATAAATAAATAAATAAATTTAAAAAAACAAAACCCGTGTTTAAAAAAAAAAGAAAATAAGAAGCAAAGCTAGATATAAGCTATACCTCATGACCAATGTTTGAGCATCCTATCTCACTTAGAAATTACCCAGATATACAAAATTATACTTACCATTTATACTAGATTTTAAAGTTAACTAAGGATCTTGGGAATTATATATAAGCTGACATAGTACAGAACCTAATTAATGTTGCTATCAAAAAGTTTGTCAGAATTATACTTCAGTTTAATTAAACACATAATTTTATGTTTTTCTAATCTTTTGTTTCAAAACAGCTTTGTTGATACCATAAAACTCACACATTTAAGGTGTATGATTCAATGCTTTTGGTATATTTCATTATTAATTTTTAAAAATTGTGGTAAAAGAAAACAAAACTCTAATTCAAAAAGATATATGCACCCCTCTGTTCACTGCAGCATTATTTGCGATAGCCAAGACATGGAAACAATCTAAGTGTCCATCAACAGATAAATGGATAAAAAAGGTGTGGTATGTATATATACATACACACACACACACACACACACACACACACACACACACACATATATATATATATATATATATATATATATATATATATACACATACATACACAATGGAATACTCCTCAGCCTCAAAAAGGTTGAAATCTTGCCATTTGTGACAAAATGGATGGATCTTGAGGGTATTATGCTAAATGAAATAAGCCAGACAAAGAGAGATACTGTATGATTTCACTCCTATGTGGAATATAAAAAACAAACAAAAAACCCAAAATAAATGAATAAAACAAACCAAGCAAAAATAAACATGTTGATACAGAGAACAGAGTAGTAGTTTGACCAGGGGATAGGGGTAGGGACAGGCAGGAAGGAGGAATGGGTAAAGGGGATAAACTGTGTGGTGATGGATGAAAACTAAATTTTTGGTTGTGAGCACACTGTAGTCTACATAGAAGTAGAAGTATAATGTTGTACACATGAAGCTTATATAATGTTACAAACTAGTATTACCTCAATAAAAAATAAATTTAAAAAATTTCCCTGATATGAAAAAAAATTGTGGTAAAATAGATGTTCAGTAAAAATTTCCATTTTAACCATTTTAAAGTGTACAATTCAGTGGCATTAATTGCATTCACAATGTTGTTCAATCATCAGCACTAATTCTTTCCAAAATTTTTCATTGTCCCAAACAAAAACTCTGTAATCACTAAGCAGTAACTTCGCATCCAACCCAAGCCCCAGTCCAGGTAACCGCTAGTTTACTTTCTGTCTATATGAATTTGCCTATTTATTTATTTACTTTATTTTTTGGCTGTGCCACGTGGCATGCAGGATCTTAGTTCTCTGACCAGGGATTGAATGCAGGCCTCCTGCAGTGGAAGCACAGAGTCTTCACCACTGGACCACCAGGGAAGACCCTGAATTTGCCTATTCTAGATATTTCATGTAAGTGGGATCATACAATATTTGTCCTTTTGTGCACGGCTTCTTTGACTTATAATGTTTTCAAGGTTTATTCATGTTGTAGCTTGTGTCAGAACTTCATTCTTTTTTATGGCTGAATAATATTTCATTGTTTGAAAGATCACATTGCTTATCCATTCATCTGTTGATGGACACTTGGGTTGTTTCCATCTTTTGGCTATTGTGAATAATGCTGCTGTGAACATTGGTGTGCAAGTCCTGCTTTTCTTAATCTTAAACATTATATGGAAGTGACGTTAGCAGGGGTTCAATAAGTATCCATCCTCCTTTTTACCAGTATGAAATTGGAAAAATCTATTCTGCAGTCATGCCCATTCCTGGAATATCATGTTTGAGAATACATCTCATTCAGTCTGGCAAACCTGATAAAGGAGAGAGGGTTTCAATTCATATGTGGAATCAAATCCCACAAACCCTTTCCAGGAACCTGAAGTGGCATCTTACCTGTTCTGTGGTATAGCATTGCAGACTTTCAGGTAGTAGTAAGGAAGGTCCTTCCTGGCATGCCAAACCTCAGCAGATTTGGGGAATCTTGAGAAAGGATTCTTTATAGCTGCTGTAGGTGAAACATGATGGAAATAATTTTGGGGGGCTTTCTGAGCCATAGGATTGTAGGGCAGATAATAAAAGTCTTTAAAAGTCTAATCTTAGATTCCTTATGAAATCTCTGGACAAAGGTTACTTCTCTGGCCTTAGTAGTTGTTCATCAGCATGTCACTCTAGCTCTGCTGCTTGATATAAATGAATCAGGCCAAACACTGTGAGGTCAGCCTTACTTTGTGATCAGGAATAATCTTTGGAGAATATTTATGATCACAGTGGGGGACTATTAAGAAAAATTGTATAAAACTGGTAATAAGACAAAAGGATGACTACATGTCCTTTCTTTTAAAGTTTTAAAAAAAACTTCTTATTTTGAAACAATTTTCAATTTTCAGAAGAATTACAATGATAGTACAGAGTGTTTCCATATACCTGTCACCCAGCATCTCACATCTTATGTAACCATGTACTTTTTTTTTTTTTTTAGTTTTTCAAAGTTAGTATTTTATTCATTAAAGCTATAATGGTAAAAAGCCCAGTTATTGTGTCTGGAGCCTGTGCTCTGCAACAAGAGAGGCCGCGATAGGGAGAGGCCCGCGCACCGTGATGAAGAGTGGCCCCCACTTGCCGCAACTAGAGAAAGCCCTCGCACAGAAACGAAGACCCAACACAGCCATAAATAAATAAATAAATAAATAAATAAATAAATAAATAAAAATTTAAAAAATAAAAAGCCCAGTTATTCCTTAAGCTTTTATTTCATATGGTGATCATATTATTCTTTAAAGACATAATTTCTATTTGTTTATATTCATATAATTTAATACAAATTTTATATAAACTCAAACTTATACAATTCTAATATTTCATATTATTCTATTTTTATGTCCAGGAAATTTTATTAATCATTTTAATGTGGCTTTTATAATTTTCTTACATTTCCTTAAGTTTTCATTGCATGCACAAAATAACATATTCAGTTATCTTTTCTTGATTGGTTTTTCTAAGGGTTTATCAATTTTATTAATCATTTCAAAACATCAATTTGGGCTTGTTGCTTTTCTTTATTTTACGCTTGTTTTCTGTTTCATTATTTCTGCCTTTATCACTATTTCTTTTCTTCTACTTTCTTTTTAAATTTTTTTGCCCCAGCTTTATTAAGATACAATTGACATATAACATTGTGTAAGTTTAAGGTGTGCGCAAACTGATGACTTGGTACATGCTGTGAAATATTATGATTACCACAGTAAGATTAGTTAACACCTCCATCACCTCACATAATTAGCTGTGTGTGTGTGTGGTGAAAACAGTAAGATTTACTCACGTAGCAACCTTCAAGTACACAATATAATAGTGTTAAGTATATTCACCACACTGTACATTGGATCCCCAGAACTTTTTCATCTTAAAACTGAAACTTTTTACCCTTGGACTAACTTCTCCCATCTTTCCCCACCCCCTAGCCCCTGACAACAACCATTCTACTGTCTGTTTCTATGAATTCAGCTTTTTTAGATTTCACATGTAAGTGAGATCATATGATATTTGTCTTTCTCTGTCTCTATTTTTATGATATAGTATAGCTACCCTGTTTCTCTTTTGGTTTCCATTTGCATGGAATGTATTTTTTCATCTTTTTACTTTCAGCCTATGTGTGTCCTTAAAGATGAAGTGAGTCTCTTTCAGGCAGCATATACTTGGGTCTTGTTTGTTTTTTTTTAAAATCCATTCAGCCACTCTCTGTCTTTTGCTTGGAGAATTTAATACACTTACATTTAAAGTAATTATTGATAGGAAAGGACTTACTATTGCCATCTTGTTAATTGTTTCTGGCTGTTTTATAGTTCCATTTTTCCTTTCTTTCTCTCCTGTTGTCTTCCTTTGTGGTTTGATGATTTTCCATAGTGGTATGCCTTGATTCCTTTCTTTTATCTTTTGTGTATCTACTTAGGTTTTTGCTTTGTGGTTACCCTAAGGCTTACATAAAACTTCATATAGTTATATCAGTTTTATTTAAGCTGATAACTGTGATTACAAAAACCTCTACTCTTTTACTGCTCCCCCTCTCTTTTATGGTTTTGATGTCACAATTTACATCTTTTTATATTGTGTACTTGTTAAAAATTATTGTAGCTATAGTTATATTTAATACTTCTGTCCTTTAACCTTTATACTAGAGTTAAGTGGTTAACACACCACCACATTAAAGAGTAGTATTCTGAATTTGACTATCTATTTACCTTTATCTGTGAGTTTTATACTTTCAGATGTTTTCATGTTATTAATTTGTGTCCTTTCATTCCAGCTTGAAGAACTCCTAGTTCTTAGAACAAGTAGGTCTAATGGTGATGAACTCCCTCAGCTTTTGTTTGTCTGGGAAAGTCATTATCTCTTCTTCATTTCTAAAGGACAAATTTGCCAGCTAAAGTATTCTTGGTGGGCAGTTGTTTTCTTTTAGCACTTTGTATATATCATTCCACTCTCTCCTTGCCTGCAAGATTTCTGCTGAGAAATTCAGATAGCCTTATGGGGGTTCTCTTGCATGAAATGAGGCGGTTTTTTAAAACATTTTTATTGGGGTATAATTGCTTTACAATGTTGTGTTAGTTTCTGCTGTATAACAAAGTGAATCAGCTATATGTATACATATATCCCCATATCCTCCCCCCTTGCATCCTCCCACCCTCCCTATCCCACCCTTCTAGGTGGTCACAAAGCACTGAGCTGATCTCCCTGTGTTATACAGCTGCTTCCCACTAGCTATCTATTTTACATTTGGTAGTGTATATATGTCAATGCTACTCTCTCACTTCGTCCCAGCTTACCCTTCCCCCTCCCCTTGTCCTCAAGTCCATTCTCTACGTCTGTGTCTTTATTCCTGTCCTGCCCCTAGGTTGATGAGAACCTTTTTTTTTTTTTGGATTCCATATATATGTGTTGGCATACGGTATTTGTTTTTCTCTCTCTGGCTTACTTCACTCTGTGCGACAGACTCTAGGTCCACCCACTTCACTACAAATAACTCAATTTCATTTCTTTTTATGGCTGAGTAATATTCTGTTGTATATATGTGCTACATCTTCTTTATCCATTCAATGAGATGAGTTTAAAAAAAATTTTTTTTCTGCTTTCAGAACTGTATCTTTGTTTTTGTTGTTTGACAGTTTTATTATAATGTGTCTCAGTGAAGTGTTCCTTGGGCTGAATCTGTATGGGGACCTATGAGCTTCGTGTATTTGGATGTCCATATCTCCTCCCAGATTTGGAAAGTTTTCAGCTCTTATTTCTTTAAATAAGCTTTCAGCCATTTTCTCTCCCTCTTCTCTCTCTGGGACTCTCATAATGCACATATTGTTTGCTTGTTAGTGTCTTAAAATTCATGTAGGCTTTCTTCATTCTTTTTCGTTTAGTAAGAATGTTCAAGAATGTTCTTTGTTCTCCTCTGATTGGTTAATTTCAAGGGTCCTGTCCTCTACTTTACAGATTCTTTCTTTTGCTTTATCCAGTCTGCTGTTTATGCTCTCTATTGCATTTTTCATATCACTCATTGTATTCCTTAGCTCCAGAATTTCTGTTTGGTTTTTTTTTTTTTAAATTCCTATCTCTCTATTGAACTTATTTTGTTCATGTATTGTCTTTCTGATTATATCGAATTGCCTTTTTTTGTGTGTTTTCTTTTAGTTCACTGAACTTCCTTAAAACAGCTATTTTTAATTCCTTATTGGGAAAATTGCAGATCTCTATTTCTTTGGGGTTGGTTACTGAAAAATTATTTTGTTCCTTCGGTGGTGTCATGTTTCCTTGATTTTTCATGTACCTTGAAGCCTTGCATTGCTATCTTCTCATTTGAAGTAGCAATCACTTTTTTCATTCTTTATTGACTGGCTTTAGGAGAGAAATACTTTCTGTCACCCTTGCTAGGGATTCTGAGGCTTTCTTGGACCTTTCCTAAGGGTATGCTGCTTCACACTTGTTCCCTCCTGTGGCAGAATTAAGATTGCATGCTTTCTCTTGATCTTGCAAAGCCAGACCAAGTGCTGACAGCCTCCCTTTTGCTTTCCCTGTGACGGTACTGAATGCTCAAGTCTGTGATTTCTCCCAGGCCTGCAGAGTTGGGCTGTTTTTTTCTGTGTGCTCACTAACCATCTGCAAAAGTTCACTCTTGCCACCACTGCGAGCACAGAAAGCCAGTCATGAGGTGGGGGTGTGTGTGGGTGAGGCATGTGGAGTGCTGGGGGAGCTGTGAGCCAGTTGGGGGGATTTGCAGGTGAGGCATCTCCAGTGGCTCATGGGCAGCCTTCCTGATGGAGTTTGTAACACAGTTAGTAGTATCTATGTTCCTTTGATGCCCTCTTTGTGCTCTATCTGCTGCTCCCCATCTTCCTGTTGTGCAGCACACCTCAGTATTCCGGATGGGGCAACAAAGAAGCGGGAGTCTTTGGCAGTGGAAGGCACAACTGGGGATGCTGGGCACTCATTCACAAGCTCATTTTCCCCCATGGGAGAAATCATGGGCCAAAACAGTCTCCCTTGGCACTGAGCTGTGCCTTCTTGGGGGAGGGGTGATTCAGGTAAAGTGAAATTGTTCCTCTTACGCTCTTTAATTTGTCTGATCTCAAAATTGCCTAAATTGGTGCTCTTTGGGAGGAAGATGGTAGAAAGCTCTTATTCTGCCATGATGATGACATCACTCTCTTGAATCCTTTCAATGTTATAGTGGAGTATGGTCCCATAGGCTTATTTATTATTTGATTCTCTAGGGTGGGTACCTTTGTTTGACTTGCTATTACTACTAATTAGGGCCTAGATTCTCTGAAGTTACATGTTGACTTGGAGATTTTTGCCTAGTAAAGATCTAAATGATATCTATCCAGTAGAGAAGATAACTCCAAAGCTTATAGTTTTAATGCCCTGTAGTACATTAACTAGTTTCATTTTGTCTTAGTCAGTTCAGGCTGCTATAACAAAGTACCATAGACTGGGTGACTTATGAACAATAAAAATTTATTTTTCACAGTTTTGAAGGCTGGAAGTCCAAGATCCGGGTGCCAGCATGGTCAGGTTCTGGTGAGAGCCCTCTTCTGTGTTGTAGACTGCCATCTTCTCATTATATCCTTACGTGGCAGAAAGAGAGTGAGAGAGCTCTTTGGGGTCCCTTTCATAATGGCACTAGGCCCCTTCATGAGGGTTCCAGTCTCGTTACCTAATTATTTCCTATTACCATCACATTTCAACATATGAATTTTGGGGAACACAAACTTTCAGTCCATAAGCCTCTAATTCAGCAAACTTATTTAAGCATTCCTTTCCCATGTAATTATGTAAATCTCTGTTCTTTAAACGCCCTTTGAATCAGCTTTCCCAACTTTCTGAGTTAAGCTTTAAAAAATTCTACTTCGACAGAGTTAGTGTGAGCCTGGTTCTGAGGGTTGAGATGACATTACTGAGAAATTAAGATCTTCTCTATAGTTATATAATTTGACAATTCAGAAAACCCTTATGGTTTTTTTTCTTTCCTGGAAAAAAATTTAAACATACCCCAGGTTTGTCAGATCTTAGCATTTACAACATATGCCCCAGATTCCTTTAAAGAGAAAGAAACAGTACAGATATGTTTAAAACTCCTTAACTACTTCTCTTGGATCTGCTTCTTTCCTTTCCTCCCTCCTGCCCCTTGAAACCACTGTCTTAAATTTGGTTTTGATCATTCTCATGAATTTTTAAAATCTTTATTATGTATGTATATATCCATAAATAATATTTGGTATTATTTTGTATGTTTTAAAACTATTTATATAAGTTATCATATTGCATGATTTCTTTTTTTCTATGAGCTTACATTTTTATAAATAAACTCTATTTGGGAATCATTTTAGATTTACAGAAGAGCTGCAAATGTAGTACAGAGAATTACCCTTCACTCAGCTTCCCGTAATGTTAATGTCAGACATAACTGTGGGACATTTGTCAAAAACCAAGAAACAAATACAGGTACAATACAGGTAACTAAACTACAGACTTTATTCAGATTTTACCAGTTTTTCCATTAATGTCCTTTTCCTGTTCTAGGATCCAACCCAGGATACTACATTACATTTATCAGATTGCATTTTTGAGATTTATAATGATACATGGCATTCTTATTTATTCATTCTAACTGAAGATAGAATTCCATTGTTTGACTGTAACCAAGGTATGTATTCTCCTATTGGTAGATATTTAGGTTGTTTCCAAATTTCTTTTACTATTATAAACTGGGGCAATCCTTGTACCTTTGTCCTTATTTCTTTACCCTGTCAGGAAACAGAAAACATCTATCTGTTGCATCTATCTGTAACTTATAATGAAGTCCTAGCCTATACCCTTCAAAATCTGACTCTGACTTTCTGTTCTAGCCTCATCTTAACTCCCAGACAACCTTTCAAGTTCACTACTGACTTCTCCAGCTCTCTAATGTTTTCTAATTCTGCCCAGTGCTTTCCTGTTTCCCAGACTTGTCATTTCTGGTCATCTTCCTCACCCTACCATCAGCCTCAGCGGTATCTGTTAGAACGCTGTGCGGATCAAGAGCAGAATGGGATTAGTAAGTAGGTTGTAAGAAGTAATTATGTTCTTAAAATGTTGTTGTTGTTGTTTTTAATGATCAGCATGGATATGGAATAACACCACATAGAGGCATATGAAAGTTCTGTCTATTCTATTACCTTAGGATAAACACATTTGTCAACTTCATTCACTTTTTATTCATTTTTGCATTTATTCAATGCCTTTTTATGCCAGAACCTGTCCTGGGTTCTGGGAAACAAAAATAAACCAGTGCTTCTCAAACTATCTTAGTGAAGGACCATTTCTTTTCTTTTTTCTTTTCCCAATCAGTCAAGAATGGATTCTTTTGTAAAATACAATGAAAATCAATTACTAGAAAAATAAAATGAAAAAAGGACAGACAAAATACAAGTGTCAGCTTTTCATTATTAGATTCAATAAACAAAAATTACTTGCCAAATTACTATAAAAGTCTATAAATGTTTCTCTCGATTTCTGTACCTATCTCATTGCAGACTGGTTAAGTCTGCAAACTGGTGTCATCCACGGACCACACCCTGAGTAGCATACAGGAGAGAGAGGTAAACACAGAATGGAGTATGTATATGTGGGCCTCAGAGTGGGAGGGAGGAAGGCAGAAAAGGAAGACTCTTAAGCAAGTAAAAACTAACCACGTGATCAACAAAAAAAGCAATTAGCTATTTGTGCCAAGATGTGGGTAACCCAAGGCAGTGGGAGCACAGAGGAGGCACCTAACCAGCCTGAGTATCAGGGAAGTCTACCTTATAGGAGGTGCAAGACAGGTAGGAGTTAGTCAGCTTGCGGATGCTCTAATGACGAGCGGGAAGGATACTCCTGGCAGAGAAACAAGTTCTGGAGACATTAAGTAGCATACGGCTTGCAGAATTACCTTTCCTATGATTTGATGGACTGACTGCTTTTCTCTGAGCCTCAGCATGCATAAATGGATGTGATAATCCTCTCTTTGAATGATGAAAGAAGAGAAGGATGAAAATGTAACAATGTAACAATGCCTGGTGCTTGGTACCACTGCTTTTTTGTGTGTGAGGAATACTCACAGGAATCAGAGCTACCTTGGATGGTGGGGTAGAGTGGGTGGAGGGACAGCTCATTGACCCAAGACTGGTGTCCAGAATGACCCGGGCTTTTGGGGGGGTGATAGGGGAAACAGGGGGACATGCCTGTCCCTGAGTCATTCCCAGGCCTGAGACATGTTTCTTTTAGGACAGTCAGCAGACAATGGGGTGTAGTTTTATGCTGGGGCAGGAGGCAGGACCCCAGAGTAAGCTCCTCTTCCCCTCCAGTCCCTGGTGTTCCAGATGTCCACAACAAAAATAGGCTCTAAATTAAAAGGCTGAAGGGTGGGGCTGGCTCTGTCTTGTGCCTTGCCCTGGGGAATCTGATGAAATAAAGACATTAATGGGTTGTTCATAAATCACAAAGCTAATCCTCTCAGGTTCCGGTTGCTAATAAAGAAAGTGAGAATCAGGAAGATTAAATCAGTGATCCCCAAATCTCAAAACCAGAGTGATATGAAATTAATTAATATGAAATGTGATTTGTGAAATAATTTTATCCTATAGAGGAATAAGGTGTTAAAAAATGATCTAATATGTCAAATACGATTCATTTCACAAATATTTTCTAAGTTTCATGTTGGAAGAAACACTAGGTGTATGGTAACTGGAAGAGGCATCAAATGGGAATCAGAGGGACTTCCCTGGTGGTCCAGTGGTTAAGACTCCGTGCTGCCAATGCAGGGGGCATGGACTCGATACCTGGTTGGGGAACTAAGATCCCACATGCTGTGAGGTGTGGCCTAAAAAAAAAAAAAAAATTAACAAACGCGAGTCAGCGATGGCCCAGGAAGAGGTGATACTGGAGCTGATACCTGAGCTGGTGTTAGTCATGGAAGCAT
This sequence comes from Eschrichtius robustus, assembly GCF_028021215.1. Lineage (NCBI taxonomy): Eukaryota > Metazoa > Chordata > Mammalia > Artiodactyla > Eschrichtiidae > Eschrichtius > Eschrichtius robustus. The sequence continues at coordinate 36,497,702 of NC_090826.1, forward strand.
TGCCACTATTTCTCAAGGGCCTGCTCTCAGCCCCACCCCATGCTAGTAGCTGGAGACACTAAGATTCTTAAGACTCTTGTTATCTCACCTGTTACCATAGAGCAAAAGTCCCTGCTCTCACCAAAAGCTCTCTTGTCTCTTTGTACCCTGTGTTCTGTCTTTTCTTCACTTATCATAGTTGCTTCTATAATTTAGCCCTCTCTCTGCTTCAATGTCAGTTTCAAACTCCTTCAAAAAAGTTGTTTATTGGGGCTTCCCTGGTGGCGCAGTGGTTGGGAATCTGCCTGCCAATGCAGGGGACACGGGTTCGAGCCCTGGTCTGGGAAGATCCCACATGCCGCGGAGCGACTAAGCCCGTGAGCCACAGCTGCTGAGCCTGCGCGTCTGGAGCCTGTGCTCTGCAACAAGAGAGGCCGTGACAGTGAGAGGCCCGCGCACCGCGATGAAGGGTGGCCCCTGCTCGCCGCAGCTGGAGAGGGCCCTCGCGCAGAGACGAAGACCCAACGCAGCCATAAATTAATTAATTAATTAATTAAATTTATTAAAAAAAAAAAAAAGTTGTTTACCAGGCAGTGTCTCAGTGTCTCTACATCATCAGTGCCTGTTCCCTTCTCACCCACTCCAATCTGGCTTCTACATCCTCTATAACTGCTTTTGTCAAAGTCACTAAGGACCTCCACCTTGTCAAATCTAATAGGCACTTACCTGTTTCTTATCTCAGCAACATTTGGTGCAGTCGAACATTCCCTCTTTTAAATACATGCTTCTCTTGGCTTTTTTGTTTTGTTTTGGCCATGCTGCATGGCTTGCAGGATCCCAGTTCCCCGATCAGGGATCAAACCTGGGCCCCCTGCAATGGAAACGTGGAGTCCTAATCACTGGACTGCCAGGGAATTCCCTCTCTTGGCTTCTTGAAATATAATTTCCTGACTTTTCCTCTACTTTTCTGGCTGCTACTTCTCAGTGTCATTGGATGACCTCACTGTTCTACCAGATCTTAAATGTAGAGGGAACTTGGGTTCTGTCCTCAGTTTTTCTCTATCTCCCTAATTGATATCATCCACTCTTATGGACTTAAAACCATCATCTCTATGCTGACAACACCTAAATTTACATTTACATCCTTGACCTCTCCCTGAGCATATTTAATAGCCATCTCAAAATCAACATGTCTAAAATGGAATTCTTGTTTCAGCTGCCTCCAAATCTTCTCCAATTTCCATCTTTCCATGTTACTAAATTGTGCAGTCATCTCTTGGTTGCTCCCCCAATAATCTAGGGGTCATCTTTGATTCCTCTTTTCCTCCCAGACCTTTACCATTCCACTCCGTTACCAAGTCCTGACTTTTTAAATTCTAAAATCTTCTCTAATGACCACCCCCACCCCCCCCACCAAACACTGACTTCTCTTTCTTGGAGACCTCCTTTAGCTTTCAAACTGGTGTCCCTGCTGCCATCTTGTCCATAAGCCTCAAAGGAATGGAATGATTATTTTCTTTTTATTGAGGTATAGTTAATTTACAATGTTGTATTAGTTTCAAGTGTACAGCAAAGAGTTTCAGATTCTTTTTCAGATTCTTTTCCATTACAGGTTTTTACAAGATATTGAGTATAGTTCCATGTGCTATACAGTAGGTCCCTGTCAGATGATTATCTTAAAAACTTAGATCATATCTATTTCCTGCTTAAAATCCTTCAGTGGCTTCCCATCACACTTAGAATAAAATCCAAACTACCTTCCATGGCCTCCAAGACCCTGCCCATCTCTGCCCTCATGTCATTCCACTCTCTCCCTATACTCACATCACTGAGGTCACCTGGCTCTCCCATTTCCCCTCTGGCCTGCCAAGCTCTTTCTTGCCCCAGATCCCTCCAATCTTCCTATGTCTGGTTCATTTCAGGCACTTGGTTCTCAGGTGAGCTGTGTCCTGTTTTGTTTTCTCCTCAGTACTCACCACCATCTAAAATTATGTTAACTATTATTACATTCATTTCTTGTCTGCCCATTTAGGATGAAAATTCCCTGAGCGAAAGAATCTTGTTCTGTCTTATTTGCCAGTGTATCCCTAATTCCAAAAAATAGTGCCCAACGCACAGTAGGAACTCCCGAGGTATCCTTGAAAAAAGACTTTGCTCCCCAGAGCTCCCAGTCTCCGGTTTGTACACACAAGGACATCGGTACGTGGCCTGTAGTGGAGGATATCCAGCTTATGGCAAGAACCCCGACCTGGTGGGTTGGTGTTGGAAGCTCTCCTGTCTGCGGAGGCCCTACACCCCGATCTTCTGCTCTCTCCAGCCTCTTTCCCTTGTTCCTCCACTCGGAGGTCAACAACGGCTGGCCAAAGTCTGAAACCTCGGTGTTCCCCACCCTCACTTGGGCCAAATAAAGATGCTCAGACTGAAGGGTGGATGGGGTAGGTAGGGTGGCGAAGACGTGAGACATAATAAGTGATGAAAGTCTTGAGGTCCCCTATTAGTGACCCTGCTGCGTTTGGGCAGGATCAGTGCGAGGCTGAAGCCCCGCAGGGTGGGGCAGCGGCTGCTGGGTGGGTCAGTGGGTGCGGCCCTTGGCTCCGCCCCCCCTGCGCCGTGAGAAGCTGAGAGCGGTGATTGTGGCGTGGTGGTGCTGCGACACCAGACAGCGACGCTCGCTGAGTCTGAGCTCTGTTCAGGTGTGGGCCTGGACCCTCGCGCAGGCTCGATGTGCAACCGATCCCAGGTTGAGATGGAGCAGAGAGCCGAGGACCGAAGCCAGTGGCATGGGGCTCCGCACCAGTTCACAGAGGTGAGTCAGGGCGTCAGCCCCAGGGCCCCGCGTGGGAGCTGAGGGCATGGAAGCTGGGGGAGTGGAGGGAAATAGCAATCTGGAGGATTAGGGGTCCGAGGGGCAGGTTGGGAAGGGAGGGGATGGAAGATCAAGAACCTAAATCACGTGTCGTTTATTCAGTTAATATTCTTAGCATTGGGTGCTGGGGGTAAAGAAGTTCCAGGTAACTTCTGATAGAGACTTTTGAATACTCAGGAAAGAAGACAAAGTTAGAAAGTCAGCGGGAAGCAGACAGGGAGGAAAAAATTACTAATTGGCAGGCCTTTGACAGACCCTGGGAATACAATGGTGAGTTTACCATAAGATAGTTTACCATTTTATTAATAAGTAGCTAAAAGATCGGAAGTGTATAAATTACTGTAAAGAAGAAATACAGGGACCACAGAAACGAATAGTAGAGGTGTTTGATCTGATTTAGGAGGTGGAGAAGACAGCTGAGGATTCGGTCTGGAACAAGAGACAACTGGTTAGGTGAAGGGTTAGCAGATCCTGAGACCAGAGACAGAATGCCTCCACCTTGGAGGTAATGAAAGATGGACTGTGAGACCAAGGCCAAGAGACTGATGGGAGAGTGGTCAAGCGGAGGGGAGGCAGGGACCCCAGAACCACCTAAGTCATGCGGGGCTTGAGTTGGTTATTCCAAGAGCAGGGGGAAGCCACTGATGAGTTTAAGCATGATCGATCACAATTAGATTTTTTAAAAAGAGTGCCCCGGGGGGCATGGGCAGAAGCCAAGGAAATAATTAGAAAGCTATCGTGATAATCCAATCAAAATGGTGGCCTAACTAGAGAGATGGAGAAAACGGAATGGATCTTGGAGATGTGTTGGAGGTAGACACCACAACAATTGGTAATTACTTGGATCTAGGTGGTGAAGGAGGCTTCCAGGACAATTGACCAGATTTCTGGTTTATAAAACTGGATAAGAATAGTGGTGACATTTTCTGAGAGCAAAGGATGAGAAGGAAGAGGATTAATAGTTTTTTCCCCTGGGGGTATGTTGAGGGGTGGGTGTGTGAGTAAAGATGATCATGAGTTTTGGACATAGTCGGATGAGGTGCCTTTGGGCTATCCAAATGGACTGAGCACTAGGCAGCTTGAAGATTCAGAAAAGGTCTGCCCTGGAGCTATTGATTTAAGAATAATAGACTATAAACAGAAATGGATTCATTAACATGAGAAAGATTGCCCAGAGAGTAGCAAAATGCAAAGGGGACTGAGAAGGAGGAAGCCCAGAGAGAAGGGAAGGAGAAAAACCAGGCTAGTGTGTCAGTGTGTTCCAGAGACCAAGGGAAGGAAACATTTAAAGAACAATGGCCACTATATGGGAAAAGAATCTAAAAAAGAGTGGATATATGTATATGTATAACAGATTCACTTTGCTGTACAGCAGAAACTCATACAACATTGTAAATCAACTATACTCCAATAAAAATTAAAAAAAAAAAAAAAAAGAACAATGGCCAGTAGTCTCAGAAACTCATGAGAGGTCAGGCAGGGAGGAATCTGACATGGGTTTGGACTTAATAACATGGAGATCATCGGTGACCTTTATGAAAGCTGTTTCTGTGGAGAGATGGGGGCCAGGCTGAACTTGGAGGCGAGACAGCGGTAAAGATGTGTTTAGACATCTCCAAAGAAGTTTGCCTGTGAAGAATCAGGAAAGCAAAAGGGAGGGAAAAGTGGCTGAGTACCCCCAGAAATACCCATCCAATAGACAGTTATCTGGCACCTATTATGTGCCTAGTTTATGCTAGTTACTGAGCATATAGAGGTGAATAAAATGGACTGTGTTTTTTTTTGTTTTTTAAAAAATTAATTTATTTTTATTTTTGGCTGCGTTGGGTCTTCATTGCTGTGCGCCGGCTTTCTCTAGTTGCGGCAAGGGGGGGCTACTCTTCGTTGTGGTGTGCAGGCTTCTCATTGCGGTGGCTTCTCTTGTTGTGGAGCATGGGTTCTAGGCGCGCGGGCTTCAGTAGTTGTGGCTCGCGGGCTTAGTTGCTCCACGGCATGTGGGATCTTCCTGGACCAGGGCTTGAACCCATGTCCCCTGAATTGGCAGGCAGATTCTTAACCACTGAGCCACCAGAAAGTCCCGATAATTTCTTAATATCATCTATTCAGTTCCCCTAGTTGTCCCTAAAATGTCCTTTCCAGCTGGTATGTCCAAACCAGGATCCAATTTTAAGACCACATGCTGTATCTGGTTATTATGTCTCTTGAGTCTCTTTGAAATTAGAAAAGTTTTCTTTTTTCCTGACTGACTTTCCATTTTTCATCATCTTAACTTTTGTCTTGTAAAATATTCCTCGTCGTGGATTTATCAAATTGCTTTCTCGTGGTATGATTTAGCTTGATCTATCTCTTGTATTCCCTCTAAATCGAAGTTAGATCTTAAAGCTAATTGGATTCCTGATTTGGGGTAAGGATGTCTCATAGGTATGATAGGCTTCATCTTGCATTACATCAGGAGACACATTTGGCTCCCCACATTTGGTGACATTAGGCGTGGCCCTTGAATTAGGGTAGCGAAAAGCCTCATTGATCTCTCTATTCAAACTTATATTTTAGCCTTGTGGTCAGAAAGTAATCTGTGTAATGTTACCTTGGATACATGCAAATGTCCAGTTCCCCACTAATCATTCACTTACGGGTTTGAACCAAATATTAATTTTTCCTTAATCAGAAGTTTCCTTAGAGGTTGTAAAATGATTTTCAATTCCTTCATTCCTTCTACATGTATTTGTGTTCTTCTGTAAAGTAGAATTTTTCTTAAACAACTGGAATCATTGGGTGAATTTGAAATAACAGTTTCCTATTGGACAGAATAAATGCTTCTTTCACTTCAATTCACAATGTTCAAAGCTGGAATAATAGCTGACCCTTTGTCACTTTTGGCTCATGAATTTTCATAGATTCAATCTATTAAAATCAACAATCATTCTTTTTGATTCTCAAATTGTCACAAATTTGGCCAGTGGGAACCCCTTCTGTACCCCCCCTTTTTTATACAATTAGTTTGTCTTTCTTTTTTTTACTTATTCTATTTATTTTTGGCTGCATCAGATCTTAGTTGCAAGGGCTCTTTGTTGCGGTGTGCAGGCTTCTCTCTAGTTGTGGCGTGCGGGTTCCAGAGTGTGTGGGCTCTGTAGTTTGCAGCACACAGGCTCTCTAGTTGAGGCACGTGAGCTCAGTAGTTGCGGCGCACCGGCTTAGTTGCCCCGCAGCATGTGGGATCTTAGTTCCCTGACGAGGGATTGAACCCACATCCCCTGCACTGTAAGGCGGATTCTTTACCACTGGACCACCAGGGAAGTCCCTCTGTGCCCCTTTTTAAACATTTTAAAAATTGTGGTAAAATCTGTATAACATAAAAATATCAGTATAGCTATGTTTAAGTGTATAGTTCAGTGGCATTAAACACATTCACATTATTGTGCAACCATTGCCACCACCCATCTCCAGAACTTTTCTCATCTTCCCAAACTGAAATTTCCGTAATCATTAAAATAGTAACTTCTCAGTTTTCCCTCCGCCCACCCTCCACCCAGTCCCTGGCAATCACCATCCTACGTTCTGTCTCCTTGAATTTGACTTCCTTAAGTATCTCATAAATAGTATCATACATTATTTGTTTATTTTGACCGGCTTATTTCACTTGGCTTAATGTCTTAATGTTGAAGCATGTGTCAGAATTTCCTTCCATTTTAAGGCTGAATGATACTCTACTGTAGGTATATACCAGATTTTGTTTATCTGTTGATGGACACTTGGGTTGCTTCCACATTTTGGCTATTGTGAATAATGCTCTCTGAACATGTGTGTACAAATGTCTCTTCCAGTCCCTGCTTTCAGTTCTTGTAGGTATATACCCAGAAGTGGGAGTGCTGGGCATATAGTAATTCTATTTTAATCTGTTGAGGCAGCACCACGCTGTTTCTATAGCAGCACACCATTTTAACATTCCCACCAGCAGTGCAAGGGTTCCAATTTCTCCACATCTTGCCAACACTTTTTTAAAAAATAGTAATCATTTTCGTGGGTGTGAAGTGATATTTCATTGTGGTTTTGATTTGCCTTTCCCTAATTGTTAATGATGTTGAGCATCTATGTCTTTGGAGAAAAGTCTATTTAAGTCCTTTGCCCATTTTTGAATTGGGTTTTTATGGTAAATTTTAGGAGTTCTCTATATAGTTTAGATATTAATCCCTTACCAGATATGCGATTTGCAAGTGTTTTCTCCCATTCTGTGTGTTGCCTTTACACTCTGTTGGTAGTGTCTTTTGATGCACAAAAGTTTTAAATGTTGATGAAGTCAATTTTGTCTATTTTTTCTTTTGTTACCTGTGCCTTATAGTAAGTTTTGAATCAGGAAGTGTGAATTTTCCAATTTTGTTCTTCCTTTTCAGGACTGCTTTTGGCTATTTGGGATTCCATATGAATTTCAGGGTGGATTTTTCTAGTTTTGCAAAAAATGAATTTTGATAGGGATTGCATTGAAACTGGATATTGCTTTGGGCAGATTATTTCTTCCCATTTTTAAAAAATGTCTTTAATTTCCTTCAGCAGTGTTTTATAGTTTTCAGTGATATAGTTTCAGTTAAACTCTGGTTATTTCTGAGTGATTATTTTTGATGCTATTGTAAATTGAGTTGTTTTCCTATTTTCCTTTTTGGATTGTTCATTGCAGTGTATAGAAACACAATGGATTTTTGTGTCTTGAATTTGTATCCTGCTACTTTGCTTAATTTGTTTATTAGTTCTAACAGATCTGTGGGTCTGTGTATGTAATCTTTAGGATTTTCTACATATGAGTGTATCATCTGGGAACAGAGACAGTTTTACTTCTTTTCCAATTTGGATGCCTTGTACTTGTTTTTCTTGCCTAGTTGCTCTGGCTAGAACTTCCAGTGCAATGTGAATAGAAGTTGTGGAGGCAGGCATCCTTGTCTTTTTTCTGATCTTAGAGGAAAACATTCAGTCTTTCACCATTGAGTGTGATGTTAGCAGTGGGTTTTTCATAAATGTCCTTTATCATGTTGGAAATTTCTTTCCATTCCTATGTTTTTTAGTGTTTTTTTTTTAATCATGAAAAGGTATTGGATTTTTCAAATGCTTTTTTCTGCATCAATTGAGATGACGTGTTTTTTCACCTTTCTTTTTCTTATGTAGTATGTTACATTGATTGATTTTTTTTTTACATCTTTTTTTTTGTTTTTTGGTTTTTTTTTTGTTTTAAACATCTTTATTGAAGTATAGTTGCTTTACAATGGTGTGTTAGTTTCTGCTTTATAACAAAGTGAATCAGTTATACATATGCATATGTTCCCATATCTCTTCCCTCTTGCATCTCCCTCCCTCCCACCCTCCCTATCCCACCCCTCTAGGTGGTCACAAAGCACCGAGCTGATCTCCCTGTGCTATGCAGCTGCTTCCCACTAGCTACCTATTTTACATTTGGTAATGTATATATGTCCATGACACTCTCTCCCCTGTCACATCTCATCCCTCCCCCTCCCCATATCCTCACGTCCATTCTCTAGTAGGTCTGTGTCTTTATTCCCGTCTTGCCACTAGGTTCTTCATGACCTTTTTTTTTTTTTTTTCCTTAGATTCCATATATATGTGTGATTTTTGTAGTTGAATCAGCCTTGCATTCCTGGGATAAATCCCACTTGGTCATGTTGTATAATCTGCTTAATATGCTGGTGGATCTGGTTTGCTACTTTTTTTTTTTTTAAGGATTTTTGCATCTATATTCATAAAAGATGTTGGTCTATAGTTTTCTTTACTTGTGATGTCTTTGTCTGGCTTTGGTATCAGGGCAATGCCCAGCTCATGGAATGGATTAGGGAGTGTTCCCTTCTCTCCGATTTTTTGTTAGAATTCAAGAAGCATTGACATTCTTCTTTTAAGAGTTTAGTAGGATTCAACATGAAGCCATCAAGTAAAGAAACTTTCTCTGTCCTGGAAGCTTTTGATTACTGATTCAGTCTCCTTACTAGTTGTGGGTCTATTCAGATTTTCTATTTTTTCATGATTCAGTGTTGGTAGATATTGTTTTTCAATGATTTTATCCATTTCATTTAGGTTATCCAATTTGTTGGCATGCAACTGTTCATAGTACTCTCTTATAATTCTTTTCATTTCTATAGAATTGGTAGTAATGTCTTCACTTTCATTTCTGCTGTTAGTAATTTGAGTCCTCTTTTTCTTGGTCAGTCTAGCTAAAGGTTTGGCAATTTAGTTAATCTTTCCAAAGAACCAACTTTTGGTTTCATTAATATTTCTCTAATATTTCCTTCTGCTAACTTCGGGTTAGTTTGGTTTTTTTTCCTAGCTCCTTAAGGTGTAAAGCTAGGTCGTTGGTTTGAGATCTTTTTAAATTATAAGCATTTACAGTTATAAATTCCCTCAGCCCTACTTTTGCTGTACCTGGTAAGTTTTTTAATGTTGTTTTCATTTTCATTTGTCTCAAGTATTTTCTAATTTCCCTTGTGATTTCTTTTTTGACCTATTGGTTGTTTTATTATTTTTTTTTTGAGCTATTGGTTGTTTAAGAGTATGTTGTTTAATTCCACAGATTTGGAGATTTTCCAGCTTTCCTGCCATTATTGATTTTTAACTATCTTTCAAAATCTCTTAAGCCTTAATTTGTGACCTAACATATGATCTATTCTGGAGAAGAATGTACCATGTGCACTTGAGAAGAATGTGTATCCTGGTATTGTTGAGTACAGTGTTCTGTATATGTTTGCTATATCTAGTTGGTTTATGTGTTGTTCAAGTTCTCTGTTTCCCTACTTATCTTCTGTGTGGTTGTTCTAGTCTTTATTTAAAGTGGGGTATTGACATCTCCAACTCTTACTTAGAACTGTTTATCTGTCCCTTCAATTCTGTCAGTTTTGGCTTCAGATATTTTGATGGTCTATTATTATGTGTAAATGTTTATAATTGTTTATCTTTTTGCTGTATTGAACCTTTTATTAATGTATAATATCCTTTGTCTCTTGCAACTTTTTTTGATTTAAAGTCTGTTATGTTTGATAGCCACTACTATAGCCATGCCCACTCTTTTGTTTACTATTTCCATGGAATATCTTTTCACTTTCAGCCTATTTTTGTCTCTGGATCTAAAGTAATCTCTTGTAAACAACATATAATTAGATAATGTTTCTTTTACTCCATTCTTCCAATCTCTGTCTTGATTGAAGAGTTTAAACCATTTATATTTGAAGTAATTAATGATAAGGAGAGACTTCTGTCATTTTGCTCTTTGTTTTCAATATGGCTTTTAGCTTTTCTTGTCCCTTGTTTCCTGTATTATATCTTTTGTGTTTAGTTGATTTGTTTTTTTTGTAGTGAAACTTTATTTCCCTTCTCATTTCCTTTTGTATATATTCTATAACTATTTTCTTTGTGTTTACTATGGGGATTACATTTAACATTCCCAAATTATAATATTCTAATTTGAATTTATACCACTTTAATAAGATAAAAAAATTCCCCATCCAGTTCTGTCCCCACTCCATTTCAGTTATTAATGTCACAAAATTACATCTTTATGCATTCAGTGTCCAAAAATATAGACTAATAATAGTTTTTTTAAATGCATTAGTGTCTAAGAAAACTGTTTTCCTTCATTCTCACACTCACACACTTAGGACATCATATATGTGGGTTTTCTGCACCAAGAAACTCTGACACTAACTGCTTGGAATTAGTGCCCAATCCCATGGGTTAAGGGCTTAATCCCACAGACTGCCCCCTACCCCCTGCTTCAGACGCCAATCATAAGTCCAGGTTGTCACCTGGGCTTCTGACCAACTAGCTGTAAACTGGGGCCAGTTTCTATGACCTCCTCCCCAGATTTGATAATTTTCTAGAGCAGCTCACAGAACCCAGGAAAAGTTTACTTACTATTGCTGATTTATTACAAATGATATTTTAAAGAATACAATTGAACAGCCAGATAAAGAGATACATAGGGGGTGAGGTATGGGAAAGGGGCACAGAGCTTCCATTCCATCTCTGGGCACAGCACCCTCCTAGCACCTCCATGTGTTCAACAACCCAGAAGCTCTCTGAACTCTGTACTTTGGGGATTTTTAGGGAGGCTTTATCATGTAGACATGATCAATTTTTTTTTTTTTAACTTTGGGTTTATTTATTTATTTATTTATTTATTTATTTATTTATGGCTGTGTTGGGTCTTCGTTTCTGTGCGAGGGCTTTCTCTAGTTGCGGCAAGTGGGGGCCACTCTTCATCGCGGTGCGCGGGCCTCTCATTATCACGGCCTCTCTTGTTGCGGAGCACAGGCTCCAGACGCGCAGGCTCAGTAATTGTGGCTCACGGGCCTAGTTGCTGATAATCTTATTTGGGATCCCATATATGTGATGAGTTACTTCTTTCTTGCTGCCCTCAAGATTCTTTTTGTCTTTGGACAGTTTTGATTATAATGTGTCTCAGTGTGGATTTCTTTGATTTTATCCTATTTGAAGTTCATTGAGCTCCTTGGAGGTCTATATTCATGTCTTTCATCACATTTGAGATGTTTTCACCCACTATTTTTTCAAGCAATCTCTGCCCCTTTCTCTCTCTCTTCTAGGACTCCCACAACGCATATGTTGGTCTGCTTGAAGTTGTCCCACAGGTCATTTAAGCACTCTGTTCAGTTTTCTTCAATCTTTTTTCTTCTTGTTCCTTAGCTTGACAACTTCAATTGTCCTTTCTTCATATTAGCTGATTCTTCTGTCTACTCAATCTGCTTTTGAATCCCTCTAGTCAGTTTTTCATTTTAGTTATTATATTTTTCAGCTCCAGAATTTCTTTTTTTTTTAAATAAATTTATTTATTTATTTATTTTTGGCTGCATTCGGTCTTCATTGCTACACGCGGGCTTTCTCTAGTTGTGGTGAGTGGGGGTTACTCTTCGTTGTGGTGTGCTGACTTCTCATTGCGGTGGCTTCTCTTGTCGTGGAGCACAGGATCTAGGCACACAGGCTTCAGTAGTTGTGGCACATGGGCTCAGTAGTTGTGGCTCGCGGGCTGTAGAGTGCAGGCTCAGCAGTTGTGGCGCACAGGTTTAGTTGCTCTGCAGCATGTGGGATCTTCCCAGACCAGGGCTCAAACCCGTGTCCCCTGCATTGGCAGGCGGATTCTTAACCACTGTGCCACCAGGGAAGCCCCCAGAATTTCTTTTTAGTTTCTTTTTAGGTTTTCTATCTCTTTATTAAAATTTCCATTTTGTTCATACATCATTTTTGTGACTTTGTCCACATCTTCTTTTAGCTGTTTGAGCATCTTTAAGACAGACAGTTGTTTTAAATTCTTTGTGAAGTAAGTTCATCATTTGGTCTTTCTTAGACATTTCTGTTTCTTTTTTTTCCCCTTGAATGGGCCATACATTCCTGTCTTTTTATGACTTGTGATTTTTTTGTTGTTGTTGAAAACTGGACACTTGAATCTTATAATGTAGAAACTCTGGAAATCCAATTCTTCCTCTTCCTCAGGGTTTGCTGTTTTTGTTTTTTGTTTGTTTATAGCTTATTTAAATTGATGTATGTTGTCTCTGTGCCAGCATCAGCCTGAGAGGTAAACTTAAGGTTTTCTTAGATCTTTTATGAGCCTGCATCTTTTCTTGGGTATGTGTGGTGACTTTCCAAATTTTCTAGTATATGTGATTGCTTTTGAATATACTAGTTCTTAAATGTCTGGTTCCCAAAAGGTGAAAAAGGATAAATGAAGGGGGAAAGAAACAGGCACCAGGGACTTCCATGGCAGTCCAGTGGTTAAGACTCTGTGCTTCCACTTCAGGGGGCATGTGTTCCATCCCTAGTCAGGGGACTAAGATCCCACATGCCATGCAGCACAGCCAAAAAAGAGAGAGAGAGAGAGAGAGAGAGAGAGAGAGAGAGAAACAGGTGCTAGTCCTTTTAAATACCCTGGAAGTCCTGTCATTTGGAGGAGGAGAGGTTTGTGACAATGGTAGTGGGAGATGCGACAATGGCTTCCCACCTCTCTCTGCTCATCATGATCAGAAGCAGCAATTAGTGATAACACAGATTACTCAATATTTGGAGCACAAGGTTTTCATTGCCCACTCTGGCTCCCACAGGTCCAGAAATGTGTGCACAGCTTCCTGGTATGGGACCCAGGGTGTCTTGGGATAGCCACTACCTACTTAAGAGCTGAAACCGACTGAAATTAACTGCAGTTTACCTTCCAAGCCTTCCCTTGGAAGTTACAAGCATTTAATTGACTCCATTGTTCCAAAGTAATTACAAAAGGCAAATTCTGCAGGTGTAATTGTTATCTTGGTGGGGACGTGGATTCCTGGTGCTTCCTACTCTATCATATTCCCTGGTGTCACTTCCTGTGTCCTTTTGACACAGTCCTAATAATCCTGGGAAGTTCCCTTATTTTCTGGCACAATAAGATGCACCAGGCTCACTTATTCATTCCTTCTTCCAGACTTGGAGTCAGGAAATACTCCAGGGATGATTCTTCCTTTTAGTAAGGAATGGAATTAAAGGCCAAAATCCGAGCATGAGGGGTTTGTGTTTGTATAAAATATTTCCTATTTAAATATAGCATTATTTTTTTAATATAGCATTATTTTTATTTCTGATTTTTATAATTTCACTTATGCTGAAAATCCTGATTTCTCACAGTATTGTTTTAAAACCATTTAATTATGAAAAATAGCACTCAAACAGAAAAGTGAATATAAGTACACAGCTTAATGGATTATTACAAAATAAAGACCTTTGAAGCATTGTTAGCACTGCAGAAGCCCCTACAATTTCCCTTATTGCCCCCTTCCCTCCCCTCTAATATTACTCATAGCCTATTGTCTGGACATAACTTCTTTGAATTCCTCTATTTCTGCCCTTAGGTGTTCCTGTAATTGGTAAAAGCCGCAATTGCTTTCTTAAGTTTTGCTTTCTTTTCTTTTTTTTAAATTTGTGTTTGAATGTTGTTAAATTTTTCCTTGATCTTTTTTTAAAATAAATTTATTTATTTATTTGTCTATTTATTTATTTTTGGCTGCGTAGGGTCTTCGTTGCTGTGCTGTCTCTAGTTGTGGTGAGCAGGGGCTACTCTTCGTTGCAGTGCGCGGGCTTCTCATTGCTGTGGCTTCTCTTGTTGCGGAGCACAGGCTCTAGGCACACGGGCTTCAGTAGTTGTGGCATGCAGGCTCAGTAGTTGTGGCTTGTGGGCTGTAGAGTGCAGGCTCAGTAGTTGTGGTGCATGGGCTTAGTTGCTCAGCGGCATGTGGGATCTTTGATGTTTTAGTATCTTCTATGGATACTGTATTTTACTCATGTTTTGGTTTTCATATTTAAATGGATTGGTCTTTCCTGGATCCTCTCAGATGGGAAATTATAGGGTAGTGTTCCCAGTTTCTCAGCTCAAGAACTCTCTCTCTACTGCTACAGTAATTGACAACTTTAAAAAATATGATTCTTGGATCCTGTCCTGTTTCAAGAAGTTCTACCACCAATCTCTTCTTTTTTCCCTTGACTTCCAAGACAATCCCCCACCCTTTTTAAAAGTATGCCTTTTTCTTTACCTCCTCCAATGCTTGATCTCACACCTGCCCACAGCATTCCCACTCAGGTGAGAGCTTCTTCAGTAGGTAAATATTTGTGAATGGTTTCTAAGTTTTGCCAAAGCCAAGACTAACTGAACCCTCCATTCTTCTTACCTTTATGGCTTTCTGAACCTGTTCTCCTGGTTTGGGATGATCTTTCACCCTCACGCTTAAACATAATCTGGAATTTGAGGGTTTTCTCAGTTTTGCTGAAAGTACAGGTTGTAGAATGTTTTATTTGCTCTTTGTGCTTTTTTTGAAATAAAACCAAAAACATGCACTGCTCGGCACGTGGGATCTTAGTTCCCCAACCAGGGATGGAACCTGCACCCCATGCAGTGGAAGCACAGAGTCTTAACCACTGGACAGCCAGGAAAATCCCCCAGTTTTGCATTTTAGAAAGCCCAAACTGGAGAATGGCCTGGAGATAATGGGATATTTAGGCAAGAGATGATAGAGGCCTGGATTAAGGTGGCGTCTGGAAATGGGGAGAAGGGACATGTGGAACTGGAATTTGAGCTATGGTGAATTTCACCTGACTTTTTTCTTCTAAGGATACTGAGAAGTCAATGTCCATCTTGGACGTGTCTTCATCTCCCGGAAGCAGTGGAGTGCACACCTCTTGGAACCATGGCCCATCAGGCATTCAACACGTCCCTCAGTGCATAGAGCTGGAGACGATCTCCTTGGTCTCTGCTGAGGCACCCAGGCAGAACGCCAGTGAAATGGGGCCACACTTCAGTATGTTGCTGCCTGATCACGGTGTGAGCTACTGCCCCCAAGTGACTTTCACTCCTTCCCAGATGATTTACACTGAGGGAAAGTCTCCTTCCCAGACAGGAATGATGATGTTCAAGGGGCCCCAGGCGATGCCCTTAGGAGAGCCCAGTATTCCAGGGATGGCCACGACCTTTGGTGGGAATCTAAGGATGTCCCCCAATGGGCCGCCAGTCTCACCTGCCAGTGGAATCCCAATGATGTCCCACGTCAGAATGCGAACAATGCCTTATTCTGACCTCCCAACAGTAACTTCTAATGGAGGCCCTTTAACACCTAAAACATTATTGGATCCAACCATGCCTTCCACTGAGGCCCTGGAAATGCTCTGCTCTTTGGATCAGATGGTGCCCCGTAGAAACCCCCACAACTATGGGATGCCCCCAGCTGGATCGCCATTATTGCTGGCTTTGGAATCCCAGGGCTCTTTTGTGAGCCAGCCAGTCTCCCAGGAAGACCCCTTCCTACCTAAGCAGCCCTTACCTGCTCCACGGAGAGCGGAGCAGTACTCCGGGGCCCAGGAAAGGGCTCCTAGGAGGAGATCCCCAGTTTCAAGGCCTTACCGCTGCGACTATGAGAACTGTGAAAAAGCTTATACTAAGCGCTCCCACCTTGTGAGTCACCAACGCAAACACACAGGTAAATGAGGTGTCAGACTGGTGGGGTGGGTGGAGAAATCTCTGGGCTTTAGATTTGTGGGGGACCCCTGGTTTGTAATGGTTTGGGATTAGCCCATCATCCTTCAAGCTTGGGATCAAGCTCTGTTGGCCCCACCAGCTTGCTTTCCCACAGTCCAGTATGACTGTGCCAAGATGGAGACTGCTGATGTGCTGTCTCCTCACCACTGTCCTGTGTTTTTCCTTTTGCTTCCTCAACGTTGACTGCTCTGCTTGATAAAGTCAGACCCCTTCCTTCCTACCCGCTGGCCTATTCCTCTAAATTCCTTCTCTCCCTTGTCATTCCCCCAGGTGAAAGGCCCTATAAATGCATGTGGGAAGCCTGTACTTGGTCCTTCTTCCGTTCTGATGAACTTAGAAGACATACTCGGATACACACCAAATACCGACCACATAAATGTGACCAGTGCGGCCGACAGTTCATGAGATCTGACCATCTCAGGCAACACCAAAGGACTCATATGCGGGTGCCAACATCCCCAGACCCGCTGGCTGACAGTGGACATATGGCTGGTCCTCCTCCTGCTCCTGGTCTTTAGGTCAGTCTGCTCTTCCCCTCATTTTGGCTTCTTTGCCCAGATACTGCCTGCGTCTGACCAGCTAGTCTCTTTGGTAGGTGTAGGTTTAGATGAAGACAGAAAGATTATAAGACAGTGTGGAAGCCCATATGAGCTCTGGACCTAGTCGGGGCCCCTCAAAAACTGTCTTGGATGTCCTCACATCTCTGGGGCTACCTACTTTTGTGCCAAGTTCAGCCACATGGCAAGGTGGAGCAAAGTAGCGATTGTGAGCTTTATAAAAAGCTCTTTATCTTACGTCACTCCCAGCTTGAAACCCTTTAGCGACTCTCCTTTGCCTGCTACATAAAATCAAAGTTCCTTATCTTGGTCTTTGACAGTTTCCAGAGACAGACTATGTTCAAATCCTGAATTTACCGCTTACTAGCCATGTGACTTTGGGAAGGGTCTTTGATCATTATGCCAGGTTCCCTCTTCTGGTAAAAGAAAAACAGTATTGGACTGTTGTGAACACATCTTATGTACAAAATCAGATTCTGTCCGGCACTCACCAACCTCATGCCCAGAATTTGTCTCCTCCCATCATTTCCAGACTTGGGTGGAATGCCCCCACAAGACATGGGATCTGGCACCTCAAGTAGCCACTAAGAACCCAGGAATGTGGAAGAGTTAGTGCTCCTGGGGTAACATTTGACTAATGGGAGATGGGAGAAATCCAGGCCAATAAATTCCCTCTTCTTCCCTCCCTTCCCTGAACTGGTCTGGTGCAAGACACCATTTCTCCCAATGGGGAGACCTCCCAAGTAGCCAGCGGACACACCTTCTGTGCCTCTTCCAAGCTTGTCATGAAGCAGACTCAACCTGCTATCACCTGGCATTGCCTCCCATTCTCTTGCGTCGAGTCCCTTTTCTCACTCTCAATGCCCTGTATTTGCATCACCCAAATAAAACATCGGTACTTAGTTCTTGTTCTAGGCTCTGTTTTCTAGGTAACTTGGGGTTGGAAGACATTAGACTGGGGCAGAGAAGGATGAACCGCACTGTAACCTTCCCTCTTCCCCCCACCAAGCCCAGGTACCTGGACTACTAAATATCAGCTATTAAAAGGCCTGTTCTGTCCTGCCCCTCTCCTAGGATTGAGGACCTAATGACTCCCCTGGAAACTCAGCCACAGGTAGTTCAGAACCTCATTCCTGGATTTCTCAGCCAGCTGTTTTACTGACCAGCAAGCTAATAGAAAGGAACTTGCCTAAGTTCTCAAGTGGCAGAGTTGGGATCCCAACCAGGATCTGTCCACTTCAGAAGCAGATCTCTTACCTTAGAGATAATGTCTTCTACAGGTGTCTCCTGGGCCCAGTCTGGTGCCCAGCCCTATCAGGTGATAGCCACAGTGAAATGAATCTCATCTGGTTCCTGTGGCCCAGGGACCATCTTGGTCTAGGGGTTGAGAGGTCCACCTTGGTGCAGTGGCCATGGAGAGGAGGAGCACCTGAAGGGGAAGGTCAGAATTTCTGGAGGAGGTGACCCTTGAGCTCAGTAAGCAAGGGTATGTAACATCTAGTAATCCCTTAATGTTGAAATAAACTGAGCAGATGAATCAAGAGAAAAGAGAATTCCAGGCAGAGAGAAGCTGGATCTGGCAATTGCTCCCAGGAGAGTCAGCCTGCAGACTTCCATTCATTCGACAAATGTTCTTCAACCCATGATACAGAGAACACCATGGCTGTCGGGACAACTCATGGTGAGGGGCACGGAGACAACGAAAGTGTGTGTCAGGGAAGAAAGACTTCTCAAGGAGGTGCCTGAGTCAGACCTAACGGGTTTATGGGGGTTAGCTGGACCTCCCATTTCCTGGACATCTACCTTTAGTCATGCCTTGTGCTGGACACTAAGCACTCAGAGAGCATGACAGTGTCTTGCTGCAGGGCAGAAAGATCACAACAAAAATTCTGAAAGTGCTCAATGCTGCCAAGGAGAAGAGCCAAACCTCTGTGGACTCAAACTTATTCTGGGTGTCTGGGGGAGTCTCATGGCCTTGGCTGTGCCTGCCCCTCCCACCTCCACCCTGACCCTGTCCTGCAGGGCCACCTTGGTCCATTTCCTTAGTGGCCCCAGCATACCTGGGCCTGGCATCCCAGTGTCTTCCACCCAAATTGTGAGCCAGGGGAGTGGATATGATTAAAAAATGGGGGCAGGGGGCTCTCTTTTGTGACCCAATTACTGGCCCCAGGGACAGCAGTCTGAAGTATCCAAAGTCTCTTTCATTCCCACCTGAGCACTAGGTCCCTTCTATGGAGCGGGGCATCTTAGGCTCAATGGGCCAGGGCTGGTCTCTGTCCGCCACCCATCTTGCTCACACGCAGCCCTGCTGGTAGGGTCAGCAGGCCAGGTTGCTTGTTGGGATGCAAGAGGGGTCTGTTGGTGACCCATCACTTTCACTGAGGAATGGAAGTGGGTAGGAACCAGAGTGGGCAAGGGTGTGCCATGTATGCTGCAGTGGCAGGGAAAACAGGCCCCCACCCCTTGGAGGTCACAAACTAGTGGAGGAGGGACATAGGAAATGTACAGCATGCTGTGAGGACAAATATATCTATCTGGAGTTTACTATAGTAGGCCAAAGGAGTTAGGAAGGCATTTCTTAGGAAGAGTAATTTGAGCTCAGAGTTAAGGATTACCTAGGAGTTAGGCAGATAAAGGAGGTGAGGAAAGTCAGTCTATCCTTTATCCAGTGATTACCCTATGGCAGGCATGGCTAAACATTTCCCGTGTTATCTTGGTTTCAACACAAGGCAGGATAATGGGTGGGTAAGACATTGTGGGCTCTCAAGACTAGAAGATTTTAATTCTGCCTTTGCCATAAGTGACTGTGTGGCCTTGGGCAAATTAGTTATCTCTGCTTCAGATAGCAGTGGGGCCAGATTAGTAGATTCAAGCTCAAGAGAGATAGGATTAGTCCCATTCAAAAATGGTTTCTTTGACTTGTTTAAGGGAGAGGGAGGTGTTTTGGTATTCCAGGTGGGAGTGGAAGGTGGCTTGGACCAGGTTATGGAAGTAGAGGTGGAGGGTAGTAGATTTAGGAGAGACAATTAACCCTAATCCAATGAATTAATCCAGTTAATTCATTGGATTAGGTCCGTGAGGGAGTAGTCAGGATGACACCCAGGTTTCTGGCTTGTGTGATAAATAAGGAGAACCAGATGAAACTCATTAACTTATTTATTTTTATTGTGATATCTAATGTGTGCAAAAAATCTTTTGTATATGTACAACTTAATAATAAAAACACTTATTTGCCTTTTATAACACTTGAGAAGAACTTTGAGTTCCCTTCTCATCACATTCCTTGTCCTCAGCAGAGGTAACCACTATCTTGAATTTTTAATCTTGTCTTTGTTGTTTTTACCCTATATGTAGCTATTCTTTTTTTTTTTTTTAATTATTTATCTATTTATTTATTTATGGCTGTGTTGGGTCTTCGTTTCTGTGCGAGGGCTTTCTCTAGTTGTGGCAAGCGGGGGCCACTCTTCATCGCGGTGCTCGGGCCTCTCATTATCGCGGCCTCTCTTGTTGCGGAGCACAGGCTCCAGACGCGCAGGCTCAGTAATTGTGGCTCACGGGCCCAGTTGCTCCGCGGCATGTGGGATCCTCCCAGACCAGGGCTCGAACCCGTGTCCCCTGCATTGGCAGGCGGATTCTCAACCACTGCGCCACCAGGGAAGCCCCGGGGTAGTACATCTTTAATATTCAGCCAGGCACTTGACAACTCCATATTAGCTTTCACTTCCTGCTTGCACAAAACCTCAAAGTTAACCAGAGATGAGAAACTAAGACCGTCTCTTTCCTGAGCATGCATAGAGGCCTGGGCATGAGCCCAGCCCTATGTATGTGTGTGACCTTCTAGAATCCCAGTTATATGTTGGAGCTTTCCAGAGTCTCCTATGGATATCTTATTCCCCAGCTTTTCCATTTGACCTTTTTGGTTTGTTTGCTCCCAACTGTTATCTACTGCCTCAGGCAAGTGTGGTGTTCAACAATTGCCTATGGTCGTTTTGATAAACATCCCTGGAGAAAAGGCTGTTTGCACTGGGCAAGCTCTGAGGTTGGCCAAATATAGTCAGCCTTGCAAGTGGGTTCTTCCAGGGGACTACCAGACAGGTCAAATAATGACAGTTTTCTGGAAACAGTGCTTTACAGTAACTCCAGCCTTGTTCTGTCCCCTGCAGTGGCTGCCAGGCTGCTAGTTTTCACCGTGACTGCAGGCTGTTAGTTTTCAAGGCTACCATGGAGCTGGGGTGGATGGAAATAGGACAAGTTGAAATGTCACAGAGTTCGCTGTTCTTACTGGTATCAGCCATTTTTCTTGAATAAATTCTCCCCAGATAGCTGCAAGCCTTTAACTAATCTCCTGAATTATAAAATTGCTGAATTCTAACCATTTTTTCCAAGGTTCTCATTGCTTTTATGGAGGAGAGAATTTTTGGAGGTCTTTACCGCACCATTTTCACTGACTTCACTCTTTCATTGTAGTTTTATAATTTTTTTAAAACAGTTATTTATTTTAGGCTTCGTTGGGTCTTCATTGCTGTGTGCGGGGGCTTCTCATTGTGGTAGCTTCTCTTGCTGCAGAGCACGGGCTTCAGTAGTTGTAGCTCGAAGGCTCTAGAGCTCAGGCTCAGTAGCTGTGGCTCACGGGCTTAGTTGCTCCACGGCATGTGGGATCTTCCCGGACCAGGGCTCGAACCCGTGTCCCTTGCATTGGCCAGGTGGATTCTTAACCACTGTGCCACCAGGGAAGCCCCATTGTAGTTTTAATTTCTGCCTTTCAAATAATGAATGACAACTAGATTTCTTTTCATATATTTATGGGCAATTGAAGTATTTTTTAGTGTGAATTATCTGTTCATGATTTTGTCCATTTTTTCCTCAGTTTTGATGTCTTTTCCCCTCAGTTTTAGAGTTTGACAGTTGCCTTTTGATTTTATGTATCTACCTATCTATCTATCTATCATCTACCTATCTATATATCATCTATCAATAATCTATCTATCTTTCTATATTTTGCCATGTGAAAGATTTTTGTTTTCACGCAATCAATTTTACTAACTCTCTTCTTTTATTGCATCTGGATTTGAGTCATACTTAGAACGCTATGTCTAAATTCTGGTTATAGAGGAATTCACCTATTTCTTTTTCTAGTAATTGTATGGTTGCATATTTTACTTTTAGATTCCTGATCCATTTGAGTTTACTTTTACCTATGGAATGAGCTACAGATCTAATTTCAACTTTTGCTAGTAGGTTAAGCAGCTATCCCAGCACAATTTCTTTCTTTTTTTTTCCAATCAAGGACCACACATTTCATTTAGTTATTAATATTATCATGTTTCATTCCTTTGTTGCTATTTGTTTTTTATGTAGGTGTTTGCTTCTTTTGTACCCTTTTTGACTTAATTATTTTTATTTATTTATTTATTTATTTATTTTGGTTTTTTTCTTTTTTTTTTTTTTTTTAGTCAGTCATCAATTTTATACACATCACTGTATACATGTCAATCCCAATTGCCCAATTCAGCACACCACCATCCCCACCGCAGTTTTCCCCCCTTGGTGTCCATACGTTTGTTCTCTACATCTGTGTCTCAACTTCTGCCCTGCAGCCCAGTTCATCTGTACCATTTTTCTAGGTTCCACATACATGCGTTAATATACGATATTTGTTTTTCTCTTTCTGGCTTACTTCACTCTGTATGACAGTCTCTAGATCCATCCACGTCTCAACAAATGACTCAATTTCGTTCCTTTTTATGGCTGAGTAATATTCCATTGTATATATGTACCACATCTTCTTTATCCATTCATCTGTCGATGGGCATTTAGGTTGCTTCCATGACCTGGCTATTGTAAATAGTGCTGCAATGAACATTGGGGCCAGCACAATTTCTTAAAGATCATCTTTCTTCCAGTGATTTGTCACTTTTATACTTATTTCCCATATGTCCTTCTGTCTACTTACGAGCTTTCTATTTTATCCCACTGATCTATCTGTGTCTTCATTCACCGCCTCCACATTAGTATCTGTTGACCTTGCAGCCAGAGCACAGCCTGGTGATCATCCTCCTGCAGCCCTGTCAATGCAGACACTGCACACTGCAGGCCTCCCACCCACACCAGTGTCCTCAGTCCCTCTGCTAACTCTCAAGGTTGTCTCCTCTAACCCTCCCAGCACCACAGCCCTCCCACCATGGGCACTGTGTGTTCTGTGCCTCGGGCCCACACTAGCACCTCCATTCCTGCTCATGCCCCCAGCCCCCGTCTACAGCTCACCTGCACCCTGGAGGGTTCCTTCCTGCTTGAGCAGTGACTACAAACCTGCAAACTTCTCTGCCATCCACCTTCTGCAACTATACCTTCTTCAATGAGATCAGAACCCCAACCTCAGAGAGAGGGCCCATCTTCCATGCTTGTCCTTACTCCTGAGCCTGTCCTCTTTCAGCCCTAGGGTCTCATATAATGTTCCCTTACATCTGAGAGTTACTCTTTTATCACAGTTTATTCATTCTGTTTAATGAATGTTTAAATCACTGTGTTTTCTGTCTCCTGATTGGACTCTGAATGATGCAATCACAGAGCATGTTTGCTGTGGTGCAAAAGGAGAATGCAATTAGTATCCCATACTGTACAGTATCATTGCCTACTGCACACTGCCATGTCTACTAGTGAGTTTATTACATTATAAATAAATATGGAATTGGGGGTTTTAATTCTTTATATAATGGGAAATGCTTGGTGGATTAGTATATGAGTGTTTTAGTGAAATTTGAGGAAATTGGCTGAGATTTTCAATGGGGTGGGAATGTGTTACTATTTTGCATATTTAAGTCAGTGTCTAAAAATTCACTGTCCAGGGCTTTCCTGGTGGCGTAGTGGTTAAGAATCCGCCTGCCAATGCAGGGAACAGAGGTTCGAGCCCTGGTCTGGGAAGATCCCACATGCCGCGGAGCAACTAAGCCCATGCGCCACAGCTACTGAGCCTGTGCTCTAGAGCCTGCGAGCCACAACTACTGAGCCCATGTGCCACAACTACTGAAGCCGTGCACCTAGAGCCCGTGCTCTGCAACAAGAGAAGCCACTGCAATGAGAAGCCCACGCACCGCAACGAAGAGTAGCCCTCGCTCGCCACAACTAGAGAAAGCCCGCGTGCAGCAACAAAGACCAAAGGCAGCCAAAAATAATAAATAAATTAAATAAATAAATTAAAAAAAAATTCACTGTCCAGCAGACTAAATTTGGATAATAAGGGACGGCTGTATTATCTTTTCTCTTTCGGTTGGTTGCACTTGACACAAGACCCAAGTGCACTCTCATATCTCTTTGGTCTCCTTCCCACCCCAGTGTGTTGATAAGGCATTGAAATTTTCTTTGGCAGTTGTTAAGGATTTCTTTTCCTTTCTTTTCTTTTCCTTTTTTTTTGTCCAAGCAATAACACAAATGAATCTTAGAAATATCATTTTGAGTTGAGAATAAATCAGGTTCAGAAGACTATGAGGAGCGTAATGTCGTTTACATGAAGCACAAAATAAGAAAAACTGTACATTTTTTGAATACATACATTTGTGATAAATTGATACAAGGAAAATCAAGGGACTTTATACATACAAAATTCAGAGTAGTTGTTAATTCTAGAGGCTAGACAGATGGTTGGATGGGGGAGAACACAAGTAGGTACAAAAATATCAATAATATTCCAACTCTGAAATTGGGTGAGGAATCAGGTTCCAGTCTAAATCCTGTGTATGATTTTTCAGGGCTGACCATAAGGCTTTGCCTGACTGGTCTCCTGGGGGAAGCTGCCCTCCCCACGCCAGGCAGCCTGGCACAGCCAGGCCATTGCAGTTTTCTGAAGGGAGCTGCAAGGATCCCAGGGCCACTTGGACCAGATAAGCTGATGCATACTTGTGTTTCTTGCCTGGTCACCTCCATCCAGAGGCCTCCTTACCAGGGGTCTTGGTGAGGCATTTTTCCTCACTATGACTCAGTACTTTTCCAGTCTTAGCCCTTCCTCCTCTTCCTCCCCCAGATCCCCCAAGTGCATGAAAAGACAGGAAGTGTTTGTTTGAGGATCCTTGGCAGTGAGATCATTCCTGTCTGCCTGCATTATCTGACCCTTGCCTTGTGCTGTTCCAAGCGGGTGTCAAGCCAAACAATCAATAAACAATCTAAAATAAGGAATAGAAGAGAGTGTTATTCTAGCCATACTGAGGACTAGCCTTGGAGTGCAGTCTCCACCAAGGAAGAAAGTGCTGCAGAGATGCATGACTTTCAGCACAGCTTCATATCTTCTCAGGACAAGAACGTACATCAAACATGACAAGGGTACATTCCTTCAAGGTTTCAGAAGAAACAGATTAGAGTGCATCAATACATGGCGAGTCAGTATGGCCTTGGCATTTGGGAAAGGAATCTTCCAAGGAGTACTAACATTGGTGTCATAGGAAGGGAAGCATTGATTCTTATCCTCAAAGTAGACATTCTTTTTACTTCTAGATAATGCATTCTTCTATAGTTAAAGCAGATGTACAATGGTTGTTTGACAGGCCAAAAGCCAGGATGTTCTAGTTCACATAAAGTTTAGGCCAAACTTTGTATAAGCCAGAATTTCCTCATACCCCAACATGTGAAAATCTTTTCCATTGTGGAAAACGGAGCATTAAGGAGCCAGCACCTCTTCATTTCACCTCTTGCTTGCAGTGACACAGTAAGTGAGGTTGGACTTTTACCTGCAATTTGGCTTGTTGTCTTAATTAACCATCTTGGCACCTGGCAACTCAACAAACTGATGCAGCCAGCAGGGTGGCCAATCTAGCCCTAAGCCTTTCTGGAAGAACAAAAAGCCTGAGGGTCCCCTGGGCACTTCCATAGCCATGCAAATGGGCCTTGGGAGTGCTAGTGAATTATTTATGGAAACTTTTAGTTCTGAGAGGAACCATTGGTCTTCAACTCCCTGGCTGAGTTTCCTCATGGGTCAAATTAGAAATCCAACAGAGGGACTCCAGGAAAGCTAGGGTAGCGGTTCCCTGGCCACTGCTCATGGTCCTGCAGCAACGGGACCAACAGCTGTCAGAGACACTGCGTTGCATGCAGTAACTCTTGTCGGATCCAAGCAGGTTCCTGGTGCCAACAGAGGCCCTGCAACCCAGTGCGTTATTGAGATTCATACTGTCTGCAAAAGAGTATGGAGTCCTTCAGGATTGCTTTCTCCAGTAGCTCAAAGAGACCTAGAGACTTGGTTAGTTTGCCTCCACCATAACAAAGATCATCTTGTTAAACTTCATGATGGAGAGTCTGTTTGTGGGGTGCATTGCTACAGACCCTCTCTTTCAAAGTGCCCTGATGGTGTCCATTTTGGCTGGGGAGGAAGAGGAAGAGGGAAGGGAGAGGGGGCCCAACCATCTGAGACCTCCTTCCTCTACTGGGTACTCCCTCAGGTTTGGTTCACCCGTGACAGGTCCCTTGTTTAGACCACACCTGCAGAGGATATAGCCTCCCTGCACGCCACCCTTGTGGCCCCATGGGGACCTACAATGAGGGATTGAGGACAGTAGATGGTAAGACTTAGCCAGACTCAAATTTCCAGGTTTGTAGATGCTGCTTGAGTTGGCCCTGGTCATCAGGCCGTTACACCCTGTTGTGAAGTCAGGTCACTTGGTCCATGACACAGTTCAAATCTTAACTGACCGGTTCCTAGATATGGAAAAAGTGGCCACTGGCAAAATAGCAAAGACTGAGCGAGAGAGATAACGGATGTTAGAGTAATGACCTGGCGCCCTCTCCTGGGCAAACTGGGCTAAGGCCTTCCTAGAAAGTTCTCTGAACTTGATTCTTAGCTGGCAGTCTCAAAGGCAACTGATAGGCCAAGGAAATCAGGACCAAATGCTGGGCCATGGGACACCTGATGGGGCTCCTGGGGAGCCTGGAAATGGAGAGTACTGCCACTTTTACCTGGACCTCTTGGCATTCAAAAATAAATAAGACTAAAAAAATTAACAAGACTACGGGCCATGCTAAGGTCCTCTGTCCCCACAGGGGACTGGAGGCCCTAAGCCAAGGTCAAGTTTCAACAAGGATGTGAGGGAGAATTGCACTTCTTGACTTTTTTTTTAAAAACTGAAGTATAGTTGATTTACAATGTTGTGTTCGTTTCTGGTGAACAGCAAAGTTATTCAGATATCTATATGTGTATCTGTATCATCTGTATCTATGTTCTTTTTCAGATTCCTTTCCATTATAGGTTATTACAAGGTATTGAATATAGTTCCCTATGCTATACAGTAGGTCCTTGGTATTTATTTGTTTTATATATAGTAGTGCGTATCTGCTAATCCCAAGCTCCTAATTTATCCCTCCCCAACACTTTCCCCTTTGGTAACCATAGTTTGTTTTCTATGTCTGTGAGTCTGTCTCTGTTTTGTAAATAAGTTCATTTGTATCATTTTTTTAGATGCCACATATAAGTGATATCATATGATATTTGTCTTTCTCTGTCTGACTTACTTCACTTAGTATGATAATCTCTAGTTCCATCCATGTAGCTGCAAATGGCATTATTTCATTCCTTTTTATGGCTGAGTAGTATTCCATTGTATACATATACCACATCTTCCTTATCCATTCATCTGTTGATGCACACTTAGATTGCTTCCATGTCTTGGATATTGTAAATATGCACTTCTTGGCCTTTAACTGCTGGTACACAAGTGACTGTGATCCCTGAAATCCTTGCTCCAGGATGAGGGGGAACAGATAAAGCTCTCCAGTTTGGGGTTTGAGGTTTCTATCACTGGGAGTCTTGCCGAAACTGAGCTATGGGTAATTCCTTGTGGGTCCCTATAAACCTCCTTTGCCATGGCTCCGTACTGAACATATTATTGGTATAGACGGATTGTCTGTGTGTACTCCTACCTGCCTTTGCTCCAAATCCCTGATAAGAACTGCAACATTTTAGTGGGTGGATGACTCATGAACCTACCCAATTTCCTACCAGTGCTGAGTAGCATGGTTTATCCAAAATAATATGGGCTGATTGGACAAAAAAAGAAATAGCCACCCACGTTGCCAATCTCAAGGAAGTCAAAGTTCTCCATGAGAGAACTCTACATTCAATAGCCCCACCTGGACCGTGCTCAAGGCCTTGGGTATCTGGAGACTCACCATTGCTTATAGGAGGCTCAATGCCATAGCTCCAGACAGGTACCTGATATTGTGTCACAGAGGTTATTGCCCAAGCTGAGGGAACTTGGTATGCTGCAATTGTTACTGAAAATGCTTTTTTAAGCATCCCCTCTCTACCCAGATGATAAAAATCAATTTGCCTTCATAAGGAAAGGGTTGCAGTATACCTTTAATATCTTACTTCCAGGCTAATTCTCCAGCTATCGGTGATGAATGTGATTTGGAAAAAGTCCTGCTCCTGGAGGGAGCACTGGCCTTTGTTATATTGATGACATTCTCCTGGTGGACCTAGACAAGGGCACCACCTAACAAGGACTGGACCCCCAGCTGACTCACATGCAGCTACATAGCTGGGCCACTGACACAAGCAAGGCACAGGGACCTAGTATCCAGTGAAATTCCTCGGCATTATCTGGGAATGGGCATGGTATCTCATTCCAGACATGACAAACATAAAAGAGGTCCAGTGACTTGTTGGGGTCCTTAGCTACTGATGTCCTCATATAATCCATGTGGGGATCTTGAGGGATCTAGTATCTGGGACCTGTGTGAGGTGAGAGTGGGTGGGTCAAGTTGATCTTCAAATGTTGCAGGGCAAACTGAAGCCCTGGGATTTGTAGTCTGCTTCTTTTTTAAGTCTTGGTCTGGAAAGTGCTTTTCAGAGGGGCCCCCCTTGGAAATGAGCAGTGGGACAAATCACATCCTGGGTTTTACCCACACACTTTTCCAGGGGGAATATTATACAAGCTGGCATTTGGCTGGGAGCCCAAGCCACACCTAAGAGGACAGGGCCTGCAAGAGCTGGGAGAAGGACCTAGCAGCAGGCGAAGATGGCTAAACTCCTCAGGAGCAGGCGTCCAGCCATGCCCAGGCCAAGAGAAGCAGACCCCAGGTCACTGCAGCTGCAGACATGTCAGACATGATGGAAAGACCCTGAGGCCCCATGGAGAGGAAATGTCCTGCCCCTGGCAGCCAGCACTCGACTCCTCCTCCTCCAATACCACCACCCCTGTGTCCTGACAGCATATAGAGAAGGCAGAGGGGGAAAGAGACACTTTGTCCGAGAGAAAAACAGCCAAGACAAGAGATTCAACTTTTTAATAGATTAAGTTCATCCAAATGAGTTTCATTTAATCTGAGGCCACTTGACACTGGAAGTGACCAAGTGTCCCTCCCAACTCCATTGAAATGAACCTCCAAAGAAACATGAGCTCAGATATGAAATGCTACATTCTTTATACATCTGAACTATGCTATGCTTACATTGCAATCACCTACATATAAACATCTTTACATGTACACATAGAAGTAAATACACAAGCAGCGATCTACAAGGATTCATACATAGCACACTGAAAACATTCACCACGTACAGGAAAGTGAATGAAGAGTGCTTCTGATTCTATTGAAATGCATACATGCATTCTTTCTATGTTTCAGAAAAAAATAAATGAAAACCTTAAAAGTTTACAACTAATATTAAGCATCTACTATGTGCTGGCACACTGCTAGGTACTGAGCACCGAGCAAAGTTTTGCAGGGAGAATCTTTCAGCTCAACTCATTTTCTCAAAGGCTGATAGGTGTGTCATCACGGAAGAAATTTATCTGTGGACTCTCTGATGCTGCTTTAAGTGATCGGATCGTGCAAAGCTCCTGTTGCATTTAGTACACAGGTAGGGCCGCTCCCTGGTGTGCTTCCTCATGTGTCTGTTGAGCTCATCCAAACGGGAGAATGCCCATGTGCATCCCTTCACGTTGCATTTGTAGGGCTTCTCTCCTAGACCCCAGAAAGAAAGGAAGACTTGTCATGCTTCAGGGTAACATGGGACAGGGAAGTTGGAAATGAATGGAGAAGAAAAGGGAATTGGGCATGTTGCAGTGGGACAGGGAGAGACAGACAGGACACTGAAGGGGGCACATGGGAAAGGAAGAGAAGGAGGGCAGGATGGGCTAGAAGGCTGAGAGGAAAACTGTGCAGGAGGGAGAGGAAAAGAAAAAGAAAACCAGGAGGGGAAGACGAAGGTCAGTGGTGGGTAAAGAAGGTTGAGGGAGAGGGGTTATCTGTTGGACCTATAGGAGTCATGAAGAGAAGTCCCAGGAGAGGTAAAGGCAAGACCATCCTAAGAGGTCAAACAAATCCCTCCTCTTCTTCCATCATCCCAGGCATTCAATACCAGAAAAGGCTGCAGCCAGGTTGCCTCTGGCCCAGAACTAGAGTCTGTTCTTAGGACTGCTTTCTATACCCTTTCAAATTTGCCAGCATTTTCTAGGGTCTTCTGGGTCCTAGTCTTAGAGGGAGGTGGCAACAATCTCAAATGACCCCAAAGTCTTATAAAGGCAGAGATCTTTAGTCATTTTCCTGACACCCTTATACTTCAGTCTTCACTCACCAGTGTGTAGGCGCTCATGGATTCGCAGGTGGGAAGATTTTGAATACGATTTCCCACAGTCCTGGTATGTACAGATGTAGGGTTTCAAAATGTCAGAATTCTTCTGCAACGGACATCTCTGAATCTTGAGATTCCACTTCTGCTTTTCTAGGGGTTGTCCTTGGACCAAATGGGAACTAGAAATGTACAGAAATCTAGGATATGGCAATGATGATGAGGAATGTGGCACCATATGGACTTCATGGGGAGTGTTCTCATCATTGAGTGTCTTCATCGGACACCTATAGAGGGTTTGGTCCCCACTGAAGCCCATCTGGCCTCCACTGTGGGTCTGGTATACATGGATGGTTTTCATCTGACTTCCAGAGACAGCCTGGTCCCCAGGGAAGGTCATCTGGGCTCCACTGAGAATCTGGCATTCACTGGGGCTCTTCATCTGACCCCAATAGAGGGTCTGGTCCCCACTGAAGGTCATCTGGCCTCCACTGAGGTTCTGGTCATCATCGAGGATCTTCATCTGGGTACCCTTAATGGGGATTGCCATCTTGTTTGCATTAACGGTTGTCACTTTACAATCAGTGATGAACGCCTTTGTGGTGTCAGTGACGTCCATCAACTGGGATGCTGCTGCAGCGTTTCTCTCATCAAAGGAGGTCACCTTGGGGTCAAAAAGAAAGGCACTTTAGGTTCCCAGGGGGCAAATCAAGGGATTTAACATGGGTTGTTGTTAGATATGGACAAAAACTGTCCCAGGGATGTTAGAACATGCATAAATCATCATTGTGGGCATCAAAGCATTCATCACCTGGTTCTGCATTGACTCCTTTTGGCCGTCCTCATCACGGGCAGTCAGAGGTACATAGAGCTCTGGCTCTGGTGCAGCTGCGGTTCTTGCCTCATGTGTCTCAATGATGTCCTGGAAAAACTCATCAATGTCCTCAAGTGTCGGAAAGAAAGAAGTCATGGAAGCCTCTTTGCTGTTGCCTGATAACTGAACTAGATCTTCAGCTGTGGGATTCTGCAAAAAAAGTTAGAAGTCAGATGTCTTACCCAGCTCCAATCCTAACTCCACACGCCCTTCCTCTCCATCCCTGCTGACCCAGTCCTAGTCTAGCCCACCATCATTGCTTGCCTAAAAGCCTGCAATTGCCTCTTAATTGGTCTCTGTGAATCTGGAGTTGACTCCATCCGGTGTGCCCTCCATAAACAGTAATATTTCTAAAATGAAAAGTCTTCCTATGCTACTCCTACCTATCAGTGGAGGTGGGATTCTAGATGAATGGAAACACCCCACTATCCCCTGCAGCGAGCTTGCCCCATAGACTTTTTAAAAATTGATGAACACTTGATGTAAACTATTATATGTTATAGGTGTACTATATAGTGATTCACAATAGTTAAATGTTATACTCAATTTTTAGTTATTATAAAATATTGGCTATATTCCTTGTTTTGTACAATATATCCTTGTAGCTTGTTGTATACATAAGAGTTTGTACCTCTTAATCCCTTGTCTCTATATTGCCCCACCCCAACAGAGACTTTTCCACAGATGCCCCATCTTCCAGAAATCCTACCAGAGATTTGGTTAATTTAATGAACTTCCAAACATATTATCTCATTTTATTCCAACCATGACCCCAGAAACAGGAGCCATGATAAAACCCTATTAAAGAAGAATTCACAGACGTCCAAAGAGGTGAAATGACATGGCCCAAGTAGAAGATTCTTAACTTGAATTGGACCTGTCTTGCTCTTGGTGCTCACAGACCTGATCCTCTGTGGATATTTCCCCCAGAGACCTCCTGGAGTTTCCCCTGGTATTCTAGCTTCCTGAGAACCATCCTGGAAAGCATCAGCCTCCAGGAACCATTCCAAGAAGAAGCTTCATTACAGGCAGAGGCTAATGTGCACACGGCCAAAGTCTATACTTCTATTCGAAGTAGCTACCCCTATACTTCTAGGTTTCTTATACATCTGGTAGAAAGCTTACAATTAACTCCCCAAAGCCATCATGTCAGTAGCCTCACATCTTTTCACCCTGTGTGCCTCCTTGCAGCTCTTGTCCTGCTTTAGCCAGACCAGTCTGCTCAGTTTTGCCATATCCCTGTCCTGTCCTTTGCTCAGCCTGTCTCTCTCAGTAAAGTGTCTTAGTGACTATAGCCTGTCTTATCAAATATGACATCCATTCCTATCCCTGCCACCAAAGACTGGTCTCTCTGTCCTGTCCTGAATCTCAGAGCAGAGAGACAGCTAGGATAATTCCCCCAGGTTATATTAAAAATTTATGACTGTACAGCCATTGACTATGGTAGACTGAGGGCACTCCGAAGTCATCTTCTTATACAAAAAAATCCATAGAAGTGATAGATGCCCTTAAATTTAATTGTTATCTATAATCACACTTGGAAATAAGTGGAATTTTCCAAGCCACAGTGTAGCAGAAGCCACTGTCACTTGGAGGTGTGGAAAAGGGTACCTCCATGAGGCCAGTGTCACTGGGGAGACAATCCTCCAAGAAGGGCCATCAAAACCTAGGGATTCTCTGAGATGAAGCCTCACTGGAAGTCAACCTCTAATAACATCATACTAGGGCACTTCTTTTACTATCATTCCCACTCTTGAAATAGTGTCATGCCTGTCTTCTCCCCTTCCCCTACCACTGGACTGAAAACTCAAGACTAGAGAACTCTACTTCCACCTTATCAGGGTCTGACAGATCCAGCTGGGCAGACCTCAGAGAAAAGGGACCCAAAGAAAGACTTCTGATTTCTACTCCTCCAGCTCTAGGTCTGCATCCAGCCTCTAAAATCTCAGGATGTGTTTGGGGTGTCAGTGACATCTGTCATCTGGGATGTTACTTGGGTTTACTCTCATCAAAAGAGGTCACCTTGGGGTCAAAAAATGTCTCACTTAAGGTTTACAGGGGGCAAATCAAGGGTTTTAACATGGGGTGATCTTAGTTCTGGATAAGAACTGTCCCAGGGATGTTAAAACATGCAGAAATCATCACTGTGAGCCTCAAAAAATTCATCACCTGGTTCTGGATTGAATCCTTTTGGCTGTCCTCATCATGGGCAGTCAGAGGCACATAGGGCTCTGGCTCTGGTGCAGCTGGGGATCTTGCCTCATGTGTCCCATTGATGTCCTGGAGAAATGCCTCAATTTCCTCAATTGTCTGAAGGTAAGAGTCCCTCGACACCCCTTTGCTGTTGCCTGATAACTGAACTAGATCTTCAGTTGTGGGATTCTGCAAAAAAAGAAGTTCATGTGTCGTAACCAGCTCAAATCCCAATTTCACACACGCTTCCTCTCCATCCCTGCTGACCCAATCCTAGTCTAGCCCATCATCATTTCTCGCCAAAGTTTGCAATTGCCTCTTAAGTGGCCTCTGTGAATCTGGAGTTGACTCCATATAGGGTAACCTCCAAAGACCATCAGAGTAATATTTCTAAAATGAAAATTCTTCCTATGCAACTCCTGTCTATAAGTGAAGGTGGGAATCTCGATGAATGCATGAAAGCCCTACCATCTCCTGCAGAGATCTTGCCCCACAGACCTTTTTTAAATTGATGTATACTTAATGTATAGTATTATATGTTACAGGTATACAATAGAGTGATTTGTAATAAAGGTTATACTCAAATTTTATTTATTATAAATAATTTTTATATTCCTTGTTTTATACAATATTTATTTGTAGCTTGTTGTATACATAAGAGTTTGTACTTCTTAATCCCCTATCTCTATATTGCCCGCCCCCGCCCAGAGACTTTCCCAAAGATGTCCCATCTCCCAGACATCCTACTGGAGATTTGGTTAAATTAATGAACTTCCAAACATATTATCTCATTTTATTCCCACCATGACCCCAGAAACAGGTGCCATCCTTAATCCCTATTAAAGAAGAGTAAATAGGGGTCCAAAAAGATGAAGTGACATGGCTTAAGTAGAAGACTTTTAACTTGAATTGGACCTATCTCACTCTGGGTGCTCACAGACCTGAACCACTGTGGACATTTCCCCCAGAAATGTACAGGGTTGTCCCTGGCATTCTAGCTTCCTGAGAACCATCCCGAAAAGCATCAGCCTCCAGGAACCATTCCAAGAAGAAGCCTCATTACAGGCAGCAGCCTAATGTGCACACGGCCAAAGTCTATACTTCTATTCGAAGTAGCTACCCCTATACTTCTAGGTTTCTTATACATCTGGTAGAAAGCTTACAATTAACTCCCCAAAGCCATCATGTCAGTAGCCTCACATCTTTTCATCCTGTGTGCCTCCTTGCAGCTCTTGTCCTGCTTTAGCCAGACCAGTCTGCTCAGTTTTGCCATATCCCTGTCCTGTCCTTTGCTCAGCCTGTCTCTCTCAGTAAAGTGTCTTAGTGACTATAGCCTGTCTTATCAAATATGACATCCATTCCTATCCCTGCCACCAAAGACTGGTCTCTCTGTCCTGTCCTGAATCTCAGAGCAGAGAGACAGCTAGGATAATTCCCCCAGGTTATATTAAAAATTTATGACTGTACAGCCATTGACTATGGTAGACTGAGGGCACTCCGAAGTCATCTTCTTATACAAAAAAATCCATAGAAGTGATAGATGCCCTTAAATTTAATTGTTATCTATAATCACACTTGGAAATAAGTGGAATTTTCCAAGCCACAGTGTAGCAGAAGCCACTGTCACTTGGAGGTGTGGAAAAGGGTACCTCCATGAGGCCAATGTCACTGGGGAGACAATCCTCCAAGAAGGGCCATCAAAACCTAGGGATTCTTGGGACTTCCCTGATGGGGCAGTGTCCCAATGTTGGGGGCCTGGGTTTGATCCCTGGTCAGGGAACTAGATCCCACATGCATGCAGCAACTAAGAGTTCACATGCCACAAATAAGGAGCCTGTGAGCTACAATTAAGGAGGCTGCCGGCCATAACTAAGACCCAGCACAAGCAAATAAATAAATAAATAAATTTAAAAAAATAAAAAAGCGCCACTTCAAAAAAAAAAACAAAAAACAACCTAGGGATTCTCTGAGATGAAGCCTCATTGGAAGTCAACCTCTAATAACATCATATTAGGGCACTTCCTTTCCTCTCATTTCTACTCTTGAAATACTGTTATGCCTGTCTACTCCCCTTCCCCCACCACTGGACTGAAAGCTCCTCAAGACTAGAGAACTCTACTTCATCCTTAGCAGGGTGTGACAGATCCAGTTGGGAAGACCTCATAGAAAAAGGACCCAGTAAAGGACTTCTGATTTCCACTCCCCCAGTTCTAGGTCTGCAACCAGCCTTTAAAATCTCAGGATGTGTTTGGGGTGTCAGTAACATCTGTCATCTGGGATGTTACTGTGGGTTTGCTCTCATCAAAAGAGGTCACCTTGGGGTCAAAAAGGGTCTTGCTTAGGTTTCCAAGGGCAAATCAAGGGTTTTAACATGGGGTGATCTTAGTTCTGGATAAGAACTGTCCAGGGATGTTAGAACATGTAGAAATCATCATTGTGGGCTTCAAAGGATACATCACCTGGTTCTGGATTGACTCCTTTTGGCTGTTCTCATCATGGTCAGTCAGAGGTACATAGAGCTCTGGCTCTGGTGCAGCTGGAGTTCCTGCCTTATATTTCTCATTGAGGTATTGATAAAATGCCTCAATTTCTTCAATTGCTTGAAGGTAAGAGTCCCCTGAAGCCTCTTTGCCATTGCCTGATAACTGAACTTGGTCTTCATTTGTGAGATCCTGCAAAAAAAGGTTAGAATTTCATGTGCCTTACCTAGCTCAAATCCCAATTCCACACACCATGCTTCTCCATACCTATTGACCCAATCCTAGTCTAGTCCACCATCATTGCTTGCCTAAAAGCCTGCAACTGTCTCTTAATTGGCCTCTGTGAATTTGGGGTTGACTCCATCTTGTGTACCCTCCAAAGACAGTCAGGGTAATATCTCTAAAATATGAACTTTCCCTATGGTACTCTCATCTGTCAGTGGAGGTGGTATC
Organism: Eschrichtius robustus; assembly: GCF_028021215.1. Lineage (NCBI taxonomy): Eukaryota > Metazoa > Chordata > Mammalia > Artiodactyla > Eschrichtiidae > Eschrichtius > Eschrichtius robustus. The sequence goes on from NC_090826.1 coordinate 36,533,713, forward strand.
TCGATAGGTGCATGAATACCACACCATCCCCTGCAGAGATCTTGCCCCACAGACTTTTAAAAATTGTAATATAGTTGATGTCTAAGGTTTCGGGACACACGTAGGATGAAAGTGAAAAGATGACAAATACATTCCATGCAAATGGAAACCAAAAGAGAGCAGGGTAGCTATACTATATCAGAAAAGTTGATTAATCAAAAGCTGGTACATGAGAAAAAGAAGGTCATTATATAAGAAAAGGGAACAATTAATCAAGAGGGTATAACAATTGTAAATTAATGGACTCAACATAAGAACACATAAATATGTTAAACAAATACTAACAATTCTGAAGCCAGAAATAGACAGCAGCACAACAGTAGTTGGGGACTTCATTTCCCACTTTCAACAATAGATCATTCAGACAGAAGATCAATATAGAAATATTGGACTTGAACTGCACATTAGATCAAATGAACCTACCAGACATATATACTACATTCCATCCAACAGCACAAGAGTACACATTCTTCTCAGGTACACGTAGAACATTCTCCAGGATAAATCATGATCATATGTTACATCACAAAAACAGTTTTAAAAATTTAATAAGATTAAGGTCATATCCAGTATCTTTTCTTACCAAAATGGTGTGAAAGTAGAAATCAAAAAAGAGAAAGGTTGGAAAATTCACAAATATGTGGAAATTAAACAGCACACTGCTGAGCAATCAATGGGTCAAAGAAGAAATCAAAAGAAAAGAAAATATTTTGAGACAAATGAAAATCGAAACACAACATACCAAAACTTATGAGAGGCAGCAATAGCAGTTCTAGAAAAGAAGTTTATAACAATTATGTGCTCACATTAAGAAACAAGAAAGATCTCAAATAAGCAATCAAAGTTCACATCTCAAGGAACTAGAAGAGAACAAATTACACCCAATGTTAGTGGAAGAAAAGAAGAAATGACAGAGACCATAGCAGAAATAAATGAAATAGAGACTAGAAAAATAATAGAAAAGGTTAACGACACAAAGAGCTGGATTTTGAAAAGACAAGCAAAATTGACGAAGCTTTAGCTAGACTATAGATGAAAGAAAGAGAACAGTCTAACAAATAAAATCAAATATGAAAGAGGAAGGAGTATAACAGAGACTGCAGAAATATAAAGATCGTAAGAGATTACTATTAACAATTTTATGCCCCAAAATTGGATAGCCTAAAAATAATGGGTTAATTCCTAGAAACATACCACCTACCAAGACTGAACCATAAGGAAATGGAAATCTGAAGAGACGTATATCAGTCATCAAAAATCTTTCCAACAAGATTCCAACAGTGAAAGTGACTTCACTGATCAAGTCTACCAAAGCTTTAAAGAATTAATGTCCATCCTTCTCACATTCTTCCCAATAATTGAAGAGGAAGGATTAGTTCCAAATTCATTATGAGGCCAGCGTTATCCTGCCACCAAAGCTTATAAGAACACTACAAGAAAATAAAATTATAGGCCAGGGACTTCCCTGGTGGAGCAGTGGTTAAGAATCCGCCTGTCAATGCAGGGGACACAAGTTCGAGCCCTGGTCTGGGAAGATCCCACTTGCCGTGGAGCAACTAAGCCTGTGCGCCACAACTACCGAGCCTGCACTCTAGAGCCCGTGAGCCACAACTACTGAAGTCTGCACACTTAGAGCCATGCTCTGCAACAAGAGAAGCCACCACAATGTGAAGTCTGTGCACCACAACGAAGAGTAGCCCCTGCTCACCGCAACTAGAGATAGCCCACTCACAGCAATGAAGACCCAACCAAAAAGAAATATAAACAAATAAACAAACAAATAATAAAATAAAATTATAGGTCAGTATTCCTGATGAACATAGATGTAAAAATCTTCAACAATACTCTAGCAAACCAAATTCAGAGCACATTAAATGGATTATACACCATCCTTAAATGGGGTTTTTCCCTGGGTTACAGGGATGTTCAATACACACAAATCAATAAATGTGTCTAATGAATTAATAAATGAAGGATGAAACTTATATGGTTATTTTAGTAGCTGCAGACAAAACACTTGACAAAATTCAACACCTTTTCATGACAAAATCAACAAATTAGGTGTTGAAAAGCTGAAGATTTTTCTCTAAGTTCCAGAACAAGACAAAGGTGCCAGCTGTCACTTCTATTCAGCATAGTACTGGAATTCCTAGCCTGAGCAATTAATTAAGAAAAGGAAAGAAAAGGCATCCTAATCAGAAAGGGAGGAGCAAAAATGTCTGTTTGCAGATGTCATGATCTTATATACAGAAAACTCTAAAGGCTCCACAAAAACATGCCTAGAATAAGTGAATTCAGCAAAGTTGCAGGATACAAAGTCAACATACAAGAATCAGTAGTGTTTCTATACATAAACAACTCTCAGTAAGAGAAATTAAAAAAACAATCCCACTTGCAATAGCATCAAAACAATAAGGTACTTAGGAATATATTTAACCACAGAGGTGAAACACCTGAACAGTGAAAATTATATTGATGAAATTGAAGAAGACACAAATAGATGGAAAGATATCCCCTAGTCTTAGATTGAAAGAATTAATATTGTTAAAATGAGCAATTACCCAAATTGATCTAAAGATTCAAAGGAATTCTTATCAAAATTCCAATGGCATTTTTCACAAAAATAGAAAAAACAATTCTAAAGTTCAACTCAATCCACCAAAGACCAAAATTACAAAAGCAATCTGAGAAAGAGAAGAAAAAAGCTGGAGGCATAACACTTCCTGATTTCAAACTATATTATAAAACTATAGTAATCAAAATAGTATGGTACTGGCTGAAAAACAGACACATAGACTAATGGAACAGAATAGAGAGCCAGAAATAAATCTATGCATCTTTGACCAGGGTGCCAAGAACACACAATGTAGAAAATAGTCGCTTCAATAAAGGGTGTTGGCAAAACTAGATACACACAGGTTTAAGAATGAAAGTGGATCCCCATCTTATAGAACTCACAAAAATTAACTTGAAATATACTAAAGAATTAAATATAAAACTTGAAACCATGAAGATTCTAGAAGAAAACATAGGGGAAAAATCTCCTTGACAGTGGTCTTGGTATTGATTATTTTGGATTTGACACCAAAAGCATGTGCAACAAAAGCCAAAATAAACAAGTGGGACTCCATCAAACTGAAGTTTCTGCACAGCAAAGGAAACAAGCAACAAAGTCAAAAAGCAACCTGTGGATGGGAGAAAACCTCTGCAAACCATCTATCTGATAAGGGGTTCATATCTAAATATATACGGAACTCATACCACACCATAGCAAAAAACAATCTGACTTAGAAATGGGCAAAGGACCTTCACAGACATTTTTGCAAAGACATACAGATGGCCAATAGGTACACAAAAAAGTGCTGATCATCACTAATCATCAGGGAAATGCAAACAGAAACCACAGTAAAATAGCACCTCATAACTGTTAGAATACCTATTATCAAAAAGACAAGATATAAAATTGGGGGAGGATTTGGAGACAAGGGAACCCTCATGCACTGCTGTTGGGAATGTAAATTGGCACAGCTGTTATGGAAAACAGTATGGAAGTTCCTGAAAAATTAAATACTAGAACTACCATATGATCCAGCTATTCCACTTCTGGGTGTTCAAAGGAAATGAAATCCATATCTCGAAAAGAGATCCACACTCAGAGGTTCAATGCAGCCCTAGTCGCCATAGACCAAGATATGGAAACAACCCAAGTGTCTGTCCATGGGATGAATGATAAAGAAAATGTGCTATACAGGTATCCAGAGCTTTTGGAAAGTTTGCATTATGCCACTTTGCTTTTATGGAACACCTACATTAATATCTGTTTTCAATAACCAAAAAACACAAAAAACAAAAAACAAAAACAAAAAACCCAGAAGAGGATTTGCACTTTTACAAAAACAGGTGAAAGTGAAAATAGTGCTAATCATTTTTTTTTTTTTGGCCACGTCGTGCGGCATGTAGAATCTTAGTTAACCGACCAGGGATCAAACCCGCACCCTCTGCATTGGAAACGCAGACTCTTAACCACTGGACCACCAGGGAAGTCCCTCAACATTTGTTTTGCAGTGAACTTGAACAGAGGCAACGCACACCCAGAACAGGGAGAGTGGCAGCTCCTCCCAGGGGGACTACACTCAGCACCTACTCAGCAAGCCGCCATACCCTTGAACTCTGTCTGTGAGCACCTGGGCTTTATCTCCATTTGTTTTGCCCAACCTTTAGCAAGAAGCGTCCTGAGGTAATTACCTCATTGCTTTATGCCATTTCAGCTTACAAAAAGTTTCATAGGAATGCTCTGCTTTCTGAGAACAGAGAACATTATTCGGCCATCAAAAAGAAGGAAATCCTGACATTTGTGACTACATGGATGAACCTAGAGAGCATGGCATTATTCTATGTGAAATAAGTCAGGAAAACATAAACTTTATGTTATTATTTTTATGTAGAATGAGGAAAAACAGTAGAACTCATAGAATCAGAGAGAAGAGTGGGAGCTCTTGGTCAAAGAGTACACAAGTCATAAGAGGAATAAGTTCTGAGGATCTAATGTACAGCATGGTGATGATAGTTAATAATGCTGTATTGGATACTAGAAATTTGCTAAGAGAGTAGATCTTAAGCATCGTCACCCAAAACAGAAAGGTAACCACGTCAGGTGATGATTGTGTTAACCACTTTGAGTGTGGTAATCATTTCACAACATATACATACATCAAATCAGCATGTTGTACACTTTAAATTTATGCGAGTTTGTCAATTATACCTCAATAAAGCTGGGTAAATAAAAATAAAATGTTTTCAAGGAAGGGAGAAATCGGTGCCCCCTGCCACGGGCTATATAACTCGTTCTCTTGATTGTCTAACTAATTTCTACCAGAGTCCACCCAGGCCCCTCCACACATGGCCACCCATTTTGCACATCCTCCCATCCTTTCCACACAGGTTGCAGCTGTCCAGTACCAGGTAGTGATCTGGGGACTGGGGGGGGTGGTGTACCATCTAGGCAGCAGCCTTGCCCTCAAGGGGCCTTCGGGGACAGCAGCCAACTGGACAGGTCCCAACACTGTCTCTTCTTCAGGAACTCGACTGTCTGCACGAGGGCACCCCCTGGACAGCGCAGACACGCAGGGGTGCTCAGTAAAGAAGGCCTCAAAGAAATTAATGTTTTGAATGTTTGGGTTCCTCTTCCACAAGAGTGTACCCCCTGCTAGGACTCACGGCTGTCCACCTGGGAGTTGCTGACCTTCCACCTCACTACCCAGACTTTGGCTGCTCTGTTTGAAGGGGCAGACTCACCATCAGTGGATCCATTGTGTGGCCGAGGACCTCAGCGTCGTGGGCCAAGAGTTGCCAAGACTGGGCTACAAGCTGAAGTAGCTGACCTCTTATATAGTCTCGGGGGCCGGATGTACTGGCGTCCCAGACCAGCATTCTTTGGTTGGCCACGCCCTCTGGGCGGATCCCAGCGCACCCAAATCAGACACTTGGGAATTCTCGACCTTTCAGGTTACCTACCTGATTGGGTTACCCACAAGGCACCTCGGGACGTTTTTACAGACATTTCCCAGGTGTTCAAACTGTGGTGGTGGGGGGGGGGGGGGAGGGCGGGGGCGGGGGGGGGGGGGTGGGCGGAGGCGGGGGGGCGGGACGATTTACACAATTAGCCCATTTCATCCTCACCACAGTAGTATGAGGTGGAATTTATAACTGTCAACATAAGATGCAGAAAGTGAGGCTCAGAGAGGTTAAGCAATTTGCTGGAGATCACACAGAGAGTCAGTCATAGGTTCTAGATTTGAACTCAAAGGGCTTAGCGTTTGTAATCTGGGTCCTTGAACACATCAGAGGTGTCAGCCCAGGATCCAATCACCACTGAGTTCTGCAGATTCCATCTCTTGGCTGTAAACATAATCAGAAATACTTCCAGGGTGAAATCCTGGATTTGATGAGATCACCTAGAAATGATTTCCATCTCCCCTCTCCCACCCCCAAGTCCCACGGAGACTGTTTCATCCCAGCAGAGTGATACACCTCTGGGGTCGCATGAGTGACTTCTGACCCACTTCCAACTCTGCTCCAGGTCGTGTCTGGTCCCCATGGCCTATGGCTCGTCCATGACCAACAAGCCTCGGGGCTTTAACCATTTGTAGACCCGCCCGAGGGGAGCCCCGACAGCCTCCGGTCTCTAAAAATTTTAAAGCAAGGTGCTCATGCCCCTTCACCTGGGCCCCGACCTGGGTTGAGGGGTGAGGCGAGCGGGGCGGAAGGAGCCTGACGGGGTCCTTGGACGGACTCCCAGATCCTGGCTTCTGCTCTTGGCCGCTGGAAGGCCTGTACTCGTCGGCATCTCCAGTCGTCTTGCTCTCTGCTCACTCAGAGGCAGCTGCTCTCATTTATAATCCAGACCGTTTTCTCAATCAAACCCCTTCATCCCCAGGCAACCACTGTTGTGTTTTCTCTCACTATTCCACATATGTAAATGACAACGTATAGTGTTTCTATGTGCATTTAGACTCATATACCTGGCATTACTCAGCACTTACTCTTTTTTTTTCTATAAATTTATTTATTTTATTTATTCTTGGTTGCGTTGGGTCTTCATTGCTGCGGGCGGGCTTTCTCTAGTTGTGGTGAGCTGGGGCTGCTCTTCGTTGTGGTGTGCGGGTTTCTCATTGCAGTGGCTTCTCTTGTTGCAGAGCATGGGCTCTAGGCACACGGGCCTCAGTAGTCGTGGCACACAGGCTCAGTAGTTGTGGCTCGCGGGCTCTAGGGCTCAGTAGTTGTGGCGCACAGGCCCAGCTGCTCTGCGGCATGCGAGATCTTCCCGGACCAGGAATCGAACCCATGTCCCCTGCATTGGCAGGCGGGTTCCCAACCACTGTGCCACCAGGGCACTTATTCTTAAATTTGCCTTTTCTCACTGGACCTTATGTCTTCATATCTATTCCTGTGGATAGACAGTGTAGTCTTTTTAGAGCAGCTTTTTTTCCTTTGTGTGAGTAGAGGAATGAGATGCCATCCCAGAAAATTCGGGGTCCTCAGGAGGGACTGGCTTTTCTGATTCTGAAGCAAGGCATGTGCGGAAAGCGGGAAGCGCCTGGTGTGAGCACACCCTCAGGGCAAAGGAAAGCTGTTTCCTTTCCAGGTTACCTTTGGATAAGTTGGGAAATTCCCTTTGATTAAGGACTGAAGGCCCGTCCACTTTCTTAGATAAAACAAAGGGCGCAAGCCTCTCAAATCCAGTGTCACTGACAGAATTTGCATTGATTGATAAAAGAAATACAGTAAATAGTTTGAAGAAATGAGTAGTTTCAACCTTAAGGTGGTTTTGTATTTGAAAAAATAGGGCTGCCAAGTGGGAAAAGTAAAACTTTGGTTAAATGGTAAAGGTTACACTCATAAAAATTTAGAACGTCATGTGAATAACCAGGTAAACTACTAAGTTTTTGGCCAAAGTTTAAACAGTATCCTTCTAATGTAATTCCTTTTCCTAAACAGTTTGTTTGATGAGAAAGAGAAAAGCTACCTGTGGCTGTTGACTCGAGGGTCCCTGCTGAATTGAAGATAATGAACACATGCAAGTTGATATCAGGTCAACAATTCATAGTCATAAAAGGGGTTTTAAGAAACACTTTTGCATTAAGACTTTTCACTGAGATTTAGAAGGTAAACTAAATCCAGGAAATTAAAATTTCATCAAAGTAATTTTATATACCTAATCATGGCATACTCTTTGATGAATTAAATTTTGGGGGGAGTCTGGGGCTTCAAAGATGGCTATATGACTTCTTGATTTTACCACTGTGAGAAATAAACATGCAAATAGGTCATTTTAATTTATGTAGGAGTTGGATTTGGTTTAAATAAATAAGCTAAATTAAAAGAATCACCTAAATTCTTAAATTGCCTATAAGCTGTATAGTTTATTATTATTTACACTAATATTTAAGGATTCTAAGTGTAAACATGGTTGTCCAATTAAATTGAATCATAATTTAAATAACTAACATCTTTATAAATTTTGTCCTTATAAATCTCAGGCAAAAATGAAAATTATGTGAGCCTATGGAATTAGGCTAACTAAACTAACTGGGACATGTTTTCAGGGGTCTTGTTTCTCTGTCAGATTCTTATTATTAACAGTGATGGTATTATTCTTCAATGATAAATTAATTATGTCATGTGAAATTGCTAACTGACTTTAGGATCTTGGACTAATCCAATATTAAGATAATAGTAGTCATTGTTTACCTGGAAGCCTCCAAAGAAGTTAAAATTCAGAGAGGGAGAGAAAATAAAATTCTTAATTGCCATACGATCTTCAAGTGAATTTTTAACCTATGTATTCTTGACCATATATGTCTTCTTCATAATGCTCAAACTAAGATGGAAAGTCATTCCACGTCTTTTAATCCTTCTTCCAAAATAGTGCGTCTTTTCATTAGATTTAGGGTTTATAAGAATCATCTGGGAAACACCACAAATTACAAATGCTGGTGAGGATGTGGAGAAAAGGGAACCCTTGTACATTTTTTGTGGGGATGTAAATTGGTACAGCCACTGTGGAAAACAGTATGGAGGTTCCTCAAAAACTAAAAATAGAACCACCATATGACCCAGCAATTCCATTTCTGGGTATATATCTGAAGAAAATGAAAACTATAGTTTGAAAAGATACAGGCACCCCAATGTTCATAGCAGTATTATTTACAATAGCCTTGACTGTCTTGATATGGAAGGAACCCAAGAGTCCATCAACAGATGAATAGGTAGGAGATGTGGTATATAAATGTCTCTCTCTCTCTCTATATATATATATATATACAATGGAACACTACTCAACCATAAAAAAAAATGAAATTTTGCCTTTTGCAACAACATGATGGACTTAGAGGGTATTATGCTTAGTGAAAGAAGTCAGACAGAAAAAGTGAAATATTGTATGATATCACTTATGTGTGGAATCTAAAAATTAAAACAAACTAGTGAATATAACAAAAAAGGAACAGACTCACAGATATAGAGAACAAACTAGTGGTTACCAGTGGAGAGAGGGAAGGGGAAAGGGGCAAGAGAGGGATAGGGGTTAAGAGGTGCAAACTACTATGTGTAAAATAGCTACAAGGATATATACACAGAATAGAGCCAGTTTCTTATAATAACTATAAATGGATATAACTTTTAAAAATTGTGACTCACTACGTTGTACACCTGAACTTACATGGTATTGTAAATCAACTATACCTCAATAAAAACAAAAACAACAAATAAGAGTCACCTGCCGAGCTTGTTAAAATACAGCTTTCTGGGCCCCACCTCTGGAGATTCTGATTCATTCGGTCTGGAATAGGACTGGAGAATTGGAACTTAGCAATCTCTGAGGTGATGATGCTTCTGCAGGTCAGTGGACTATTTCATGGAACTCTGCCCCAGAACTAGAGTGATTAGATTAATTTTTTAAAAAGTAGAGTTTAGGGCTTCCCTGGTGGCGCGGTGGTTGGGAGTCTGCCTGCCAATGCAGGGGACACGGCTTCGAGCCCTGGTCTGGGAGGATCCCACATGCCGCGGAGCAACTAGGCCTGTGAGCCACAATTGCTGCGCGTCTGGAGCCTGTGCTCCGCAACAAGAGAGGCCGCGATAGTGAGAGGCCCGCGCACCGCGATGAGGAGTGGCCCCCGCTTGCCGCAACTGGAGAAAGCCCTCGCACGGAGACGAGGACCCAGCACAGCCATAAGTAAATGGATAAATGAATAAAATTTAAAAAAAAAAAAAGACCTTCCAATTGTTTAACTCATGCTCACAAAGGAGAATCTCCCTTTCAACTGGATAAGTCAGGCCCACACAAGAGATTCTCCCAAACTTAAAAAGACAACTGATTAAAGACTTTGATTACATCTGCAAAATCCCTTCCCACCAGCAACTAGATTCGTTCCATTAAAAAAAAAAAAAAGTAGACTTTAAAGCTTTGAATAATACCATCAATTAAACATATTATATTGTTGGATGTAACTATATAAACACATGTAGATGTACATACTTAACTATCAATGTATATATAATAAAGTTAGCAAAATAAGAAGTATATAAAAGAGAGACACTGGTAGCTCAGAGAAAATGGAATTGGGCTCTGGGTACATGATCTGTGCTTAAAACTAGGTAGTTTTCTCTTATCTCTTCTGCCAAGATGGTCCTACTCAAGCATGCATCTATCCTCCAGAGTCTGTTAGCCTTTGGACTGACTTGCATTGTATTTTTAGATAGTTCAGCTGCAGACATTTGTGAAACAATATGGCTTCTCACACTTGAAGGCGTAGAAATTTCCAGCGATCATTATGTTACTTTCTGTCGGGATGTAATAAAATATTGTCACTGATTAGTGATATAGGCAAGGATGTAGCCGTTTCTCATTCTCAGTCACCTTTGCTCTTATCATTGTGAACCGACCTGTTTTATTTCCGGCACCTTTTTCTTATCTTGCATTTCTGTAGGATCCAGTTCTCTTTTGCACCTGGATTATTTTTGCCTGTGCACCTGCCCAGAGAGACACTGAATATCACCCAAGGTTTGCTCCTCATCTGCTTGGGCATCCTAAGGCAACGCAGCGTCCTCGGTGTTTTAGAAAAAAATTACTAGGCTCCTAATTCTTCCAGAGTGGTTCAACAGTGCAGTAAAAACTGCTTTTGTTTGTCATTCCCACAATGTGAAAAAAACTGTCAAGACAAAGAGAAAAACTTCAGGGCTGCCATTAGATTGTTTCTATCCAGAAGTAGTAAGTCATGTTCATGTCATGTACCCTAATGGGACACTTCACTTCTGTGGTATTCTTCCCCGAAGTGCAAAACTCCAATCTAATCATGAGAACACTTCAGAAGAACCTTAAAACTTCAGAAGTTCCTTAATTGAGGAACATTCTATAAAATACCTGACAAGTACTCTTCAAAAATGTCCAGATGGGGAAACACAAGGAAATAGAGAAACTACCAGAGTTTGGAGGAGATCAAAGAAACATGTCAATTAATGCAATGTGGGATCCTGGACTGGATTCTAAACAGACAAACAAACAAAACAGGACAGTAGTGGAAAAACTGTCAAAATTCAAATATAGTTTTCTTAGTCAATATTGCTAAAAGTTTGTCCATTTTGTTAAACTTTTAGAAGAACCAACTTTTGGTTTCATTGCTTTCCTGTATTCTTTTCCTATTTTCTATTTCATTTATCTCTGTTCTAATCTTTATTGTTTCTTCCTCCTGCTAGCTTTGGGTTTAGTTTGCTCTTCTTTTCTAATTTCTTAAGGTGTAAATTTAGGTTGTTGATTTGAGATTTTTCTTCCTTTTTAAGGTGAGTGTTTAAATTTCCCCCTTAACATTGTTTTCACTGCATCCCTCAAGTTTCATATTTTCATTATTATGCAAATGAAAACAGTGTTTTTTCATTCCCATTTATTTCTAAATATTTTCTTATTTCTATTGACCCATTGGTTGGTTAAAAGTGTATTGTTTAATTCACACAATTTTGTGAATTTTCCAGTTTTCCTTTTGTTATTGATTTTAGCTTCATTTTATTGTAATCAGAGAAAATACTTGTTATCCTTATATATCTTTTAAAAAATCTATTGAGAATTGAATTGTGGTATAATATATCATCTGTATTAGAGAATGCCTCATTTGCAGGTGAGAAGAATGTCTATTCTGTTGTTGGGTAGAACGTTCTCTTGTTAAAACCAGTTGGTTTTTTGTGTTGTTCAAGTTCTTACTTATCTTCTATCTGGTTGTATCCATTATGGAGAGTGGGGTGTTGACACCTCCAAGTATTATTGTAGGACTGTTTCTTCCTTCACTTTCTTCAGTTTTTGCTTTATATACTTTGGTGGCTTGTTATTATGTCTGTAAACGTTTGTAATTGTACTATCTTCTTGCTGTATTGAACCTTTTATTAATGTATAATATCGTTCTTTGTCTCTTGTAAACTGTTTTGATTTAAAGTCTGTTTTATCTGTTACAGCTTAGCAACTCCTACTCTCTTTTGGCTACTATTTGCATGGACTATCTTTTCCATTTTTTCACTTTCAACCTATTTGTGTCCTTGGATCTAAACTGAGTCTCTTATAGACAGCATCTAGTTAGATCATGTTTTTTACTTCACTGTACTAACCTCTGTCTTTGGAGAGTTTAATCCCCAACAAGGAGGGATTCACGTCTACTGTTTTGCTATCTGTTTTCTTCTATATGCGTCATAGCTTTATTTGTCCCTCACTTCCTATATTACTATCTCCTTTTGCATTTAGTTGATTTTTTGCATGTTTTAATTTCTTTCTTGTTTCCTTTTGCATATATTGTATAGCCATTTACTTGTGCCTACCGTGGGGACTATGTCTAACATCTTAAAGTTTTAACACCCTAATTTGAAATTATACCAGCTTAACTTCAAAAACATACAAAAACTTTGCTCCTCTGAATCTCCATCCCCACCCCCTTTCAGGAAGGGAAAATGGGAACAATATTCCCTGCATTCTGGCATGTTTAAAATTGCTTTCTTGCTGCCTCGATATTACAGGCAAACTGTTTCACACTTTCTTTACCTGGGTAGTTGCTATATTACTGTTTTCTTGTATTGAATGTTTATGTCACGAGCGTAATGCCAAACTGATTTTTTTCCTTTGTGAAATAACTTGGTCTTTCTGCTTGCAGTCCCTAAGAATTTTTTTTATTTTTAAAGTCTAATAATTCTATGAGGATATGTCTCAGAGTTGATTGTACTGAGTCAATTTCTCTAGGTAAATGTGGTACCTTTTAAATATATACAGATGGATCCTATTTAACTTCAAAATATTTTCTTGAATTAGAATTTTAAAGATTAGCTGCTTTCCCCTGTTCAGATTTTCTTTCTCAGAGGCTCCAATTATACATTGGTTGACTCTTCCTTGTCTGTTTTCTGTATCTATCACTTTCTTCCTGATTTTTAAAAAATCTCTTTCTTTATTTTTGAAACACTTTCTTGGTTCTTTTCATTTCTGTTCTCTATATCCTTTATTGTATTTTCAGTTTATTTATTTTCTCTTGGACACCCTGTAATTTAGTCTTCCTTTCTGAGATAATTCTGTCTTTTTCAATCTCTTTCCTGAGTTAATAAGTAAGCTACAGTTTACATGATCCTCTGGTTTGGTCCATTTCTGTATTTTTGCATCTTTGTTTCTTGTGATCCCCTCCTCCCCATATTTACAATTGTTTAAGTATTTGAAATTCTGGTTGGATTCTTGTTTTGTAATTTTCCTCTGCTAAATGACAGGAAGTTTTCAGTGTGTTTTCATGTGATAAAAATAGTTGATTCTCATTCTGGTTTTTTTTTTTTTTTTTTTTGAGGTGCCTGTTTATTTATTTATTTTTAAAAATTTTATGTATGTATTTATTTATTTATTTAGCTTCATTGGGTCTTTATTGCTGCACGTGGACTTTCTCTAGTTGTGGCGAGTGGGGGCTACTCTTTGTTGCGGTGCGGGGGCTTCTCATTGCGGTGGCTTCTCTCGTTGCAGAGCACGGGCTCTAGGCACACGGGCTTCAGTAGCTGTGGCACACGGGCTCAGTAGTTGTGGTTCGTGGGCTCTAGAGCGTAGGCTCAGTAGTTGTGGTACACAGGCTTAGTTGCTTCGCGGCATGTGGGATCTTCCCGGACCAGGGCTCGAACCCATGTCCCCTGCATTGGCAGGCGGATTCTTAACCACTGTGCCACCAGGGAAGTCCTTGATTCTTATTCTTAACAATCATTTTATCTCTGCATGTATGCTTTATTTTTATGTTTTTATTTTTTTATGTTCATGTTTAGAATGTATTGGGTTTTTCTGGACAATATATTTGAAGAAGGAATTTCTGGAGGGCAAGGAATGAAGGTGTAGGCATTTTTACCAATTTTCGGTTCAAGGGCTCCCTTTCTGTTGCCAAAATGTAGAGCTGTTTCTTTAATACACGGTGCCTTTTATTTCTGGTTTTCTCTGATCCTTAGATCTTATCTATTTAAGTAGAATCTTTATTATAAGCTACTTCTTTCCTTCTCTTCACATCTACTGAGGCCTCTTCTAGACACTGCTGTCTTCTAGGGTGACTCTCTTTTTCTCCCTTAGAATTGGTACCTTTCAAACACTTTACAACTTTGGTCACAGGCACTTTTGAGCCACTTCCTTTTGAATCTTCTATTGTTAGTGTTCTGACACATCAGTCTCCGACCTGCTCTCAGTAGTTCCCTTCAGGACGGATTCCTCTCTGTCTGAGGGTGAACCCTTGTTCTGCCACTGCTAGGACCTATCCACATTCTCACTCTTGCATGCAACTCCTTCTGCCCTCCCACACCTATGTGGGCTCAAGCACAAATTCTGCTAGTCCCTGGTGTTTCTCTCCCTCACTTTCTATTAAATTGGAATGTGTAGTCTCTTCTGTCTCAGAGTTACACTATGAGGATAAGTTCTGAGTATTTTTATTTATTCTCAATTCTCTGTTTGATTTTTAGGAGGAGGTGTGGGAGGTATCAGATCTAGGCAACATCCACTATCATACTATAAGATTCTACAGGTTATGGGCTTCAGAGTTTTCTTCCCTTGTCAGAACTGAAATTAAGCTGCCATGTCAGAGGGCTTTTCCAGACTTCGGACAAACCACCGTGGACCTTTGATCTATGTTAGAGGGAAAGCTGTTGGCAAGAAATACATTGCTTTTCCTCATCAATAGGAAACTACCTATTCTGGAGGAGAATCACATGTACAATATATCAGTTTTTTAAAAGTTCAGGTTGGGATATATGATTATATTTCTATTCTGAGTGTATCTTTTAAAATTGTGGGTGAATTGGGTCTGATTATTTGAAGCTTGTTCCAAATGTTTGAATCTCTCTTTTCTTCATTTTCTTTAGAAGAAATGTGGAAATCTATAAAAAATCAAATGATTTATATTAGTCAGCTATTATTTTAATAATAGCTCATTATAAACAACCCCCCAAATCTCAGTGGCTCACAACAGCATACAGGCTTACCTTTGCTTCATTATGCTTCATTTTATTGTACTTCACAGATACTGTGCTTTTTACAAATTGAAGGTTTGTGGCAACCCTGTGTTGAGCAAACCTATCAGCGCCATTTTCCCAACAGTATTTGCTCACTTTGTGTCTCTGTGTCACAGTTTGGTAATCCTTGCAATATTTCAAACATTTTCATTATTATTATATTAGTTATGATGATCTGTGATCAGTGATTTTTGATGTTACTGTTACAAAAAGATTACTACTCATGGATGGCTCAGGTGATGGTTAGCATATTTTAGCCATAAAATATTTTTTAATTAAACAAAGTACATTGCTTTTTTAGACATAACGCTATTGCACACTTAATAGACTCCAGTATAGTGTAAATATAACCTTTATATGCACTTGGAAACCAAAAAAATTTGTGTGACTTGCTTTATTATGATACTCGCTTTATTGTGGTGGTCTGGAGTCGAGCCCAAAATATCTCTGAGGTGTGCCTGTACATTTCTTTTTCTTGTTTATAAATCTGTAGGTCAGCTGGGGCATCTGCTTTGGATTGGCTGGGCTTGTCTGTAGGCCATGGCCTTGGCTCAGGTCTGCTCCTCATGTTTTCTTTCTGGAGCCCACCTTGAAGAGGCAGTGGCTACCTGGACATTCTCTTCTTATGTTGGATCATAGGAGTGTAAGAGTGGAGAGTGGGAAAACATGCACTGTTTCTCTGGGAGATTGGGATTGACATATATACACTAATACGTATAAAATAGATAACTAATGAGAACCTGCTGTATAGCACAGGGAACTCCACTTCGCTGTACAGTAGAAACTAATACAACATTATAAAACAACTATACCCCAATTAAAAAAAAAATGCACTGTTTCTCAAATTCTCAGCTAAAAACTTCAGTTACTTTTGCTCACATGTCACTGGCCAAAGCAAACCATGTGGCCAAGCCCAACATCAGTGCGGAAGACAGTTATGGCTCTGCCTCCTTTAGTGGGAGGTACTGCAAAATACATGACAGACCTCATGCACGTATAACTTTTGTACAGGAAGAGAGTGAAGAACTGGAAGCATTGATCCAATCTTTTACAGAAGCCAAATAAGGAAGTGGACAAAAACTTACGTGACAGAAAAAAGGCATTTTATCCGTGGATATTAGATACTGTGCTAAGCTTAAGCTAATCTCTCAACCCAGTTGGACAATGGAAGCAGCATATGTAATAAAATAGGAAGAAATATTCTCCAATAATAAAATCCTCACATGGGGGCTTCCTGGCTTAAAAACTCTATACCTTGACTGGGATACTCACCAGAGCTTGGCTCTGGGGAAAGGGGGCCTGTTGTCTTAGAAGAAGGTCTTCTTAAACTCTCTAGATTGCCTGAGAATTTAATGAAACCTGCAACTCCTTGAGTGCATGAGATCTTTTCTTTTCTTCCTGGAAGAAAGTATGAATTGGTTGAGAGATGGAGACTGGAGATTTTAGGAGGATTCTGGAACCCCAAAACTGAATATCACTTTTTGAAAAAAAAAAGTTTTATTTTGAAATCATTTCAAACTTACAGAAAAGTTGCAGGAATAGCACAAAGGACTCATATATCCAACCAGATTCCCCAGTTGTTGATGTCCTTACTGTTATTCTCTCTCTCTCTGTATGTATAGATATAGATATATTGATATTTGTTTTTTCCTGAACCATTTAAAAGTAAGTTGCACACAATGCTTCATTAATACATCCACAGCACCCCTTGATACTTCAATGTTGATTTCCTCAATGCAAGGGTACTAGCCTACATAACCACACTATAACCAACCAACAGATCAGAAAATAAACATTGGAGCAATTTGACTGTGTAATCTATATGCTCCACTCACATTTTGCCTATTATCCTGATGTCTTTTATAGGTCCAAGATCCAATCCAGAATCATGCATTTAGTTGTTACGTCTCTTTATTCTCCTTCAATATGCAACAGCTCTTTGGTCTTTTTTGCTTTTCATCATCTTGGCATTTGTTAAAGAGTGAAGACCAGTTACTTTGTAGAACGTCCCTCGATTTGGGTTTGTATGATGTTTTAAATGATTAGATTCAGATCATATACTTTGGGCAGGAATACCTGAGAAGTGGTGCTTTGTTCTTCTCATATCAGGAGGCACGTGATGTTGATTTGTCCCATTATTGTTGATGCAAACTTTTAATCACTTGGTTAAGATGGTGTCTTCCAGATTTGTCCACTGTAAAAGTAATTAACAGGTATGTTGTCCTTATTAATTTAACTGACAAGTATCTTGTACTTATACATTTAATAAGTAATTAATAAATATTTTGTGAGGACACAATTTGAGATTATGTAAATACCTGTTTTCCCATCAAACTTTCCCCTATTAGTTTTACCATTCATTAATGATTTTTGCATAAATCAATTATTGTTATGATGATGGATAAATGATAATTTTCTACTTCTACCCTTCCTTCTACATTTATTAGTTGGCATTCTACTACAAGAAAGAGCTTTCAATTCTCCCTCATTTATTTATTTATATGAGTATGGGCTCATGGATCTCTATTTTATTTGATGAGTTAAAATCCAATATTACCATTATATGCTCTGATGCTCAAATTGTCCCTAATTTGACCAGTGGTAGTACCTGTATCCTTTTCTCAAGTTCCTTTTGACATATTCCCATAGTTCTTTGACCATCTCCTTATTTTCTGACACCATAAGATATCCTAGGCTCTTATTTTTTTTCCTTATCCAGTCCTGGAATCAGCCTTTTCTGTAAGAAGCCCTGTTTCCTTTTATGGAACATAGTATTTAGATTTGGATGCTAGGTATCCTCGTTGCCATGGGATACCATTGCTACTAGACCTTCTCAATAGGCAGAGCTAGGACATATACATACACACTCACAAATACATCTATATTTGCTTTTTGTATCTATCTACTAAAAATCATGAGTTCTCACTGATACCTCCAATTCCAATACAATCCTACAGAATTATTCTAGACTATCCTCTTTCCATATTTGTAACTCCCTCAATACTGAGGAACCTGGTTCCCAATATTCTCAGTGTATTTACTTACTTGCCTATATGTAAGAAATCTTCTGGCCACACTGGTAGCCTGCTCAGCCCTGATCCCACTGACCTCTGGCTACTCTGGCTGAACCAGCAAATTCCTTGGTCCTGGTGCTCACAACCATGCCTACTGCACTGCTTTACTCCTTGGCTTCAACCCCACAGACGATGCCAGCTGCACCAATCAGATCTTCAGCTCCTGCCTTGCTAACTGTGTTGGCCATGCTGCCAAACATGTGACCCTGCCCGCCAGATCTTGGGCTTGTTTTATACAGAGGGACAGAGCTAGCAGTAGCCTTTATTACTGCTTACTGCCAATGGTTGAATATAGATTCAAGTCAATCTCTTCTGATAGTGCTTCTGACAGTAGCAGAAAGCTGCCCATAATTTTTAGAGCAAAAGAATAGAATCATAGCTTTACAAATTGAAAAAAACCGAAATGCTGGAAGGGGGACAGAGGAATTACAAAGGAAGGGGAGGAAGAGCTTTTAACAAAGATCCTGAGTGGAAAAGTTTTCATTTCTGCAGGCAAAGAGATCTCTGGAAAAAATAAGTACCTATACTGACTTCCGAACAGAAGTAATTCCTTGGGCCCACCTCCTCAGCGGGCTCAGAATCAAGTTGCATCCCCGAATCTGTACTCCTCTTATGGGAGCCTAAGAATTAGAAGGGCATTTCCACATGGCAGAACCCCTAGGTCACACGGAACTTTGCATCTTCCACACACTCGGGTGTCACCCAAGTCAAGGGCTTGTCCCCACGTTCAGTTAGGATAAGTTGTGGCATATTCCTCTCTCTTTAAAAATGTTTAATGCTGTGGGGATTTCTAATCAAAGTGTGACTTCTTTTACTTCTCTCCCTGCAAATGTTACCTTAGGGCCATTCTGCCTTTTTAATTAAATCCTTCCTGTCCTGTCAACCTGATGTAGACCCGATGGAGAGAGTTTCTGGAGGACACCCCACTCCTCCCAGGAAAGGAGCAGGGAGTCAGGTGGACTTGTAAGACTCCCAGGCACTTCCAGCCCTCTGTACGGTGAGGCCAAGTTATAGGGTCCAATGCCCAAGAGCAATTCATGCTTTGCTGCAAGTGTAAGCTTTGAGCAGCAAAGCATACAGAAGCTTGGGGAAGGGTGCACAGAGCAGATAAAGGGGAACTGAGAGCATCTGGGTAGGGTCCTGCAGTGATCACTTCTTGTACATAAATCTATTCTGAAAGTGAAATGGAACAGGACCCTATGGTCTATGCCTCCCATGTCCTCTGCCTGTTTTTGTCTGTGGAAAAACTTTAGCCAAAGAATAAGTTTAATCAGAGAAGTGAGAAAATGCAGAAACACAGGAAAAGAGTCAAAGGAGACCAAATAATAATAATCTAGTCATTAAGCAAAGTCAAGGACCTTTAGTTCCTCCTCAAGGGCTATAGATAATCTTCTGAGCCGTATCCTATGAGCTGTCTTATAGATACTGAAACCCCTACCAGGTGGAAGAAGTTAACTACATGAAGACCAGACTGTAGCCATGACATGAGCTGCCACAATTCTGAGAACTGGCCTCAGGAAAATGGGAACAAACCGACCCTGGAACTGAAGACTAACTGTACTTAAGATGACCATTGGTCTGATGACCAATTGATCAGACCATTGGTCTTGATGACCAATTTCAAGATGACTGTCAGAGCTGCATGTAGCTCCCTCCCTCAGTCTATAAGAGCTCTTGCCCCCTATTGTCAGTGGGGGGAGTCGGCCTTTGGACAGTCGTCTGCCCTCTCCACCGGTTGCTGGCATCCAAAATAAAGCAAATTTTCCTTTCCACCAACCTTGCCTCTTTATTGGCTTTTCAGCGGCGAGCAGCCGGACCCCACTTTCGGTTACAGAAGTACCTGCTATGAGCTGAATTGTGTCCCCTTTAAATTAATATATTGAATTCCTAATCTCCAGTTACTTCAGAATGTGACTGTGTTTGGAGATAGGATCTTCAAAGAGGTAAGGAAGTTAAAATGAGGTGATTAGGGTGGGTCCTAATCTGGGTATTAGTTACTAATATGAGTGGTATCTTTATAAGAAGAGGAAATTTGGACACAGACATGCAGAGGGAAGACCTTGTGAAGACACAAGGAGAAGACAGCCATCTATAGGCCAAGGAGAGCAGTCTCAGAAGAAACTAACCCTGCCAACATCTTGATCTCGGACTTCTAGCCTCTAGAACTGTGAGAAAATAAATTTCTGTTTTATAACCCACTCAGTCTGTAGTATTTTGTTACATCAGCCCAAGCAAACTAGTATAGTATCTTCTGCATCTGGAAGCAGGTCTCCTTTCTGTAATTATATCACTTTTAAAACAAGCTATTTTTCAAACAAGAGTTTTTCTGTACCTGTATACCTGTAGGGAGGCCACAAAGTTAGTAAAAATACCTATCTTTTAATTCAAGATCTCCGCTCCATTAATGAAGCATACTGCCTTTGTTTCCAGTTGCCCCTAATCCAGCCACAACACTGTCTGCTAAATATTTCACACTCACAGCCTTGTGTTCTACCTTTTTCTCTGTTCCAATCTACAGAGAAAACATTCCAAGGCCTATCCATTTTTCTAAATGATTTAGAAGGGTTTAAATAATATTATGTTTCCTGGAACTTCCCTGGCAGTCCAGTGGCTGGGACTCTTTCCTTCCACAGCCGGGGGCCCGGGCTTGATCCCTGGTCTGGGAACTAAAACCCCGCAAGCCACGCGGCACAGACAGAGAAAGAAAAAAGAAAAAAACTATTATGTTTCCTGGTTGTTTAGTCTCATTTGACATAGTGATGATCTATTGCTATTCTGTCCTTCAGTAGGTGCCTGCAAACAGAACAAGCATCTGTCCTGTGTGGCCTAAAAAAGCCACTATACTTTTGTGAAAAATGTTACAGTTATGGTACTCTGGGTCCACTACCTAGAACATAATATCTGTGCAGGGGAACAGCATCTTTCCAACAACTGAGAAAAAGCTATTTTCAAGGACTCCAGACATACTGCAGTTTCACAGATGTACTCTTTATTGGGCATGATTGGAAGTTTTCTCTTTTCCTTTCATGCATAGGAATAAGATAAACCTAGGCTAATGGGATTCCATATTCAAAATGTGTCGGGTGTCTTTTTTTTGCATTTAAATGAACATGATTCATACGTATGAGATACCATAACAGCATAAGGCACTTAACAAGCCTTGGGCAGTAGTGCTGCTAGAGACGTGGTGAGCAGGGGAAACAAGTCCAAATCAGAATAAGTGTCTATTCCAATGGGGGTCAAATCACTACTGTGTTGTGATGTAATCAATCTGCTTCCAGGTGCTTGACTGCCCCCAAGTGCAGGGAGCTAAGAGTTAGTGACTCTTGCTGGTAAATTGGGCCTCAGTAATGGCAATAAACATGTCAAAGTAAGGGGAAGTCCATGTCATTGAACCCATTTAATTTATGAATCCATTGAGCAAGTAGGGAGTGACTAGGGAGGGAGGCTGACTGACACCCACAGAACAGGTCATCTTGTTTACCAGGTTATGGGGAGTCTCCTCCATTCTGAAGATGAATAAATACTCTCACAGTCTAGACACAAGATGAGAGTAAGATGAATAAATACTCTCATAGTCTAGACACATTTTAAGAGGGTCTTAAATCCATCTACATACCTCTTCTCCAATCTTCCTTGTCATCAATTTTCTTATTTTGCTCCTTCCACGTCCCTGACCATACAGTTAACAACTTGCCACTTTTTTATGTGGCCCTGTGAGGTCTTACCTCAGAACATCTTCCCTAACAAGGAGAGTAGACAACAAGCTGTGCTACTTAAGTTCTACCCACTAGAAGGATTCCCTTCTCTGCAGTCCATCAGGGACACTCCGAATGTAATACAGGACACAGTAGTATACTTCTGGCCACTGCCAGTGTCCTGTGCTGAGTATTCTGTAAAAAAGCTAAACGTTTTTTCTCTTGGCTCATTGATCATAGGAAACTCTTTGTGAGGTCATTGGCATTGGCTGAGGGATGGATGGCATGTGATGAGAGTAGACATACTATGAATGTAAGCAGTCAGCTCATGCAACTTACGTGTATATTCAGACTTAGGCCTGGTCTTATAAGACCACTTCCACTTGATGGATGATGTGCCCTCTATTTTATGGTTTGGGATCCGTTGGGGTTGTATAGTCACCAAGTATTTCATGGCTTAGTGTTTTTATACTTTCCTGGAGTCCAGGAGCAAGCCAGGTGCTAGTTCCCAAAAGAGCCATTTGCTGAAGATAACATGCTTTCTAAATGTGCTCTATTTATTAGCGTAAAGTTAGCTTCACCTGGTGATTTCAAATGATAGTCCTTTTAGACTTAATGTACTTTTGTTTCTATCACATCAATCTCAAATCAAAGGCCACCAGCCCCCATGTTTACTTTGCTCTAACTAGTCAAATAGGAGATTACTTCATGCCTCCATTTTTTCCCCATCTGCCCCCGCTGATTAAAAAAATAAAAAAACAAGAAGAAGAAAAGGAAGGATGGAGTGTTAGAGAGCCCTTTGGGAAAATTTTCTATATTGGATCCTGGATCCCATAAAACTGCCATATAACTATTTATCCTTCTCATGGGAAGCATATGGGATTAACAGACTGTGACAATGGTCTTTTATTCTTCCATAATATTTTAACTTCTATCTGTTAAAAGGTTTTCAAGACCAAAGAAAGCAACTTAAAGAAAGTAATTTATGTTATAAAACTTTTATTTGATCTAACACTTGATCTTGCTCTTTTGAGTTCAATGGCTTCACCTGGGGAGACATATGAGTGAGAGAATTCATACCTTTTTATTATGGAAAATTTCAAACATACATAAAGTAGAAAGAATGGTATAAGAAGTCTCCGAGCACCTATCATCCAGCTTCAACAATTATCAATATTCTATTCCTGTTACTTATACTCTAGCCTACCCACCACTACTTTTTTTTTTTCTTTTGCTGGAGTATTTTAAAACAATCCAAGACATATCATTTCACTTTGTAAATTCTTCATTAAAAATCTCTAACATAAACAGACTAATTTTATAACCATAACATAACCACAATTTCATTATCACACCCAACAAAATTAACTATTAATTCCTTAATATCATCTAATAATCAGTCCATGTTCAGTTTTCCCCAATTGTCTCAAAATGCCTTTTTACAGTTGCTTTATTTAAATCAGGATCTAAACAAGAGCTACATATTGCATTTGGTTGGTAGGTCTCATCTCTTTCTCTCTCTCTCTCTTTTTTTAAGTTAAATACAGTCTTTTCTATTGAAGCAATTTATGTTTTTTCTAGTTCCCGAAATAGACATCAGGTTTCTAAACAGAAGGAAAAAGCCTTAGCCAAAGAGCCACATATTAGATATTCAGACTGGTCTAAGAATACTAATAAATTGAGTAAATGAACTTGAATAGATTAAGAGTGCACATTCAGAACAGAATTGTACCTTTTGGTCAGAAATATATGAACCAAAGGCAAAAATCTGCTAAGATTAAGGTCATTTTAAAAATATATATATAACACAAGGTATTTTTTCCTTCATTTTGCATTCATCTTGATATCATATAAAGTGCATTGCCAAGCTAAAATATGAGCTTCCTAATTTTAAAAAAATGGCATAGAAATTTCGCTTTGTTTTATGGTCTTCCTTATACCTATTAACGGCATTTTGTTTTTGCCCTCACATTCTTAGTGTAAGAGATTACTGCAACAATCATAGGACTCTAAGGCAAAAGCTTGGGTACAAAGCATGACAACTGTGAGGGTGATGGTTGTAGTGAGGAATTATTGCTTTTTTCTTTTGTAGTTAAGTTTGTTTTTTAACTGTGTGTATATTTTATTATATCAAAACTATAAAACAAGGTACGTTGAGAGAGATACATCCCTATCCTTTTCCTTATAGGTAATCATTTTTATTTATTAGGTTTTGGTTTATGCACTTTAAAATTTTGAAAATAGAAATATATATATATATACATACATATACATATATATACTTTTTTTCCATTCTTACACAGAAAGTATAATACTATACATACTCTTCTGCATGTTGCTGTTTTCACTTTTATCCTGGAGATCACTCTTTAGCAATATATAGAGGTATTCTTCTTTTTACATTTGACTAATATTCCAGTGCATGTATGTGCCATTGTTTATTCACCTATCCTTTACAGATAGACATGTGGGCTGTTTACAGTCTTTTATTATTACAAAATGTGTTGCAATAAATAGCCTTGAGTACTCATCACTTCAAGTTTTTACCATTTAATCTTAGCTACGTATACCTAGAAGGTAGGTTGCTTGGGCAAAGAATAAATGCACACATAGATTTGCTAGCTCTTGTCAAATCCCCCTCCACGGTTGTACCGTTTTTCACCCCCATCAGCAATACATGAAAGTACCTGTCTCTCCACAGTCTCACCAACTCAGTGTGTTGTCAAGTTTGAGATTTTTGTAAATCTGATAAATAAGTAATGGTATCTCATTTTAGTTTTAATATGCATTTTTCTTACTATACAAGTAGTATATCAAAGTTAAGCATCTTTTCATATACTTAAGAGCTATTTGCATTTATTTTTCTATAACTTTCTCATATACTACTGTGTTGTTAGACTAGGATTTGAATGTCTTTTCAATATTTAGAAAAATTTTGTATATTAGGGATATTGACCTTTTGTGATATTAGTTACAATTTTGTCTTGGTTTTTATTTAACTTTTACATTGCTCATGGTATTTCAGGCATGCAATTTTTAAATTTTTAAAAATTTTAGGTAGATAAATTTACCCATCTTTCCTTTATTAAATCCAGATATGGTATTATAGTTAGGAAAGTCCTCTTCATTCCCAAATTGTAAAAAACTTGTTTTCTTCTAGTATTTGTATGACTTTATATTTTTACATTAGATATGTGACCCACTTGGAATTTATACAAGTGCAAGGTGTGAGGAATGGATCCAATTTTATCTTTTTTTTTTTTTTTCCGGTTGTGCCAGGTCTTAGTTGTGGCAGGCAGGCTCCTTAGTTGCGGCAGGTGGGCTCCTTAGTTGTGGCATGCGAACTCATAGTTGTAGTATGCATGTGGGACCAAGTTCGCTGACCAGGGATCAAACCCATGCCCCCTGCATTGGGAGTGCAGAGTCTTAACCACTGCACCACCAGGGAAGTCCCAAGATCCAATTTTATCTTTATCCACTTGGCTATCAGTTGTTCCAACACCATTTGTTTATCAAACACTAAATTTCCATATGACTTTGGAGTCTATCTTTGAATTTTATATCCTGTTCTATTAGCCACATGTCTGTTTATGCACCAATACCATAATGTTTTAATACGAGAGTTTTTTTTAATTGAAGTATAGTTGATTTACAATGTTGTGTTAGTTTCTGGTGTACAGCAAAGTGATTCAGATATATCTGAATGGTTTATCATGGTTTATTACAGGATATTGAATATAGTTCCCTGTGCTATACAGTGGGACCTTGTTGTTTACCTATTTTATATATAGTAGTTTGTATCTGCTAATCCCAAACTCCTAATTTAACCCTCCCCCACCTCCTTTCCCCTTTGGTCACCCTAAGTTTGTTTTCTATGTCTGTGAGTCTGTTTCTGTTTCATAAATAAGTTCATGTGTGCCATATTTTAGACTCCACATGTAAGTGATATCATACAGTATTTGTCTTTCTCTTTCTGACTTACTTCACTTAGTATGATAATCTCTAGATCCATCCAGGTTGCTGCAAATGGCATTATTTCATTCAATAAGAGAGTTTTTATAAATGTTTCAATGTGAGGTAGGGCTAGTCCACCATTTCTCTACTTTTTTAGGAGATTTCTGGCTAGTCTTGTATTTATTTTCCAAAATAACCTTATAATCAACTTGTCTGGCTCCAGAAAAAAAAAAAATAACCTGAGGATATTTTTACTGGGATCACATTAAGTTTACAAACTTTTAACTTGGCAAGTATTGATATCTTTCTGATATTGATTCTTCTGATCAATAACATGGTATATTTTCCCATTTGTTCAAACCTACTTTTTGTCCTGTAAGAATGTTTTATAGTTTTCCTCATGTAAGTTTTACACAATTCTAAATTTGTGCCTCTATTTTGTTTTGTTTTGCTTTTGCTATTGTAAATGGAATCAGGGCTCTCCTCTTCCTTTATTTCTTCCAAGTGGTTATGATACCATGCACCTCAGCTAGGGACTCGAACCCACGTGCTAGGACTCGAACCTGGCCAAAACCCTGATTGGGACTTGAACCCATGCAGCTGGGACTCGAATGCAGCCAAAACCCATGGTCTTCCAACTGAGATCACACACCTTGTTTCAGGACTTAATGAAGCTCAGGTTCTTGATGTCTCATTGCAGAAAGAATTCAGTGAGAGACAAAGTGACAGGTAAGAAGTGGGTTTATTTAGAGGGAAACACTCCACAGACAGAGTGTGGGCCATCTCAGAAGGTGAGAAAGGGACCAGGGTATGGGGTGGTCAGTTTTTATAGGGGTGGGTAATTTCATAGGCTAATGATGGGAGGAGTATTCCAGCTATTTCAGGAAGGGGCAGGGATTTCCAGGAATTGGGCCACCTCCCACTTTTTGATCGTTATGGTCGGCCTTGGAACTGTCATGGCGCCTGTGGGTGTGTCATTTAGCTTGCTGATGTGTTACAGTGATGTGTTACAATGATGTGTTATACTGAGGCTCAAGGTCTAGTGGAAGTCGACTTGTCTGCCATCTTGGACCCATTTGGTTCTAATCAGTTTATGTCATGTCCTCGGGCTATGTCATTCTTTCAAAGGTTGTGCCCTGCCCCCTTCCCTCCTGTTTCAGTTACAAAGCTCTTTATTTCTGTATGTTAATTTTATATCCTGCTACTTGACAAAATACATTTACTCTTCATAGGAGGTTTTCCATTTATTATAAGTTTCCTAGAACTATATTATTTGCACATGTATGTGACTTTATGTCTTCTTTTTCAATTCTTATGCCTCTAATTGTTTTCTCTTGTATTAAAAAAGTGGACATCTTTGTCTTCTTTCTGATTTTTGCAATGAGTTCCAACACTAATTGTCTGATACCAGCTGTGTGTCCTGCAATTCAATTCAATTCTGACACCAACTACCTGCAGTTAGTGAAGATCCCACAGGTTAAGGTTTTCAGTCCCACAGGGCTGCCCCCACATCAGGTCCTAGGTGTCCCCAAGCCACCCACACTTCTGCCTGGCTGGATACAAATTTGGAGCTTCCCACAACATCTTCAGGTGGAAAATTCACTAGAACCACTCACAGAACTCAGGAAAGTGCTATATTTACAATTACCATTTTATTACAAAGGATACTAATGAACAGCCAGATGAAGAGATACTATCCCCTAAGGCTATTAAGGCATTCACCAGCTGGGGAAGCTCCCTTAGCCTCCTGGCCCAGGGTTTTTAAACCACTGGCTTGGTGACTGAACTCAGTCTCCAGTCCCTATCCCCTTCCCCGAGGTTGAGGGTGGGGCTGAGAGTCCTAAGCTCTAATCACTGGTTTGGTTCCTCTGGCCCCAGGCCCCATCCTGAAGCTACCAAACCCCTCCCCCCATGAATTATCACCATGAAACTCCTTATTAGCATAAACTTGAATTTACAAAGTATTAAATATATCAACTCAAGAGTTGAGTTTATAAACTCAAGTATCAAGGGGCTTGTTATAAATAACAAGACACTTTTATCACTCAGGAAATTCCAAGGGTTTTTGAAGGTCTGTGCCAGGAATCTGGGAGAAAAAAAAAATTTTTTTTTAAAAATTATATCACCAGCAGGAAAGCCTCTAGTGTTTGCCCACTAATTAATTAAGATGCTGAATTTGGGGTCAAGCTTTGTAAGGGAAGTATCCCTCAATTTCTTTTTACTGAGTCTTTAATATGAATGGGCTTTGAATTTTGTCAAATGCCTTTTCAGCATCTATGGAGATTATCAGATCATTTTCTCCTTAGGTGTATAAATTTGATACATTTTGTGAACAGGTATCCTAGTGTTAAATGATCTTCATATTCCTGAAATAAACCCCACTTGGTGATATATATTTATTTAATGTGCTATTGAGGTATGTTTACTAATATTTTACCGTTTTTGTTATACTTGCTCCACAAAAAGAAATTAGAAGTGTTTCTTCATCTTCTATGCTCTAGAATTGTTTAAGAAACATTCAGGTTTTTTCTTTCTTTAATCCCCGTTAAAGCCATTTAGTGTAAATCCCCCTTAAAGCCATTTGGGCCTGATGCAATTTTTGTTGGGTTTCTGTTTTGCAAATTTGTATTTCTACAGGATTCTGTCTGTTTAGATTTTATATCTCTATGAGGGTCAATTTTGATAAATTATAATTTTCTAGAAAATTATCTATTTCATCAAGATTTTCATATTTATTTGCATAAAATTATACAAATTCATAGGCTCTGTTTTGATGGCCATGTCTGGCTTGCATTTAGTTTGTATGTTTATACTTTATTTAAAAAATTAAGTTATTTAATAGTTTGTGCACATTGTTAGTGTTTTCAAATAAGCCTTTTGATTTCTGTATTACTTTTACTCTATCTCTATTTTTTTAATTCATTAATTTTTCACTCTTATCAATTCCTTCCTTATGCTTTCCTTTGGTTTTCTTTGATCTTTTTCTATCTTTGTGACATCAATGTTTCATTTATTTTTCTTTCATATTCATTGATATCAGTATTTAGTGTATGAATTTTCCTCTGATAACTTTTGTTGCTGTAGATCATTTATTCAGATGTAATATTTTTACTATTAGCAGTAGTATTTTCAAGAGTTCTGAATTTTTTATTTTTCCTTCATTGCAGGAATCATTTAAAAGTATGTGCATTAAAATTTTTTCCAAGTGGCGGAAACTTTATTATTATTTCTAATTTCTTACATTGTAATCAGAGAGTTCTATTATTTGCATTTAAAATTTTTTTACATTATTTTATTTTATTATTTTTTAATTGAAGCATAGTTGATTTACAATATTATATTAGTTTCAGGTATATGGCATAGTGATTCAGTATTTTTATAGATTATACTCCATTAAAAGTTATTTCAAGGTAATGGCTATAATTTCCTGTACTGTATAATATATACTTGTTGCCTATCTGTTTTATACATAGTAGTTTGTATCTCTTAATCTCATACCCCTATCTTGCCCCTCCTCCTTCCCTTCCCCACAGTGGTAACCACTGGTA
This sequence comes from Eschrichtius robustus, assembly GCF_028021215.1. Classification (NCBI taxonomy): domain Eukaryota; kingdom Metazoa; phylum Chordata; class Mammalia; order Artiodactyla; family Eschrichtiidae; genus Eschrichtius; species Eschrichtius robustus. The sequence continues at coordinate 36,563,071 of NC_090826.1, forward strand.
GTTTGTTTTCTATATCCATGAGTCTGTTTCTGTTGCTATATACATTCATTGGTTTTATTGTTTTTTAGATTCCACATATCATACAGTATTTATCTTTCTCTGTCTGACGTATTCCATGAAGCATAATATTCTCTAGATCCATCCATGTTGCTGCAAATGGCAGAATTTCATTCTTTTTTATGGCTGAGTAATAGTCCATTGTACATATATACCACATCTTCTTTATCCATTTGTCTATTAATGGGTACTGGGTTGCTTCCTTATCTTGGCTATTGTAAATAGTGCTGCTATGAACATTGGGGTGCATGTATATTTTCGAATTAGTGTTTTTGTTTTTTCCAGATATATACCCAAGAGTGGAATTGCTGAATCATACGGTAGCTCTATTTTTAGTTTTTTGAGGAACCACCATACTGTTTTCCATAGTGGCTGCACCAATTTACATTCCCACTAACAGTACACAAGTGTTCTTTTTTCTCCACATCCTCTCTGATATTTATTATTTGTAGACTGTTTGACGACAGGTATGAGGTGATATCTCACAGTTGTTTTGATTTTCATTTCTCTAATAATGATTGATGTTTATTGCCAGTTTTCTTTGTGTCCTAAGATATCCATCTTTAGGAACATTCCATGTGCACTTCAAAAGGAAGTGTATTCTCTAATATTGATATTCAGAGTTTGACATATATTTGTAAGAGTTACCATACCGATTATGTTCTTTAGGTCAGTGCTACTCAAAGTAGCCAGTCTACTATATCACTAAGCACAAAATAGTTCAGCTGATTTTTTTTTTTTGTAGCAAGACTTTCCAGATGAAGGAAGTGGTTCATCGATTTATATTCTGGAGTAAGCTTCTTATCTCACTGCATCTGGTAACCACAGTTCATGAACTTGCACCAGTCTGTAACCACATTTTCAGTAGCACTGGATTAGGTTTCCTAAATCCTTATTCATATTTCATCCACTTGCTTTGTCTTGGAATGAAAGTAATGTATCGAACTTTTCTCTTGTTAATGTGTTTCTATTTTGTCTGCATCTGCTGTAGTTTTTACTTTGTGGAAGCTGACTGCTGTGTTATTGAGTATATAGCTCCATTGTTAAAACCATTAACATTTTAAAAAGTCCTCCTTTTTCTTTTTAAAGCTTTTTGGTCAGAATTCTACCTTGACAGATACCAACATCATGACCCTTGCTGTTTTTGTGTTTTACATCTTGCTTGGTATGTATTTATCCATTCTTTTATTTTTCTTTAGACTTTTTAAAAAATAAATTTATTTATTTGATTTATTTATTTTTGGCTGTGTTGGGTCTTCGATGCTGCACACGGGCTTTCCTAGTTGCAATGAGCGGGGCTACTCCTCATTGCTGTGCATGGGCTACTCATTGCGGTGGCTTCTCTTGGTTAAGAGCACAGGCTCTAGGCGCGTGGGCCTCAGTAGCTGTGGCACGTGGGCTTCAGTAGTTGTGGCTCATGGGCTCTAGAGTGCAGGCTCAGTGGTTGTGGCGCACGGGCTTAATTGCTCTGCAGCATGTGGGATCCTCCCAGACCAGGGCTCGAAACCGTGTCCCGTGCATAGGCAGGCGGATTCTTAACCACTGCGCCACCAGGGAAGCCCCCATTCTTTTATTTTTAAGCTTTCTAATCTCTTTCTTTTAGGTGTGTTTATAGGTAACATGGGGTTAGACTTTGATTTGTCTGACAATTTGAAAATCTTTTCATTTAATATGTGAGTAAGCCTCATTTATATTATTGATAAAAACAATTTTTTTCAATTATAAAATATTTCACCGTATGGTCATCTCTCTCTCTCTCTTTCTCTGTCTCTCTGTCTCTCTTTCTCTGTCTCTCTATCTCTCTCTCTCTTTTAAAAAATATTTCTCTTGATTTGGAGAGGAGACAAGATGGCAGAGTAGAAGGACCCTGAGCTCACCTCCTCTCACAAGCACACCAAAATCACAACTAACTGCAGAACAACCATTGATAAAAAAAGACTGGAACCTACCCAAAAAAAAGACATTATACATCCAAAGACATAAAGAAGAAGCCCAACAAGATGGTAGGAGGGATGTACTCACCATATAATCAAATCCCATACCTCCTGGGTGGGCAGCCCACAAACTGGAGAATAATTATATTGCAGAAGTTCTCCCACAGGAGTGAGAGTTCTGAGCCCCATATCAGGCTCCCCAGCCTGGGGGTCTGTCATTGGGAGGAGGAGTCCCCCAGAGAGTTTGGCTCTGAAGGCCAGTGGGGCTTGAGTACAGGAGCTCCACAGGACTGGGGGAAACAGAGACTCCACTTTTGGAGGTGCACACAAGATGTCACACACACCGTGACCCAGGGCAAAAGCAGTGACTTCTGACCTGGGCCAGACCTACCTGCTGGTCTTGGGGTGTGTCCTGGGGAGGCAGAGGATGGCTATTGCTCTCTCTGGGGTCATAAAAGCTGGTGGCAGAAATATCAGGGAGTGTTCATCTACTTGAACTCTTGTTGGAGGCAGACATCTTGCTTGGGTCATTAGCACTAAGACCTGGCCCTACCCAACAGCCTGTAGGCTCCAGTTCCTCAGACCAAACAACCAACAGGGTGGGAACACAACCCCACCCATCAACAGACAGGCTGCCTAAAGACTTCCTGAGCCCACAGCCACCTCTAGACACATCCCTTGGCATGGCCTTGCCAACCAGAGGGCCAAGACACAGCTCCACCCACCAGTGGACAGACACTGGCCCCTCCCACAAGGAAGCCTGCACAAGTCTCTAGACCAGCCTCACCCACCAGGAGACAGACACCAGAAGCAAGAAAACTATGATCCTGCAGCCTGTGCAACTCAGTCTGCAAATGCAGGTCAGAACCTACCCTGGGACCAGCTGGTCCCTGGCCCTTGGGTGACAAGCAGAGACACATAGGACATCCCCTACAGAGGGCCACTTCCCCAAGGTTGAGAAACATAACTAACCTTCCACATACATAAAAATACAAATAGAAATTTAGACAAAATGAGATGGCAGAGGAGTATGTTCCAGACAAAGGAACAAGATAAAACCCCAGAACAGCTAAGTGACATGGAGACAGGAAATCTACCCGAGAAAGAGTTCAGGGGTAGTGATTGTAAAAATAATCAAAGGACTTGGGAAAAGAATAGAGGCACAGAGTGAGAAGTTACAAGAAGTTTTTAACAAAGAGTTAGAAAATGTAAAGAACAACCAAACAGAGTTGAAGAATACAATAACTGAAATGAAAAATACACTAGAAGGAATCAATACAGAATAAATGAAGCAGAAGAACAGATAAGTGAGCTGGAAGACAGAGTGGTGGAAATCACTTCCATGGAACAGAACAAAAAACAAACAAACAAAAAGAATGAAAAGAAATGAGGACAGGGCTTCCCTGGTGGTGCAGTGGTTAAGAATCTGTCTGCCAATGCAGGGGACATGAGTTCAAGCCCTGGTCTGGGAAGATCCCACATGCCACGGAGCAAATAAGTCCGTGTGCCACAACTACTGAGCCTGTGCTCTAGAGCCCATGAGCCACAACTACTGAAGCCCACACACCACAACTACTGAAGCCCACGCACCTAGAGCCCATGCTCTGCAACAAGAGAAGCCACCGCAATGAGAAGCCTGCGCACCGCAATGAAGAGTAGCCCCTGCTTGGCGCAACTAGAGAAAACCCACGTGCAGCAACGAAGACCCAACACAGCCAAAAATAAAATAAATAAATTTATAAAAAGAAAAGAAAAGAAAAGAAAAGAAGTGAGGACAGGGACTTCCCCAGCAGTCCAGTGGTGAAGACTCCTCCTTCCAATGCAGGGGGTGAGGGTTCAATCCCTGGTCGGGGAACTAAGATCCCACATGCCATGTACTATGGCCAAAAATTTTAAAAGGAAAAAAAAAAAAAAAAAGAAATGAGGACAGTTTAATACTTCTGGGACAACATCAAACACACCAACATTTGCATTATATCAGTCCCAGAAGGAGAAGAGAGAGAGAAAGTGCCTGAGAAAATATTTGAAGAGATGATAGCTGAAAACTTCCTTAACATGGGAAAGGAAACAGTCACTCAAGTCCAGGAAGCGCAGAGAGTGCCATACAAGATTAATCCAAGGAGGAACACGCTGAGATACATAGTAATCAAATTGACCAAAATTAAAGATAAAGAGAAAATATTAAAAGCAACAAGGGAAAAGCAACAAATAACATACAAGGGACTCCCCATAAGGTTATCAGCTGATTTTTCAGCAGAAACTCTGCAGGCCAGAAGGGAGTGGCATGATATGTTTAAAGTGACAAAAGGCAAAAACCTATAACCAAGAATACTCTACCCATCAAGGCTTTCAGTTTTTTAATTAATTAATTAATTTATTTATTTATTTGGTTGCACCAGGTCTTAGGTGCGGCTCACAGGCTCCTTAGTTGCAGCTCATGGGCTCCTTAGTTGTTGCTCGCTGGCTCCTTAGTTGTGGCATGTGGGCTCTTAGTTGTGACATGTGAACTCTTAGTTGTGGCATGCGAACTCTTAGTTGTGGCATGCGAACTCTTAGTTGTGGCATGTGAGATCTAGTTCCCTGACCAGGGATCAAACCCAGGCCCCCTGCTTCGGGAGCACAGAGTCTTAACCACTGTGCCACCAGAGAAGTCCCTCATTCAGATTTTGACAGGTCTCAGGACTGTTCGGACAATTTAAAAATCTTTCCTTCAAGCAGAGGACAGGAACAGTATGAGTAATATCTGTATAGTACTTGGCAATGGCTTTGATAGGGAAAGAAGAAAATAACCTCTTTTGATCAGTTTCTATCTTTGTGTAAGATTTCAACTTCCATTCTATTGTGTAATATAAAATCAAAGCATGTCCTCTTGTTTATAGAAGGGGGCATTCTCAGACTCTGGAATGGGGTCTGCTGTATGAAGTCATTACTCCCTTTTTCTAATTCTCTCTTTCATTTTTACACAAAACAACTTTGAGTGATAGCAATGGTCCCTGCCTTGTTCCTGACTTTAATGGCAGTGCATTTAATGTTTAGCCATTTAATATGATGTTTGCTCTTTGTTTCTCAGAAAAAGAAAATAAACAACTCTTTATCATAGTTAAGAAATATCCTTTGTCTCTTGTTTTACTTAGTGTTTTTTACCAGAAACTGTTCTTGAATATTCTTAGCTGCTGTATAATTGTACAGTTTTCAACTTGATTTTATCAATGTGATTAATTAGGTTGATGGATTTCCTAATTTTGAACTATCTGTAAGGGCCTGAGATAAATTCTATTCTTAGGTTTACTCTTAGGTGGTTAGTAGTTTTTCTTGCTATTGTGAATGACATCTTATTTTCTATTACATTTTCTAATTGGTTATTGCTGGTATATAGGAAAGCTATTGATTTTTTTTAGGTTGCTCTTGTATGTGGTCACCTTGCTGAATTCTCTTATTAATTCTAATAGTTTATCAATTGATTTTCTTAGGTTTTCATATGTAAGCGATAGTGTCATTTGCAAATAATCACAGTTTGCCTCTTCTTTTCTAACGTTTATACCTCTTAGTGCTTTCCTTCTCATTTTGAATTAGAGAAAATAAGTGATACCATTTTAAATAGTAGTGGTGATAAAGGTCATTCTTGTCTTGTTTCTGACTTCGATTGGAAGGTGTCTATTGCTTCACCATTAAGTATGGCATTTGCCGTAGGTTTTTATCATTGTTTTATTGAAAACAAACAATGTGGGACTTCCCTGGTGGCGCAGTGGTTAAGAATCCACCTGCCAAAGCAGGGGACATGGGTTCAATCCCTGGTCCAGGAAGATCCCACATGCTGCGGAGCAACTAAGCCCGTGTGCCACCACAACTACTGAGCCTGCGCTCTAGAACCCGCGAGCCACAACTACTGAGCCAGTGCGCCTAGTGTTCCACAACAAGAGAAGCCACCGCAATGAGAAGCCCGCACACCACAACGAAGAGTAGCCCTTGCTTGCCACAACTAGAGAAAGCCCACGCAACAACGAAGACCCCATGCAGCCATAAATAAATAAATAAATAAATAAATAAATTTTAAAAAAACAAAAAAAACACAATGTATCAAATTAAGGCTGTTCTTTTCCTAGATGCTAGGACATTTTTTTTCTTTTATATCATTAATGGGTATTGAATTTATTAAGGCATTCATTTAAAATGTTTTTATTTATTAATATAATAGGTTAAATTGATATATAATCTAATGCTGAACCATTCTTCTTTCTGTCCTTCTTTCTTTCTTGCATGAGTGACAACTTATTTTTTACACTGAAAGGCTGCTGAAAAACAATTACTAGCCCTATTAAAGAAAATCCAACATCTTAATTGAAAAGTATGGTGACTGTATTTACTCATTAACTACTACTGAAGTTTTCTAAAACAACTTGAAAACATCATGTGCGTATTTAATTTCAGTACAATGGATTCAAGATCAAGTATACCTGTTACACGTATTAAGGCTGGATTACAGATGTTCATCGTCATCACCATCATCATCGTCATCACCTTCACATTTTCTTTTAATGTGTTTGATGATTCATGGGCAGTATTTTGTGATGGCACCATGTTAGTGGTAATAAGAATGTTTTTGGACCCTATTAATGATGGATTAATCCGACATTCTGAACTGCTGCTGTTGCAGGAATTGATGCTTTTACAGCTGGGACTATGAAGTGAGCATCTGTACTATAAACCTTTGCTCTGTGAGGGACATTGGAGTCCCTACCTTAGTTGAAACGGACATGATTTTTGTGGTTGGTGTGCCTGGAGTGGGAATTCTTGGTCTGCTACTAACTGAACCAACACTTAACTGTGGAACCGTTACTCTTCCTGCAGAGCAGATGCCTTTTTTTGTAAAGATTTAAGTTTATAGTTTGGACTGTCAAGCAATATCTATCAAGTGGCAATCTAGGGGCTGAATATGGCTTGACCAATGGCAAAAGAGTTTGATTTCTTTGCCTGCAATGTCTAATAAAAAATCTCTTGGGGAGGAGAGGTAAAAGATTGGTTAGTGCAACACTGGATTGCCAATCGCACATTATCTGCATCAACAGTAGCTTTCTTAGCGTGGCTTGAATAAATTTTCACATTATCTAAAATTGTGGTCACAAATTGAAAGGCGAACTCCAACATCTGATTTATAACTCTTGCCTCATAGTCTGTAATCTCCATGTCCTTCAGGATTTGTGCCATCATCTGTGTATCTTTCGGCATGCTCTTGGGAGAAGGCATCTTGCCAGAATCCGTGATATCTAATGATCAGACTCCTTGAGCTAAATCACCCACGTGAATGTATTTCAGTTTTGATGCAAGTCCTTTGCCTGGTTTTGATGCAAGTCCTTTGCCTAGTGTGGTTTTTCCAACCCCTGGTTTACCTTGCCTGCTCCACCCTCCAGCTCCACCCTGCCATACACCCTGACTGGTGAACAGCATGTTGGGCCTTTTCTTATTTTCTTAAATAGATTATATAAGGTGAAAATTATGTATCCTTCAAATGTGTTTCTCTCTTATTAGGCTCTGATATTGTGCTACTTTCATGAGCTGAGAAAAATGTCAACTTCTTATATGCTCTGAAGTCAACTTATTTAAATGACGAATAATCTGTCCCTTGAAGTTCGACTAGAACCACCTATTTATAACTCTCAGCCTGTTACTTTTTAACATTGTAGCTCAATGACAATATTTTTATTTTTTCTATGGTTATTGCTCCATTTGGTTTCCTAATTCTTTTTGGAACAATTTTGGCTACTTTTTTCTTTTTTTTACTGGAAAACATAACTCAGAACTATGAGCTTTAACTGATAAAGAAATTGGTATCAGAACAGGCATGAATTAGGTATTTATTTTTGGGCAGTGAAAATCCAGCTAATATCGAAGGTAGCCTTTGGCCTGCTGCCAATAGATTATCATCTGCAATCAATTATCGCCTGAATGAAAGATGCGTTGAAGGCAAAGCGTTGGAGAACCAAGTGGTCTCTGCCACAGAACAGTATGGAGGGCAGATGGGATCTGTGAACTGCTGTAAAGAGGGGTTTCTTTCTGGACAGAATGAAGAAAAAGAATGTGAAGCTTAATACCCTAAAAGTTTGGCTCAAGACAAGTCCCAAAACCACTGGCTTTCTATGTCTATGATAAAAATAATTTATCTTTTGCAGTCGTGGGGCTGATAGTAACTGAAGATCAAATCCAAAGTGTTATACTGAGAATTACTGTAGTACAATATCAGTAAAATTCACAGCCTTGGGACTTCCCTGGTGGTCCAGTGGTTAAGACTCCGTGCTCCCAATGCAGGGGGCCTGGGTTCGATCCCTGGCCAGGGAACTAGATCCTGCATGCCGCAACTAAAGATCCTGCATGCTGCAACGAAGAACCCGCACGCGGGAATGAAGATCCCGCGTGCCACAGCTAAGACCCGGCAGCCAAATAAATACATAAATATTAAAACAAAACAAAAAACTCATAGCCTTGCCAGGTCTCGTATTTGAAAGTCAGAGCGTTGACCAGAAAAGAAAGCAGTCAGATGACTCAGAGCATCCAAAATCCTACCCCTTTTAGCCTCCCTAGCCAGCAGAAGTGGCTCCTCGAGGCTAATGGATGACTTCTGACAATCCTTGTCAGCAGGAGGAAATAGTGACATAGTTCTGTGACAGCCTTCTGTTGATCCCTTCTGGTAAATCAAGGTAAATAAGGTAAACTCCATGAAAATATATGTGAGTGATGCTTCTGGAGAGCCAGTGTTCTAGGGAGCATCACAATGTCCCTTCCTAAGTACAAGTTGCTTTGCCTTACAACCTCCTACCATGTGAAAGAGACAGAATACCATATTTTACTGATTCACATTTAAGAAAATAATTTATTAAGGTAAAATTCACATAACATAAAATTAATCATTTTAAAATGAACAATTCAGTGGCATTTAGTACATTCACGATTCCAACATTCTAACATCTCTGAAATGGAATTCATCTTACAATCAGTGGTATACTATGGTTTAATTGATAGTGTTTTATAAAATTTTCCATAGTGGAATATAAATACAGGTGCACCTTTCAGTTGATGGTGTCTTAGAGTAGTTGAATTTGGGCACTTGGTGGTTTTCTTGGATTTTTGAGGGAGCATACATCATATTTGGGTGTCTTGCAACCCACTCATTTACTGAGTGACCTGAAAGACTGTCAGCTTTGAGAGGAATCCAGAGCAAAGGAAATTGTCCAGGTGGTCTAGGCTGCAATGTAAGTAGATAGGCCGCTTGGTCTCCATGACCCACCATATCCCAATCATGTTTCGGTCATCTTGCTGAGGGAGTCTATAGCAAGCCCAGGAGCAGCAGTGCAGAAGTGAAGAAAGCCATGCCCTGTCTGATAAGCAACTGATCTCCTTTGAGAAACCGCTTTATCTTACTACCAGTTCCTGACAGAAACTGAATGCTTGTCCACGGGACAACCAGGACAAGTGACCTTGCAAACTGAACTGCCCAATATAACCTGTGAACTATTTGATCCGCTCTAAAGCCTGTAGTGTCCAAAAGCATTCATCATCAGGTAGAAAGGATACAAATGAGATCAGGCTTAAGCATGTTTTCCTTTACCACCCATTGCTCAATGAATACTTATGGTCTCAACAGGCAGAGACTGTTTGAATGGATAAAGAAAAGCAAAACCCAAATATCTGCTGTATATAAGAGATGTACTCTAAAAGATGAAAGAAAATGGAAGGAAAAAGATATACCATGCAAACAGTAAGCTTGTGAAGGCTGGAGTGGCTATAATATCAGATAAAGTATACTTCAAGACCAAGACTATTACTAGAGATAAAGATAGGTATTTCATAATGATAAAAGGATCAATTCACCAGGAAGAAATAATAATTAAAAATGTGTAATAACAGAGCTTATGACCTAATAACAGAGCTTCAAAATATGTGGAGCAAAAATTGACAGAATTAAAAGAAGAAATACACAATTCCACAATCATAGCTGGAGATGAAAAAAAAATCTTCAGCAATAGACTAAGGGACATAAAAAATCAATAAAGACATAGATTATGTGAACAATACCATCAATCATCTTGCCCTAACTGAAACTTATAAAACTCTGTACCACGACTGCAGGATAAACATTCTTTTCAAATACACACGATATGTTCACCAATGGACCACATGCTGGGCCATAAAACAATCCTCAATAAATTTGAAAGGATTGACTAGAAAAATGGTACAGATGAACCGGTTTGCAAGGCAGAAATAGAGACATAGATGTAGAGAACAAATGTATGGACACCAAGGGGGGAAAGTGGGGGTGGGGAGTGGTGGTGGGATGAATTGGGAGATTGGGATTGACATATATACACTAATATGTATAAAATAGACAACTAATAAGAACCTGCTGTATAAAAAAATAAAATAAAATTCAAAAAAAAAAAAGAATTTGAAAGGATTGAAATCATGTAGAATATGTTCTATGACCACAATAAAATTAAATTCGATATCAATAATCATAAGATACCTAGAAAACTCCCAAATATTTGGAAATTAAGCAACATAGTTCTAAACAATCCATGGATCAAAGAAGCAATCGCAAGGGAAGTTAGAATGATAATGAAAATGTAAAATGATTAGTAGGATGCAGCTAAAGCAGTCATTAGGGTGAAAATTATAGCTCTAAGTATTTGTAATTGAAAATAAGAACGGTCTAAATACCCCTTATATTTTATCGTGGAATGCTGACTGGCATCCCCAACTTTATGGTCCAGCGGATTAGATAATTCTCAGTTCGCGCTGGGCGGTTTCACGGCGTCTCATGGACAAGTGTTCAGTTTCTACCAGGGTCGCTGTAAGCCAAAGACTGCTTTTCAAGTAGTGGACAGTGGTTTGCGGGTGGGATCAGAGCCTTACTTCAGAATCCTAGGTGCCCATGCTGTAATTCTCCAGTTGGGGTTGCCAGAAGGTATATGTAAGTTTTTTGTCACAAAATACTTCCAAAACCATTGGGTCTGTTGGATAATCAGGCCCAACTGGTAACACAGCTTGCACTGCAACCTGGACCTACCTTCTGGAGAACCCCCTTTGGAGCCAGGTTCCTCTCTAAACTTATAGGTTACTGGTAAGTGAGTCAGAGCAGCATGCCCAAAAATAGTACACATCGCCTCCAAACCCAAAGAGGGCCACCAAGCTTTTAACTCTTTCTTTGAGGTGAGTGGTATAAGCTGTGGCATCTTGTTTCTTACTTTAATTTTTATTTATTTATTTAGTTTAGAAAAGCAAAAGAACTGACTTGCAAAGAAGTTTGTAAGATACTCCAAGACTTTGGAAGGACTGGCTCAAAGAAAAATACAACATGTATTTAAAAGAAAAAAAAAAGTTGTCTTAGTTTGAGCTGCTCTAACAAATACTATAGGCTGAGTGACTTAAACAGTAGAAACTTATTTCTCAGAGTTCTGGCTGCTGGAAAGACTGAACTAAAAAAAAAAAAAAAAAAGCCAAATGGCATAAAATAGACCACAGGTGAGAGCGAGGGTGAGAGAAGGGGCCAGGAGTCCACTCAGGAAAGCTGGTAATTGTCGACGTGGAACTGTCAGGGGAAGGAGAAGGGAGATGCCTGCAAGAGAACGAATTCCAAAAAAGCTGAAATGGTGTGGGGAGAGAACTCCCACAAACCCTGGAATACATGGGCAGTGAGTTTGACAACAGCAATCTTTTCCTTTGCGGAGGATGGAGGTGGAGTCTCCACTCAGCCGCAAACTCTGGAGACTCAGCGCTGGGGCTGGGGATGGGGGCGGGGCTCCCGAGAGCACTAAGGGAGGCGCTCCCCTCCGGAAGGCACATGGCACTGTCCCGGTTGGTGCCACATGTGTCTTCCAGCTATTCCCAGAGGAGGTCTTCATCTTTCTTTGGCCCCCAGAACTGGCCGGGGACCCCACAGGCCTTGTCGATGCCACTGTCCTCCAGCTCCTTGCCCTCAACTTTGCCAATCCCGCGCACCCCACTGGCTTTCCCCCCAGGGGTGCAGGATGCTTTGGAGAGGTTGTCATCTTGATCAGGCCTCATTGGCAGCTCCAGTTCCCACCTACCTGTTTCTTTTTATTGAGGTACAACTTTCACACGATCAAGTGCACAGTTCTTAATGTACCAGCTGAAGGCAATGATCACTTTTCCTTCTGGACTGCTGAGGCCTCTATGGCACAGGGCCTGGCATGTAGTGGCATATCTAAGTGGCTTACGGTAAGTACTAAACAATTATTTGTTGAATGAACTAATGAACAAAATCGAATCAATGTACATTCCCACCAACAGTAGACTGGTTCCTATGTCATCCATATCCTTGTCAAAAATAGGTATCACAGTTATGTTCACGTTTTACCTATATGATAGGCATAAAATGATTTCTTATTATAGCTTTCAATTTTTCAGCTCTTTGAATCCCAGTGAGGTGGAATGCTTATCTGTATGGTTACTGGCTGTTGCACTTCTTCTGTGACTTTCCTAATCATGTTCTTTGCGCATTTCAAAAAGTGGGAAATTTGTCCTATTAGTTGGAAAATGTTCTTCATAATTAACCTGAGCAAGACCAGGTCAGACTGAGCGGTTCTAGATCTGGATCACACCACACACAGACCACCTTCCCTTTCCCCCAGTTTCTAAGGAGCCCTGCAAATAGGGCACATGCTGGGAGAGACCAGAGGATGAGGAGACCCAGTGCCACGCTTAAGGAGTGAATAGTCTTGGTGAGGAGAGGGGAGGAGGGGAGAGGGGGAGGGCAGAGGGGGAAAGGAAGGAGAGAGCCAGGTCAGGCACTCAGGAGCTCCAATCCACTCTTTCTGGGCGCAGCTGTGAACAGAGAGGGTGAGGAGGGAGAAGCTTCTGCGACTCTTTTTTATTCTGCATCCTACTGCCACGGTCAACCAGTCCCCAGTTCCAGCTGACTCTACCACTGCCTCTCACCAGGTTCTCCTGCCTCCAGCTTCATCCTCCCCGCTGGCAAGCCACCAGTCATCTTTCTAAAAGATGAATCTGACTCTTTTCAGCCTTCTTCCTAACTCTCCTCCCCATGCCACCGCCACACACCCTTCAATGGCTTCACATTGCTCTCAGGATTGAATAAAAACTCTGTTAAAGTCAACTTTGCAGCCCCAGAGCACCCCAGCCTGAAGTCCCTCTCCCAGGCCCCTCAATAGGACACTGCAATGCAAGAGTCTCTTCAGAAGTGATGCTGGGTTCCTGAAGAGGGTCAGCTGGGTGGGCACTGCAGAATAAGCTCCTCTCGGGGCTGGCAGGGAGACCCGTTGTCACCTGCAGTCTGGTAGAGGAAGTGTAGCAGTGGCTCCCCAGAAGGGTCAAGAGAGAGGCATTCCTCTCTCGTCCTCTTTTCCCCAACCCCTGGACTCAGTTTCCCGAAGGAATGAGCAGCTCTGGACCCGTCATTCTGGGGGATTTCTTAATGGCAGCAGCTAAGGTGGCACTCCAGGATGGGGACAGAACCAGGCCATGGCCAAGACAGAATGACAAATGATTAACCTTAGGGTAAACCCCTTATCATGGCCCCCAATGCCTACCTCTGATCTTAAGTCTTCCTATTCTCCCCTCCTCACCCAACAGCCACCACACTGGCCTTTTTTCTTTATGTCCTTTCAACACATAGTTCCTTCCATTTTAGAGACTTTGCACTTGTTATTTCTCATGTCTGAAACTCTCCTTCCCCAGGTATTCTGTGGCTGTTTCCATCATTTAAACCTCAGCTCTGATTTCAGCTCCCTGGAGAAAACTTCCCTGAGGTTCCATATAGTCCCCCATCCTATTACCCTATTTTACTTTTTTCACAGTGCTTGTCACCATCAAACTTACACTATTTTATTGTTCATATGCTAGTTACAAGCCCCATTGGGAAATATTTGTATCTCATTCACCCACTGCATCCCCAGAGCCTAGAATAATGCCTTACACATACACACAGTTATGTACCATGATCCTTGCCCTCACAGAAATGATTCTATCAAGAGAGACATATCTTAAACAAATAATTATGCAACACAGTAACTACAGGCAGAGTCAAGGGTTTTGAGGCAGAGGTGCAGGACCCTCTCCCACTTCTCGCTCCAAGGACCATTCCCTTACCCTGTGGGCAATTTCTGCTGCAAGACCCTGGCTTCCCCTGGAAACTGTTTAGAGCTCAGAGGATTCACCCAGGAATCAGGCCTCAGGAACAGGGCAAGGTTTGTACCTCTAGGCCCAGTTCTTCAAACTTTCGGGGTCTAGCTAGGATTGTGGCTGCAGCAGCTATGTCCCCATACGCCCCCAAGCCAGAATAAGTTACAACATTGATAGCTCACTTGTGTGGGCTGTCTGGTCCTCCAGGCCCCGCTTGGATTTTTGACAGGCCCCTGGCTTGGGGCCTGGTCTCCTTAATACCTTACAAGCTCCACTCCATCCCCCATGCTCAATGCCCAGTGTCCTCCATGTCTACAGGCTAGTTTGCAGAGGCTGAAGTTGGGAGCTGCTTCCCCTGTCCCTTCTGTGCTTCCTCAGGACCTCCTGTTCTAGAAATCTCTCTCTCTCTCCAGGGAGATCAGCAAGTTTCTTCCTTTGAGGGATACTTCTTCCAGCTGCTACCTGTTTGGGGCTGTGTTCTTGGACTTCTTTGGAACCCACACTAGTGCAGTTAGCTCCCAGACTAGTGAAGTTCCAGGAAGCTGGGCTCCAGGAAAGCCCCATGAGGCCCCGACCCACACACACCCCCATCAGAGGAGGTGCAAGTGAGGGTCCAGACCTCACTCCATCTTGACAGCCACCCTGGGAAGCTCTGCCTTGTCCAGTTGATCTCTTCATCTCGAACGCGTAGCACAGTATCTGGTACATACTTAGCACTTAATGAACAGGGGCAATTAATACCACTAATTTATTTAATGAAAAAAGGCACCGTGCAAATGTTTTACATGGATTATTGGCACTTCACTTATGCAGGTACCATGACAATTTCCATTTTAAAGTGAAGAAACGAGTTCAGAGAAATTAAGCGACTTCCAAGGTCACAAAGCTGTGCACTCTCTCTTCATTGCGCGACGGAGCAACGCAGAGGGAAAATGCCAGAAGGCAGGCAGCCCAGGAAACGGGCGGGCTCCTGGGAGCCAAGGAGTGCAGCATTCTCTGCGCGGTCAGAAGTTTTCACACTGGGTTACCAGCCGGCTCGGTTTCCGCTAAGCACAGACCGGAAGTGTTCCTGACGGCCACATTTCTAACGCGCACGACCGGAAGTTTCTGTTTGAGGCTTTGCGGGGATAGGGGAGTCGCTGGGCCGCAGCCCGGAGGTCTAGGTGCGGAGGCGCTGGGGCTTAGGACACAGCTGGGGCCGTTAGGGAGACCCAGGCTGCGGGACACTGGCGGGGCCCCGACCTGACCCTGAGCCACTCTCGTCCTCGCGGCCCGCCTCTTCACCCCGCCCCCACTTGGGGCTGAAGTGGCTCCGCCCCCCGATCTGAGCCTGGTCGCTCCTCAGGCACTGACTATTGACCTCGGGGCGCTTCCCCATCTCTCGGGCGCGATGGCTACGGGCGCGGATGTGCGGGACATTCTAGAGCTCGGGGGTCCAGAGGGGGATGCAGCCTCCGGGACCATCAGCAAGAAGGACATTATCAATCCGGACAAGGTAGCAGTGGTGCCTGAGAGCGCTGGGTAGCGGTAGTGAAGTGTTGGGTAGGAGTGACAACGGAAGACGGCTCGGGGAGAGATGAGGTGCCACACTTCTTGTGAGATGGGCGGTAAAAGATGTGAAATAACGGGATAGAGAATATGTGTCACCTTGGTGAGATGGGATGGAGGAGGTGGGACCCCGTGGAAAATGGTGGGGACCAAGAGGGTGTGACATTTGTAAGACAGGACCTAGAGAGTGTGACACTTGTGGGATATTGGGGGGACATCAACTCGGTGTGACACGCTGAGAGATGCTGGAAAAGTATCTTCTGCTCTGACAGGTAGGGCTCTGAGGTACGGGTGTGGAGGGGAATGACCTGCTCAAACCCAGGTGCCCCTTGAGTGGGTTTCTGTACCTTCATAGTGTGTCATTATGTGTCACAGTGTGTATGTGTGTCATTGTACCTGTAGATGCTGGTTTGTTCAGGGATTGAGCTGGGCTAAAGAATTTTCAGGGAAGGGAGTCTAGCCTGTGGTTCCTCTCCTGTGGTTTCCCTCCCCAGAAAAAGTCCAAGAAGTCCTCTGAGACACTGACCTTCAAGAGGCCCGAGGGCATGCACCGGGAGGTCTATGCACTGCTCTACTCTGACAAGAAGCAAGTATTAGAATCCCAGATCCCCCAGGCTTTGGTCGCTGACCAACCTGCATGTCCCTAACTCCTAATTTTCCCAGCCAGTTTTCTCCCCACCTCCCCTCTCCACACAGGGCTTCTGCTTGCTTAGGATGTGGGAGCTCGGATGTCTCACTCCGGGACGTGACTTCCTTGCTCTATGGTAGATCAGCAGCCTGGGTCCAAAGGCTCTCTACACACCTTCTGACTGTAATCTCTCACCTCCTTAAACCCTGCTGCCAGGGATGCGCCCCCACTGCTACCCAGTGACACTGGTCAAGGCTACCGGACCGTGAAGGCCAAGTTGGGCTCCAAGAAGGTGCGGCCGTGGAAGTGGATGCCATTCACCAACCCAGCCCGCAAGGATGGAGCCATGTTCTTCCACTGGCGACGGGCAGCCGAGGAGGGCAAGGACTACCCCTTCGCCAGGTTCAATAAGGTGAGCCACCACCATTGGGACGTAGGCCAAGGTTGCCCACCTACTCTGAGCCACTTGCCTGAGCACTCCAGTCTCCTAGTTGGCTCCAGAGGCCCCCTCAGGCCAGGTCATTAACAATGGTTACCCGCTCAGTCATTGGTGCAAATACCTCTGTGGGTCTTCACTGCCCATGGGATCCTGTCCTCTCCTAGACCTGCTCTGATTTTTGGTGTGTTGCCTTAGCCTTTCATTTCTCGCTATTCTTCAGAGCTGTGTCCTAGGTGCTCTACTCTTCTCACTCTCTACTTTCTCCCTAGTGTGTCTCATTTACCCTGTGACCTCAGTTACCCTCTGTATGCCATTAACCCCAATTCAGTATCTCCAGTCCAGAGCAGCAGTCCACATATATCCAGTCATTTGCTTACCTCTCTCCCTGAAGGCCCCACGGGTACTTCAGATCAAGTGGATACCCTTGAGCAGAACTCCTAATCTTCCCTCTGTTCCCCACCCCCAAACCTGTTCCTCACATAAGTGAATGACACCACTATCCACCCAATTGCCCAAACCAGAAATTTGGGAATCATCCTTGACTTAGCTTCTCCCTTAGCTCTCATATTATTTCAGTCAACAATGGGACAAAGAAGGTAGGGGAAGACAGATAACAAACATGTAAGCAAATAAATTGGATTCTTTCAGATAAGAGCCATCAATAAAATGAAACCAGGATATGAAATGAGATAAAGAGTGAACTTGTAGGTGTAGGGGAGGCCTAATAGATAGGGTGGTCAGGGAGGGCCTCTCTGAGAAGCTGGCATTTGAGTTAGACTTCAGTGATACATCTAGTCATTCAGTCCTGCTGACTCTGTTTCTATAATAAATCACATCTGCCTGTGTTCTTCATTCTCTACACCCTAATCCAAGCTGAATTATCTCTGGTCTAGATTACTGAGGCTCAGATGGAGCAGGGCCTTAACACAGACTCACCCAGCCAGTGAGAAGCAGAGCTGGGCTGGGCTAGGATTCCCTAGGCTGTTGTTTAAGCCACTCACGATACGGCCCCACAGTCCCTGCAGCTTGGAGCAGCCTAGACTTCAAGTCTGCAAGCACTGGGGGCTTGAACCCAGGACTCCCAAGTCCTGACTTCTTTCCCCTCAGCCAGTATACCCACCTGCACCTGGACACCTCCCCCTGGATGGCTCACAGGCCTCTCAGACTCAGTACGTCCAGGTGTGACCCATCATTCTCCCCCATGCCCCCAAACTGGTTTTCCTTCTTAGGCCCCTCACCACCATCCTTAGGCCCCTCAGGTCCAGTGGAGGGAGAGACTGGAGATATAAGACTGAGAAGGGATAACCAAGAGGTAAGAGATTTGAGGTGGGGGTGGGAAGGTTGGATGAGATAATTTGAGGTGAAGACAAAAGAGTGTTCATTTTGTATTTAGTAAATACTACTCCATGCCAAGTCAAGCCCGAGGCAGTGAGGACACAAACGTGAATCAGACACAATATCTGCCCTCTAGAAACTCTCCATGTTGTTGGGGAGCTGGGGGGAGGCACAGGCAATTACAGTTCGGTGGGATACATGCCATACTGGGAGGAACTGAAGGTCATGGAAACTTCCTGGAGAAATTAGAGCTTGAGTTGAGTTTTTTTTTTTAATTGAAGTATAGTTGATTTACAGTGTTGTGTTACTGGTGTACAGCAAAGTGATTTAGTTATACGTGTGTGTGTGTGTGTGTGTGTGTGTTTATGTATTCTTTTTCTTACTCTTTTCCATTATAGGTTAATACAAGATATTGAATATAGTTCCCTGTGCTATACAGTAGGACCTTGTTTATCTGTTTTATATATTGTAGTTTGTATCTGCTAATCCCAAACTCCTAATTTATCCCTCTCCCCCTTCCCCTTTGGTAACCATAAGTTTGTTTTCTACGTCTGAGTCTGTTTCTGTTTTGTAAATAAGTTCATTTGTATTATATTTTAGATTCCTCATATAAGTGATATCGTATGATATTTGTCTTTCTCTGTCTTACTTCACTTAGTATGATAATCTCTAGGTCCATCCATGTTGCTGCAAATGGCATTATTTCATTATTTTTTTATGGCTGAGTAATATTCCATTGTATATATATACCACATCTTCTTTATCCATTCATCTGTCGATGGGCATTTAGGTTGCTTCCGTGTCTTGGCTACTGTGAATAGTGTTGCTATAAACATAGGGGTGCATATATTTTTGCAAATTAGAGTTTTCTCCGGATATATGCCCAGGAGTGGGATTGTTGGGTCATATGATATTGATTTGAGTCTCAAAGTATGTTACCAGGTAATAGTAGAAAAGGAGTGCAATGACTTGTTCAGGCAGAGGGGACATCATGAGCAAAGGCATGAATGAAAAATCAGTCATATGTGTGGGATGCTGTGGGCATTTCCCTGTTGATGGAACCTAAAGTCCAAGGTAGGATATGGTGGGAGATGAGACCTGAGAGGGCAGCAGGGCCGGGTCAGGCAGGGCTTGGCAGCCAGGCTCAGGAATTTGGGCTTTGCTCTGATGTCTTTAGGGAGCCAGTGGCAAATTTTAAGTAGAGAGGTGTCGGGATCAGACTTGAGTTTTAGAAAGATCGTGGTAACTGGGTGGAGAATGAAGTCGAAGTAAAGGGAACTAACAATCTTCCCTCCAACACTGCTCTTTCCTGGGGTCCTGCTTTCAGTCTGTGGCTCCCCAGCCGCTTTCTTGCTCAAGCCAGAAACATAGGAGTTAACCTATGACAGCATCTTCTCTCACCCCCACAGCCAGTTGTCACGTCCTATGGTGTTTAATCTAAAGCTTCTCAATTCCGTGCCCTTTTCTCTACCTTCCACTGGTGCTGCTTTATTTCAGGCCTCTTCACATCCCACCTGGATTATTTCATAAACCTGCCAGCTGGTCTCCCAGGCTCATGTTTCACCCCCTGTCTTCACTGTTGCCAGGGTGGTCTTTGTAAAAGAGAATCATGACCATCTCACTCCTCTCTTTAAAACTAACCTTATTGACTCCCGTCACCCACAGGATGAATTCCAGACTCCTTAGCAGTCACACAAGGCTTGCAGCAGCTTGCCTCTGTCAACTCTCCAGGCTCTCTTCAGGCCTCTCCCTGTCTCGCCCTTTTCTTGTTTCCGTTAGTGTCCCTGACTGCCAAGCCCGCACACGTCAGGCCATTTCTCTCTCATCGCTGTTTATGTGGCCCCCCTGCTTAGGAGTCTCTCCAGTGCCTTCCCTCACTGGTTCAGTTCTACTTAACCTTAAGACTGAACCAGGCTCCATTTACCTCTTCCCTGACAACCCTTGTCCCAGGCTGCATCACGTGTCACTCATTACACCCTAGGCATACCTTTGTCATCAGATTCGCTGCACTTTACTAAATTTTCAGCTGGACTGTGAGCTCTGAGGAGGCAAGGCCCCTGTCTGTCTTATTCAGCATTGTGTCCCCAGCATAGGGCTAGCAGGCCCATGATAAATATTTGTTGAATGAATGACCATCTCCCTTGCTTGACGGTGAGCTTCTTTTTATTTTAAGTAGCAGTGTTCAGAGAGGTCACATCTTGGCTGCAGATGGAGAATTGCTTGGAAGAGGATTAAATGGAGGCAGAGAGGCCAGTGGGGAGGCTGTTTCTCTATCCAGGCAAGGGGTAGTGGTGGTCTGGACAGGGTTGTGGCAGAGGAGATACAGAATTGGGAGGTAAAGTCCACAGATGTGGGAAAGGGGAGGGGTCAAGGGTAAAGGTAGGATTTAAAGATGCCTGCTAGGTTTCCGCTTGGGTGATGGTGACATTGACTAAGATCCGGACTGGGGGAGATAGGAGTTTGAGGGAGGGCGATGAGCTCAGTACTGAACATATTAGGATTTGTTTGTTTTTTTTTTTTAATTGAGGTATAATTATTATATATCATACATATATTAGCTTCAGGTTACAATATAATGATCCAGTATTTGTACATATTGTGAAATGACCACCCCAGTAAGCCTAGTTAACACGTATCACCTGAACATATTCAGTTTGAGATGTATACAGGATCTCCAGTAGGAGATGTCCAAGAGGCAGCTGGACATAAGGGTTTTGAGAGCAGGTTCAGAGCCAATGTGGTCTTTGATGGAGAAACTTCCCTGGTCCAGCCTAGCATTGTCTCTTTCCTGGGGTCTCTGACTGATAGACGCAGCTGGTGGTGGTGCTGTTTGTCTCTGAGGGAGGTCTGGGGGACGGGACATGGGGGAGGGGAGCCAGGGGCATGGGTGTTGGGGTGGGGGGTGTATACTGCGAGTAGGATTCAGGTGCCTTTTCCTTAGAGATGTGACCTTGGCCAGCTCTGGGGGAGCTGCAAGTCTCACTGTCACCACTGGGTGGCAGGAGTGCTTCAGACAAGTGTGCCATGACTAGGGCTCCTGGGCCTTTCTCCAGAATTTAGCCATCTGCCTTACTCCAAAGTTGACCTTTGGACTCCACAGAAGCACTTACACGTGGGCCCCTCACCTTAACCATCGGGTCAGGAGCATGTGTCCTGTTACCGAGGCTCTGGAGCCAAAGGCATGATGAAGTTGGTCCTGGAGTGGATTCAGAGGCAGGCGACAGTCCTAGAGCCTGCCAGGGCCTTTGGTCAAGCAGAGAGTTTCTTTTCTTGCTCTGGAAACATCATCTCCAGGTGCCCTGTGCAGGGTCCCAGGCAGAGGATTTGCTTTTGTCCAGCCCAGGGATTGACAATAAACAGGAGGGGCTGTGGTCACGCTGCTGGAGCCTGCGGGGACGTGCCGTGACGTGGGCGTGCCCCCTGTCCCTCCGTGCTTGTAGACGGTGCAGGTGCCCGTGTATTCAGAGCAGGAGTACCAGCTCTATCTTCATGACGACGCTTGGACAAAGGCAGAAACCGACCACCTCTTTGACCTTAGCCGCCGCTTTGACCTACGTTTTGTTGTTATCCACGACCGGTATGACCACCAGCAGTTCAAGGTGAGCTGGTATGGTGCATTTGCATGTGGGCCCAACCCCCGGGCGTGGCAGGCCCACTACCTTCATGATCTCCTTTCCACATGCCTCTGAGTGTTCATCCTCCCTCTCTCTGTATCTTTATCCTCAGAAGCGTTCTGTGGAGGACTTGAAGGAGCGCTACTACCACATCTGTGCCAAGCTTGCCAACGTGCGGGCCGTGCCAGGCACAGACCTCAAGATACCAGTGTTTGATGCTGGGCACGAGCGACGGCGGAAGGAACAGCTGGAGCGTCTCTATAACCGGACCCCAGAGCAGGTCAGCCCGAGTCCCACAAACTCTGCTCCATGCTGTGAAACCCCTTGACCGTTGCCTCCCTCCTCCATACCCTCAACTCCCTCACCCCAGCTCCCCTTCTTCCCCCTCTTCCTGCCCCCATCCAGTCCCGCCTCTCACCGGCCATCCTCCCTGCTCTGTAGCCCTCACCGCCCTCACGATCCCCTGCTGCTCAGGTTCCCTCACAGACAGCCCGGCACCCCTCCGTCTCCCCGTCTCCTCTCACCGCCCCATGACCCTCACGGGCGTCTCAGCGTCTCTCTTTCCCAGGTGGCGGAGGAGGAGTACCTGCTGCAGGAGCTGCGCAAGATCGAGGCCCGGAAGAAGGAGCGGGAGAAGCGCAGCCAGGACCTGCAGAAGCTGATAACGGCGGCGGACACCACTGCCGAGCAGCGGCGCACGGAACGCAAGGCCCCCAAGAAGAAGCTCCCCCAGAAAAAGGAGGCTGAGAAGCCGGTGTGGAGACCAAGTCAGCCCAGCTCAGGGTGGAGGGCTCGGAGAGCACGCGGAGCCGGCAGGGGGCTGGGACTAACACTGGGCCCTCTCCCCGTGACACCCTGGTCTCTGTAACTCCTTCTCCCCCAGGCCGTTCCCGAGACTGCAGGCATCAAGTTCCCAGACTTCAAGTCCGCAGGCGTCACGCTGCGGAGCCAGCGGGTACGTGAGTCACCTCCTTCACTGTGTCTGGGCCCTGGGCTCTGCGGCCTGAATGCTGCAGGCCGTGGGGCCGGAGCAGGTGGAGGCGGACGTACCGGGATCTCAGGGATGGCAGGCTGAGCTCACAGCTTTCACCGTATTCCGCTTACTGGCTGTTTTCTTCTGTGACCCAGAGCTGCCTCTAGGGGTTAACTTCTCGTCCACTCCCCCCACTGCCTTTCGTCTCCTTCATTCTAAACTGCTTGTGGGGGGAGAGGGCTTAGCTGCCTGGGTCATTGCAGATGAAGCTGCCAAGCTCTGTGGGACAGAAGAAGATCAAGGCCTTGGAACAGATGCTGCTGGAGCTGGGTGTGGGTGAGTGCGGGGGCCAGCCCCTCAGGACGTCCCCACCGAGGCTACGGATGAAGGCCGGGCGGCGGGGGGGGCAGTTCCGGCTGCCGGCCTCCCACCGCACCCCAGCTCTGGCCCTGTGCCTTCCACCCACCTGCCCACAGAGCTGAGCCCGACGCCCACGGAGGAGCTGGTGCACATGTTCAACGAGCTGCGGAGTGACCTGGTGCTGCTCTACGAGCTCAAGCAGGCATGCGCCAACTGCGAGTACGAGCTGCAGATGCTGCGGCACCGGCACGAGGCGCTGGCCCGGGCCGGTGTGCTGGGGGGCCCCGCCACACCGGCATCGGGCCCGGCCCCGGCCCCGGCAGAGCCGGCGGTGCCTGAACCCGGTCTCGGCCCGGACCCCAGCAAGGACGCCATCATTGACGTGGTGGGCGCACCCCTCACGCCCAATTCGGTAAGAGGCCAGGAGAGCGCGAGCTGGCCCTGCTAGTGAGCACACGCAGGTGCGTACGCAGGCCCCACCCCCTCTAGTGCCTGCAACAGGAGTCGTCACTCTGAGGGGTTCTGAGAATGAGGGAGTGGGTGGTCGGTCAGGGGGCATCACCTTCCTGACTCAGAGCGTGAAACACGTGCACCCAGCCTGAATCTGGCCCTGGGGGCCGTTGACCTCAGCACCTTCTGTGTCTCCTCAGAGGAAGCGACGGGAATCGGCCTCCAGCTCCTCTTCTGTGAAGAAAGCCAAGAAGCCGTGAGGGGCCACACGGGGCGTGGGATGGTGCTGTGTAAATAGAGCTGCTGAGTTGGACTGGGCTGCTTCCTTTTCCTTCCCACCACTTCTCATGCCCCTGGCTGGGAGGGTGGGCAGGAGGGGGGTCACCATAGCCACTCCATGGGGATGGCGCTGGGGCTTGCCTGCACTGAGGCCCTTAGCAGCCCTCTAACCACTGACCAGCTTTGCCCAAACACCTGTATCCGGGAACACCGTGGTTCTGTACTCAGGTTGATTCACACACAGCAATGACCGTAGATACCGGCTGCTTTGAACACAGCCTTGTACTCAGACAGTCCCAGGGCCCTGTGCATATTCGCTGTGGGTCCCCTAGGTGCTCCAGAGACTGTCAGCTCTACTGGTGGCCTTGAGCACAGGGCAGCCTGGCATATGCTCTAACCCCTGCACATCCAGTGTCAGGCACGGCACTGCCTGGTCCACACACACACCCAGGGCCTCGTTTCCCCGACTTTATTCAGTGGCACGTTCACAGCGGGGATGGGGGTAGACACAAGGTGGGGCCTGATCTGTCCTGGAGCCCTGGGGGCACCACACACCATGCACTACAGATGGGAGGGGGCACAGGGGGGCTTGGTGGCCCCAGCAAGAAGCCTGTACTGGGAGGAGACAGTGAGGAGGAGGTCCCCCAGCCCAGGCCCACAATGGGAGGGCCTGATACTGGGCTGAGGTTGAGGGGAGGGGGTAGGGGGCACAAAGTGTCTGTTCCAGAGGGGCCAAGTGGCCAAGCCTTACCCAGGACACAAGCCCACAGGGTGGGCTGGGGGACACTCTGGACGTAGAGCTGTGCCACTCTCCCTTTGCCCCTCTGGTGAGGGAGAGGAGGGTTTTGGGCTGGGCCAAGCAGCTACCCTGTCCTGCCCCATCCCATCCTCGGCCAGTCAGAACGGCTTTGACGTCTGCTTGAAGATGAAGCCTCGGTATGCGAGTGTCTTCATGATGTTGGCAATGTTCTTGCAGTCATCTAAAAAGAGGAAGAGAAGACATTTAGATGGGCCCCAGAGCCTTCCCCTGTGGGCCCAGAGGTACACAGGTGGGGGTGGGAGGCAGGTTCAGATTCAGGAGCCATAGGCTCTAAACCAGTGGGTCCTATCCCCAGGTGGCAGCAACTCCAGCTTCAGGTTGGGCCGGGTGATGCTGGGCCAGCAAGAAGCCTGGTCTCAATGCTTCTGAGTTCCATAATTCATGCTGGAAATTGGCCAGCGTGTCCCTCCCTGGCCCCAGCGGTGATGTATGGGCACCGTCGCAGTAAGAAAAAGGCAGAGTAAATGTGTAATTTCTCCCTTGACGGCCCCCGGCCGCTGGGCGATCCTTCTTGTTGCCGCCGCGTGGGGACGGCCCGTCCGCCACACTCCGTCTTCCCGCCACCCGTCTTGATGTCTCCATTTCATTACTGTGCGGCCATTCATCACGCCCACGGCCAGGGTGACTTTGCCGGCACTTGCATGTGTGTGGGAGATGTGGCCCAGGCCATAATCACTGGTGACAAGGCACAAGCCTCGGCACTTCCAGGCCAGGGTCCCAGGCTCACGTGCTCCAGCAGCTACTGCCTGGGCGCCTGCTCCTGTGCAGCCCAGGCCAGTGGAGAGGGGCCAGGTCTGTGGTCCTCTTAACACCCTGGCCAGCAGCCTTCTACCAGACACGCCTGTGTAGCTCAGCCCAAGCCCTGCCTCTCCCACCCCGGCAGGCTTCAGCCCTGTCTCTGGCCATATCTCAGATTAAAGACATATGTGGCTGCCAGACCCTGTCACAGCAGTATTGACTGCCGTGAGAAACTCCATGGTGAAAACTGTCCTAGACCCAGGTGGCCACAGGAACAGGTACTCCTGGAGCCTCAGTATCATGGTCATGGGCCCCGACTCCCTCACCTGCCTCTTCTTCCATCCCCCTCCCACCTCCCATAGGTGCTCTGCTCCTGTGCCATAACCAGGACCTCAGCTGCCACCGCCCTCGTGGGGTCGATGCTGTGGTGGCAGAAGTATCGTACGTCGATGTCATAATCAGGTGTGGGGGTGGTAAGGTCAAGGTGGGGTCAGGAGGCCCCTGCGTCTGTCAAGGACCAACCCCTTGCGCTGAGCTCCCAGCCTGCCCTTGCCAGGACCTTAGACCAGGAAAGGGGACCCACCAGAGCTAGAAAAAGACTGTGGGAGTGGGAGGAGTCTGGTCAGGCCAGGCCCTGTATCGTCAGCCAGACACCAGCTCTGCAGACCCGGCGCACAGCAGACGAGCTCTCTGGGTCAGGTCAGACAAGTCACACGGGGTCCTGTCTCTCAGCTCAATATGAATGTAGCTACGGCGGATGTGGGCATGGACAGGTGACCCAGGACCCAGGCACAGGGACACCTTGTTCCTCTAGGCGCTTGGGAAGCCATGAAGGCTGGTCTGAGGCGGAACGGTGAGAAGACAGATGGGTGGGTAGTGGCGGCCATGGCAACTCCAGACGTGACCCATCCCCATGGTTTATGGGCCGGACACGCGCCCCGCTCAGCTGAGGCCCCGTCATTTGTCTCCCTTAGCGTGTACGCCTGTGCTGTGGGGGTAGAGGGTGGAGGGAGGGGGCTGTGACGGGAGGAGCTAGGCAGTCGACAGGAAGGGGAATGGGGCAGGAATGGCTGTGCAGGAGGGGCGGGCCCCAGGAGTGGGGAGGGTTTATGACAGGGTCCAGGGGCTGTCACTGCACCGTTGAAAGGGCTACGATAGGTGATTTTCTTCCCAAATAAATCTGGCCTTGTCAGGGCCCCTCCGATCCTTGCTGTCTCCGGCACTCTGGGGACCGTGGCCGCTGTGCATATTAAGAATAAGTCCCCTCGTTATCTGCAATTACCCAGCGGCCACACACCTCATTTCTTCCAGCAGAAAAGAAAATTAGTTTTCTATTGACTTCATCTGGCTCCTCCCTCATTGCTGGACAAATTGCTCAATCTACCTCCCCTGGCCCAAGTGAATGTGCCCAGCTCCTCCCCCCAGGCCACCAGCCATCCAGTGGGGGAGCATTGACTTCCCACCTGTGCCTCGTCTGGAGCTGGGCAAAGGTCCATGTGCCCCAGTCTCGCCCCTGACCTCTCCCCACTCTACACACCAGATGGCTTCATCCACATCCTGAGCTTCTGAAAATTGCTGTCTCCAGTCTGGGCCTCTCTCCTGAGCTCCAGACCACAGATCCAAACGCCTCTGGAACACCTCTTCCTAGGTATCTATACAAACTCAAAACATCCAGCAGTGAACTAATTTTCTCCCCCAAGCTCCTTCTCTCCCCTGTGTTCTCCATCCCAGTGAATGGCACTCCCAAATGTCCCAGAAGAAACCTGATTCAAGCTTGACATCCTGCCTTCCCCCCAAATCCAATCAAGCGTGAACTGCAGGCTTTATCTTCTTCTCTGTCTCATCATCTACTTCCCTTCATTCTGGCACCACTTCCCAGTCCAGACCCCATCATCTCCTGTTCTTACAACAGCAGCTGGTCCTCTTTCTTTTCCCTTTAATCCATTCTCTTACAGCCAAAGTGATCTTTCTCACACAAATCTGATCACATTCTTTTCTCTTTAAATCCCTTCAGTGGCTCCCCTGCCCTCACTTTCAAGCCTACACACTCCTTATTATGACTTCAAGTTAAAGGCCCTGCAAAAACAGATCCCTGCTATCTCTGGTCTCACCCCCGTCACTCTCTACCCCCAACGCCCGGATTCCAACCTCAAGGAACCACTTATGTTTTCTGAAAATGACAAAGTGGGTTTTGGAGTCAGACCTGCTTGTAGTCTTAACTTCGCCCACTGGCTGTGTGCCCTGCGGCAAGTGCCGAGTTTCTCCAAACTTCAGGTTCACTAGGGGTGACAACAGATACTACCTCAGTGTTACTGGGGGGACTGAACAGTGATACACCCACATGTCTGCACATGCTGTATGTTTGGAATACCTCCTCTCTTCTTGAAGGGAAGGCAAGGATGCTAGTTTTCTGGATGACCCAATGGTGAGAAGGTGTATACTGTACAATCTGTGGCACAGATGACACAGGGGCCAGCACACTTGGTGAAACCACTTGTCACTCGCACCACAAACTCTGACTACTGACCCTGTCCACTGGGGATTCTGGAGTCTTAACTTGTTGCAGCTGGTCCACCACAATGAAGAGAGACCCAGACTGGGGAAGACAGCCCTGAAAGCCGACCTAAGAGTCAGTGCAACCCACTGATCAGCACAGAGACAAATCTGGGCTTTTAATAGACCATAAGTTCAGAGAGAGCACCGGGTGAGCCTCCCAGAAAGTCCTCTGCTCGAAGCTCTGGGGCCACCTGGGTCAGCAGCCCCACCTCGTGGCACGTCATTGAGCTACTGAGGCCAGCCTGAGGCTGTTCTGGGGTCGGGGGCAGGGAGCCTTGTGCCCACAATGGAGGCCTCCAAGAGTAGGTCTTCCTCACCTCCAAATTCTAGAAGACTAACCTGTTTTTATGTTCCTGCAGGAACATCAACTTGTGACAAGACTGCCCTCTTCTTTTGGGGGGCATTAATATTCCTAATGTTGGAATTAATTCTTAATGTTTTTATGTTGCCAAGGCTGTAACGGGGGGGTCGGCTGCATAAACCCCTCAGAGAGGTGAGTGGGGCCAGCACCTAACAAAGGATGAGCTTGCTGGCTGGCTCCAAGGGTAGTCAAATATCTGTTTGGCAAAATAGCTGCTAGTGGAAGGGTGGCTCAGATCGCTTAGGACAGCCGGTGAGAACACACACAGGGCAACCACCTGACGCTGACACACTCCAGTTGGCTGCACTTGTCTGGGAATTGAATGGTAGAGGACAGGATGCAGAGCCTGGGCCAGGGCCACCCTCAGGAGGGAACGGACCCAAGGAAGCTCATGGAAGGCCATCTATTCATGCACTCATTCATTCAGCAAATACACACTGACACCTTCTGTGTGCCGGCTGCGCAGGGCCATGCTGGGCCACAGGGCTGCAGACTCTGCAGCTCCCTGCCCTCGAGGAGCTCAGAGACTGCATCTATACGTGGTGCAGTGTGAACAGTGCTATGAGAAGGAGGCACAAAAAAGGGCACTTTGTTCAGTCCAAGGATCAGGGAAGGGTTCTTGGGAGGACGAAATTAAACATGCAGAGAGGGCCGGCCAGCAAGTTGGGGCTGAGGTGGGGAGGAGTTCTCAGCATACGGAACAGCACAGGCACATTTCTGGAGGGGAAATGTGGAGTGTCCCCCACAAATTTAAGTTGAGCAGGTGGGGGATGATGAAGAATAAGAGGCAGGGGAGCGGCGAGACGAAGGCGGCGAGGTCAGCGGTGGCCGTCTAGAACAAACCCTGCAGAGCCCCGAATGCCAGACTAAGGAGCTTATAATTTCATTGTTCTGGGAATGATGGGGAGACTCACATGTTTGAGGAGGAGCATGACAGGACCCGATTTGTGTTTCAGAATTCTCTTTCAAGGATTAGAGGTGTTAACGCGGAAGGCAGAGACAGCGACTAGCAGACTCTACTATGTATTTCTGGTCCAGGCCAGAAATGGTGGCCCAGAACTAGGCCAGTGGCGGTGGAAATGGAGGTGGAGATATACTGGTGATGTGGAGAAGCAGATGGAGGCAAGAGATTTTTAGGAAATAGAATGAGCAAGACTTAATGAGGGGGCTGGGAGGGCTGGAGGAGGGATGTGTCTAGGATCTGAGTGCCACTCACTGAGATGAGGCAAACCAGAGAAGGTGCAGGTTTGGGGCAGTGATGAACGTACCTTCGGATGTATTAAGTCTTGAGATTTCTATGAGACACCTAAACTTATCAGGCATTTCTTTTATGGCTTCTGGGCTTTATATCTTGCTTAAACAGGCCTTCTCTATCCCAGTGTTATTAGAAAACTATCATGTATTTTCTTTGAATACTTTTTCTATTTAACTTTTTAATCTGTCTGGAATTTACTTTTGTATGTGGTGAGAAGTAGAAGATCTAACTTTATTTTTCCCCTAGTGGATAGCCAGTTGTCCTGTCACCATTGATCAAACTGTCCACACCTGCCCCATGCTTTTGAAACGATGCCTCTATCTTATATACCATCCCCACACATGGATCTGTTGGAGCGAGGAAAGAGAATGAACGTGAAATGATCAAAGAAGCAAACCAGATTGAGAGGACACCTGGAGCAGCAGGGTGACAAGCCGCTGACCTTACAGGGCTGTGAGGCAATGTGGCCTAAAGGAAGACATAGACACAACCTGAGGCCTCCTGCCTAAAAAGCTCAGCCTGGCAACACACCTTATGAGTGATCTCCAGGTGCTGGTGAGGAACGGGGCTGGAGCCCACGGAGCAAAGATGGGTGGAGAGAACAGCACAAGGAGCAGGAACCATGACAAGGAAAAGAGAGCAAGAACCTGGCGCATGTCGACATTCTAGAACCTCATCTTGTTTCCACCTCTTTCTGTCTGTCTGTTAGGACACCTTGGCAGCAGCGTGCCTGAGTGCAAAGTGTCAGTGGGACTGCCGGATCAAATACGTCCCCAGCCCCACATGGGACACACTTATACTAAAACGATTATTTGCTGTTTATCTGTTTAAATTCTAATTTAACTGATGTTCCTATGTTTTTATTGCTAAATCGGCAACTCGGTGCTGGGGGCCCGCATCTCAAGCCATGGCTGGGTGCAATTCAGGGCACAACAGCAAATAGGAACTCAGAAGAAAGGAAGCCAAGGCAGGGAATTTAGGACTAAACCAGCAGAGGGCCCCTGTATATCCTTAGATTCTGGGTTTGAATCCAATCTCCATCACTTAGTAACTGTGTGAACTTGAGCAAATTACTGTACTTTATTTAACCTCTGTTTTTGGATTCTTCTTCTCTAAAATGGGAATAATAATGATAATTATAGCAACTACTTCCCTCAAAGGGTTGTTAAAAAGATGAAATGAGTTTTTATTTGTGAAGCGCTTAAAACAGTGGCTGGGTTAGTTATTATTAGTAGTATTGGTGTCGTTATTCCAATAATATCCAATAATAATATTGTTAATTCCAACAGAAATACCCTGATATCCCCCAACCCCTGCTCCTTGTCCCAGATATGACCCACAGAGTCCCCTGGGCCCCCAGACAGGGTGACCTTGGCCCACCCGACACACCCTCCAGACATAGATTCCCTTCTCCCCACCGACACGGCTCCCACGGCTCCCTCCCCCTCCCCCCAGGTGGGGCCGTTATAGCCTCAACTCCAAAGTGACCCCTTCTTCCAGCCCCTCCCCGCATCCCCCCTCCACCCCACCGAGGTGCCCGGAGGTGCCACAGGGCTGATGGTGAAGGATGACGGTGGTTCCACAATAAGGGGAAAAGGCAATTTCATCTTGATTAGCAGGCGATTTCTCTCTCCGTAATAAGCGCGCTCCAAATAATTAGCGTGTTTTACGTAATAATGAAATTACAGAAATGCAGTCCACTTATTCAAACAACTCACCATTACCATATTTTTAAATATTAGACTTAATTAGAGTTTATCACTTCGGAGAAGTATGCGGACCGAAGATGTTTTTAAAAAAATCCTCATAAAGTGTTTATTAAGCGCTGGTAAAGCTGGGATAATGATGTGTTTGGAAATTAAGGCAATCAAACACTTACCGCCGCTTCTGGAGGCCGGGCATGGAAATGAGGCCATTACACGCCCATTACCCGCCAGCTCACAGCCACTTGGGGGGCGGGGAGAGGATGCGCCTGGCCGAGAGGGCACAGTGCCCAGAAACGCCTGTGCCAACAGCCCACAACAGCCCGACCAGTAAGCACAGCATCACTTACAGGACATCTGGCCACCAGGAGCCCAACTCAAACCTGGCCAGGCAAATGACTGGACAGGTCCCAAATGCCAAAGAAGACACCCAAGACTAACCCAGGTCCAGACTCCCAGGACTGGCAGGACATATCAACTTCATTTAAACCCCAGCGCAGAGTGGGGACAGGAGCCAGACTGGGCAGCCAGAGAGGTCAATGAGAAGAGGCGGAGGCTGAGGAAGCTACAGACCCGAGTGTCCACTCCCAATTCTGGGCCACACAGGAAGGGGCAGCTAGAGTGGTGGAGAAGGGTCTAAGAGGCAGCTGGGGAACTGAGCTGGGAGCCAAAGATGCAGAGGAGCCAGGGGCCAGGCTCAGGAACACACCTGGGGACAGACTCGGATTGGGGAAAGTAGGCAAGAAGGGTGGCGGGAGAGGGGCTGGTGGCTCCAGGCCCCATTTATCCCGGTGAATAACTAATTCCAGAATTTATAGTGCTGGGTTTTTGTTCTGTGGCCATTTATATCTGCGAGGGGAGGAAATGAAGAGGCAGCGCGGATGCCACATCTTTCTGTGTTATTGCTTGTCTGCCATTTGCAAATCATTATTAATTGTGGGCCCTGGTGGCGGGCTGGGCGGGGGCCGGGCTGGGTACATCCACATAGCTCTTCATCAAGGACCCCAGCCGCTGCCCCAGAGAGCCAATTACCCCGCCCTGATTGGGATCAGATAAAGAGGGAATTTTTACAAATTAGGGAATAAATAGAATTTCCACACAGGGCGCGGGCAGGACCTGAGAGGCTGTAATGAAAAACCATCCGTCACCATCAGCGCGGGCTGGGCACATAGCCGCGGCACTCCCTCCCTTTGTGGGCCCACCCTCATGCTCAGGGGCCTGGACGTACAGGTCTAAGGACACCCCAACCCCTCCAAGGCCTGGAAGCAGGGAGAGGAGTTCCCAGTGGGGCGCGTGTATGCCCTCTGGGCCCCAGCTCTGACACTGTCCCTAGTGCCTCTCCCTCAGGGTCTTGACAAGGAGGAGACTGAGGCAGTCCTGAGGACGACCAGAGTTGGGGACCACGGGGCAAAGACCACATCCACGCCCCTCCAGCTATGGCAGCCCTAGGGCAGAGCCCTGGCCCGTGGACCACTCACTCTGGGTTCCCATTAGCGCTCCTCCCCTTGGATCATTAAATATGTATATCTTATTACACGCCTTGTTAGAGTATCGAGCTCTATTGACTGATGATAAATCCTGAGCCTCGTCCCGGCCATAAATTTATCTGGAGATGATGAAGACTCAATAATCTAGTCAGGCAGATAATATCATCGGGCCTTAAAAAAGATCATTACATTATATGTCAGAATTAAAAGTGAAATACGCCGTAGTAACAGGGCGGCTGCTCTGGCCATTACAACGGGTGCCCGCCTCCCCCAACTCGTCCCCAGCCAAGGCCCCATCCAGGTAGAGGGGCCAAGAGCCTTGCCCTTCTTTTGGCTCTGGACGCCACAGATAAAAGTGCCTGATAACCTAAGGCAAAGTGAAGGGGACCTGGCCTGGGAGGGGAGAGGGGAGAGGGGAAGAGGTGGCTACTGAGAACAGCTGAGCACCTCTGCCGTACTTGGCAGCCACTTCTGCCCCAACCGAGCTCCCACCTGACCCTGTCCCTAGGGGTCTCCTGTGGGACTATCTTCTGGGGGTCCTTGAGTGGCTCCAACAGGAAGGTGACAGGGCTTCACACCCTTCCAGAGTGGCCTGACCAATCAGGGCAGATTCTTTCCAAAATGGAGACACGGGGATAGGGAGAGGTTAGGCTACTTGTGTGTATGCCCCAGGCACCTGTGACCTGGCCCCAGACCCATGTGCCAGCAGCATATCTGAGGCCTTTCCTGTGAGCATGTGCTATCAATCCAGACCACGGCCACCTCCTTCCCGAGAGCCCTGCCTGTCACAGCCTCTACATCCTGTCCTTTGAGAAACTTGCCGCCAGCCTCTTGTTCTTTGACCTCAGCACTAACAACCGTCTCCGTTATATCTTATTTTCACCCATTTCCACAGTCACACCCTCCACCTTGTTAACATCCTCCACTGTGCTACCTTTGAAATGTTAAATTCAAATATTCCCAGTTACTGACGATAATATGCTTTTTCTTTCCTCTCACTGGAACCTCGAAACCGTTTACATCCCTAGTATCTCCAGATACATCCCCCTCCTGTGTTCACCTTTCTCCCCGTCCACTTTTGACTGCTTACCCAACAGCCACTCCCCTTCTGCGAAGCTGGCAGAGCCCGCTCCTCCCTCCCTGACCCAGGGAAACCTCCGTGGTCTGAGCCATTTGTGCGGATCCTACCCCCTTGCCAGCCATGGGTTTAGGAGGGGCCAAGTGTTCTGGCTACTGGGATATGATGGTTAAGTTTGCTCAAAGACCTTCAAGGAAAATTTCTTCACTCTTACGAAGAGAACCATGAGGGGAAAATAGTCCTGTATATTCTGCTGGATGTTTTCACGTCTGCACATAATGTCTGGGACTGCAGAAGCCATATTCCAACCTTGAGGGGAGTTAGCCTGTGAAGAACATGCTGAAGATAAAAGAACAGAACAATGGAAAAAAATCTGGGTCCTTGATGACATTGCTGAGATGCTGAATTAACCAACCCTAGGATCACCTTACCTCTTCTGTGAGGGAATAAACCCTCTTATTATTTAAGATTTAAATTGGGTTTTCTTTTTCTTGTAGCCAAAAGCTTACTAACATACAGAATGTAAAGGCAGGAAAGAGAATGACCAAACAAATGAAGGGAGGCAAAGGGCAATGAGGACACTATTTCAGGCTAGGAAGCTGGTAACCCTTGTTATGCTCTCTTAAAACATTTGCTCAGGGCTTCCCTGGTGGCGCAGTGGTTAAGAATCCGCCTGCCAATGCAGGGGACACGGGTTTGAGCCCTGGACCGGGAAGACCCCACATGCCGCGGAGCAACTAAGCCCATGCGCCACAACTACTGAGCCCGCGTGCCACAACTACTGAAGCCTGCGTGCCTAGAGCCCGTGCTCCGCAACAAGAGAAGCCACCGCAATGAGAAGCCTGTGCACCGCAACGAAGAGTAGCCCCTGCTCACCGCAACTAGAGAAAGCCCACAAGCAGCAACAAAGGCCCAAAGCAGCCAAAAATAAATAAATTTATAAAACAAACAAACAAACAAACAAAAAAACCATTTGCTCAAATTGTCTCCTGCTGTATCTCAGGACACAGGCCATGTTACCATAAAGGCTAAAAGAGTCAAGCTTAGGTGGGAACCCAGGTGAAAACAGAGGGAAGAAAATACAACTTTACTGAGAAAGGATTTTATGTCTCTGACTTGCAATTTAAGTTGACTTTTTTCAAAGTCCCATGGCAACACAAAATCACAAGACTCAAGGCTTCTTTCTCCCCTGCCCTTCTTAGCATGTCGTTTCCAATTTCCAGGTTATCTTATGGTCCAAAATGGCTGCTGAAGCTCCAATTATCACGTCCACATTTTAGGAAAGAGGAAGAAGGAAAAAGCAAGAATAATGTACTTTCCAGCTAAGTCATTTCCCTTTCAGTACTGTTCCTGGAGGACCCACACACTTTTCCTTTTATCTCACTAGCCAGAACTCAGAGACATAACCATATCCAGTTGTATGAGAAACTAAAAAAAAAAGTAGTCTTTTAACTGGGTACACCTTGCTGCCCCTAATTATCCAGGGGCTCTATTTGGTGAGAAAGAAGGTCAATGGCTATTGGGTACATACCAAGCAGTTTCTGTCCTAGCAACATAACTGATACACCTCGCTTTGGAGCTTGGATTCCATGGTCCACCATCTTAGTCCTTTCTTGCCAATCGTCTCAACTCTCTTGCTCCCCTTTTCTCCCATCACCCTTGCCTGGAAAAACCCAAACTCTGCCTTCTCTATGCTTACACCTGAGCTGAGTGTGACTAGAGAAAACCGAAACCTTACAGATTCACGCAACTCATAAAATCATAGTCATCAACCTCAACTGGGTGTATAAAACCGCCCCATTTCCTATGTGCCTGATCAGTGCACACGCTCTCTCTCCCTTTCTCCCTAGTTCAATTTCCAACTTTCTCTACTTTCCACAACTCTCAAACTCCCTACCCCCAACATCGCCCTACCCTCTCAGCCACACAACCTCATCTCCTACTTCACAGGAAACACAGAAGCCGCACCCCTGCACCTGTGCCAGTCCTCGCCTTTCATCCTGATACAAAAGAGGAACTGTCCTGATGTCACTTCTGAAGCCCATCCCCCCACTCCACCTGGTTTCTGGAGTCTAACTCGACTGCCTTTTCAGGGGTCTTACTTTGTGAGTAACCCCCTTTCTCTCTGATATAGCTTCAGTTGCTTCTTCTGCACTGGTTCCTTCATGAAAACATGTAAATATATTAAATCTCTCTCATCTTTAAAAACGAGCTCCCTTTAATTCCTTTTCCCTTTTCCCATGTGGCTAAGACCCAATATTTCCTCCCTTTCGCAGCCAAAGGTCTCATTTCCTCCTTTCCCACCCTGCGACCTGATTTCCCCCAGCAGCACCTTACCAAACTGCTTTCTCTAACAATCCTTATGGCCTCATGGGGCTGAAGTCCAATGGAAGCTTTTCAGGTTTAGGTCAACCCAGTGGACTGACTCATGCCTTGAAACTCTTCCCTCGGTTTCAGTGACACCACCTTTTCTCCACTACCCTCCTCCAGCTCCCCTGTCCGTGCCTGCCTTTTCTCCTGACTACCCCTAAGAGGTGGGTGTTGCTCAGAGTGGTCGTTGGCCTTCTTCCCTTTTTACTCTCTGCACTCTCCCTGGGCAAACTTATCCACCCCTAAGGTTTATTTACCATATATTTCCCCATAGTTTCTAAACCTGTATTCCTACTACCACCACCCTGGTCCAGGGCACCACCCTCCCTCATCCAGGTGACATTAGTGCCCCTGCCAATCTCCTCTATAGCGTCCTTCTAAGCCACAAATCTGGTCATTTCACTGCCTGTCTTAAACCCCTTCAATGATCCTGGAACTGAAAAAGGACATCAGTAGAAATGCTGGTGAAACTGAAGTAAGGCCTTTCGTTTAGTTAACAGTGAAGTAATACCAATGTTAATGGCCTGGTGGTGATAGTTGTACTATGATTGGGTAAGATGTTAACACTAGGGAAAGCTGGGTGAGAAAGGCTTCTGCAAATGTAAAATGAGTTCCAAGTAAAAAGTTTAAGAGTTAATAATTAAAACGACAACCATCACCACCACTTCCAACGGTGCCTCACTGCTCTCAGGATAGCATCCAAACTTCTACATTAAGTTCTGGGGATCTGCCCAGGTGTCCCCCTCTGGCCTCATCCTTCCCACTCTCCTGCTGGACCACGGAGTTCTGGCGCTTCTCCCTCACGTGTTTTTTTCATGGGCTCTTCCTTCTGCCTGGGAAGCTCCTCCCCCACTGCTCAGCTGGAGCGCCCCCCTCGTCTATCCTGAGGGATGGAGGCTTGCCGTGGTTTCCTGAGGTGCCTTACCTGCGCCCCCGTGCAGGCGTTAGGAACCCCTTCTGTGTGTTCCCACAGCACCCATGTTCCTCCATGTGACTGCCTCCGTCACTCCCTGCTGGACCACAAACCCTTTGGGGGCACTACGGTTACCTCAACAGAGGCCCTCGGTAAATATGTATTAAGTGTAGGGTAGGAAGGACTGGAGGAAAAGAAAGAGGGAAGGGTAGAGGGACAAGATCATAGGTGAGCCCACTCCAGCCGTGACATCTGCCACCTGAAGCCCAGACAGGCCCAGGCCCAGGCCCTGAAAATCAGTCACGGTCCTTCCTCAGATTCCAACGTGCCGGCGCCTTCGGCCCCTTCCCCACCTCCACTCCTTCTTAGTACCTTCGTTTCCTCAGGACCTGCTGTGCCGGGAGACTGGCTGGGACCTGAGCTCTCAAGTGACCTGGCCAGCCTGTCCTGAGCCAAGACATCTGGGGGCGGAAGTTGTGGCGCTGGGGCTCCGTACTCCCCGCCAATGATGCCCTGGAGAAGGGCCTGGCGATGCCTGGGGACTCTGGGAGGGGGGGCTGCCCTCCCTAAGCCCAGTCCCACCTGGTAAATATTTCATCCTCAAGCTGCTCAGCTAATCCCTATTAATTTCAATACCGATGCCTTGCCTGGCTCAGCTCCCAATGCATTATTTATCCCCTTTGTTTGTTTGTTGCTAACAGGTGGGCCCCAGCGGAGGCGCTGACTGGGGACAAGCCCACTCCATCACAGTGTGGCTGTGAATTAATCATGAGGACTAATGGGAACCACCTCAGCTCCAGGCACTTCCCTAGCCCCCTCCCCCTGCCCTGGCACCCAGGGGTGGGCCGGGCCATCTCAGCTCAATTTAACTCAATTCAGAACAACACATTTTACTCACCATCTACCCACAAGAGTCAGACACTATGTTACGCTTTGGGGATACAAGCTGAACAAAACAGACATAAATTCCTGCCCTCAGGGAACTTACAATCTAGTGGGGGAGAGAGGCACTAAACAACCTCTTAATGAGGACTCTGACGGGATGCTCCAAAGGGGGAGTGCACAGACGAGGGGCGCTGACCAAGGCTACGAGTCAGGGAAGCTTCCTTGAAAAGCAAACTGAGCTGTGCTCTGCAGGAGGAGTGGGACTTGATTAGGCCAAGGGTGGGAATGGGGGCTCCCAAGGAAAATAAAGCCACGTGGGAAGGCCCTGAGGTGAGCGAAGGCATGGCAGGTTCCAGAGAATGAGGGAGGGCATTGTGCTGCCGCGCACGGGGCACGAGGAGAGAGGCTTGAGAAGGGAGCGCTCTTCTCCCTGAATGACCAGCATCTGTCCCGGCGGATTAGCACAGAGTCCTCCTGAACACCCGAACACAAGCACACACTCACACCACCTCTGCCGACTTGAGCAGCATCTGATGGCCTGACCTTGCGCCTGCGACACCGGAGAGGCGGTCAAGATTATGAACCTTCAACTGCACAGATCAGGAAACTCAGGCGAGCGTCTGGCCTGGAGGCTTCTGAGGGGGCCAGTGCGGGCCTTAGCACCCTGAAGCTTAGGTGTGCCCGTGGCAGGCCAGGGCTGGGGACACCGACCGGCCTCGGCCACAATGCTCACATCACCCCCCAGGAAGGAACCTGCCTCACCTCTGAAAACCCAGCACTGGATGGGGCACCCACGAGACGCCAGCAAACACCTGCTGAGTGAATGACCGCACAAGAGCGAATCTCTCTCTGGGGAGATCCTTCCCCAGAGATCTAAATAGACGGAACGAGCTAACCTGTACGCAGGATGTTACAGTACTTTCATAGTAAGCCTCACAGTAAGCCTGAGAGGTAGGAGCCATCATCAGCCCCATTTTAAAGAGGAAGAAACAGAGGCCCTGGACGGTGAATGACTTACCCAGGACCACACAACCTGAAGTGATGGGCCGTAACCAGGATGAGGTCAGCCTGGCTCCAGGCTCCTGGCTCCCGCATATCCATAGATCTAACCCCTCTGTGGGGGTATTTCCCCAGGGATCTCCCTTGGTGACTCCAGGGACCCTAGTTCTTGAAGACAATCCTAAAAGGCACCTTTTTTATGAACCAAGTGTAGCTCTGCCAGGGCAGAGACCTCATTGTGCGCATGATCAGGGGTGTGTAATTCTATTCAAAGTGGCCACTTTGAAAATCCATGTGTCTCCAGGCTCTCCGTCCATCATGGTGTCAAGTCCTCGAGCAGAGGCATCCGTCAGCGCCTCCCAACGCCATGGGCTGTGTGCCCGCACGCCTGATCCCGCCCATGCGCCTGTCCTTGGCTCGGGGCTGCTCTGGCAGCACTAACCCCGCCCTGTGAGAAGGCTCAGGCTAGCCTGCTTGCTTGGCCCAGCCTTACCCCTGCCTTCAGGCTAGCCTGACTGCCGGGCCCCACCCCTGCCCCAAATGCCTCCTCTGCCCTACCGGGTCTCTGTTCTCTTGGAGCTAGGCAGCCAGCGTGGAGGCAGCCTCGATAACTCGCTAACGTGCTGCCCATGCTGTTCTTAAAAATTTATGACTGTGCAACATGAAAAATCCGGCTGAGGAGCCGTCATTAGCGGCGCTGCCTCCCTCCCCCACCAGGGCCGCCCTCGTAAATTGAGATTTATGGCTGCAGCAGGCGGGGCGGGGGCGCGTGCAGACGGCGAGGATGCTGTGGCGGAGACAGGCAGAGGCCGACGAGGCCGCGATGGGGCCGGGGGCTCCCCCCTGCGGCAGCTACGGTTCATCGCAGTCTGCGGAGATACCTACCGAGAGTAACGTCTGGCCTGGGGTGCCGGCCTAGCGCGGATGCTGATTCCGTTTAGCAGTCGGACTGCAGGGGGAGGAGCCAGTACTATGCCAATCACTGGCTCCTTGAGGTGTAGGGCCAGATCCTGAAGTCCAGGGGCAAGCAGGCAAGGGCCTCTTAGTAGGATGACTTGGGGAGGGGGAAGGTTGGACCTAGGGAGGAAGGATCATCCTTGCTGGGGTCACAGGGCCTGGGCCCCCCAGAGCCAGCTTCTCCAACCAGAAGCATCTAGTTTGGGCTGTGACTGTGGTATCCCAACCAGAGAATTGAAGGGGAGGGAGGGAGGAAGGAGGATGCCAGGACCCTTCCCTTCCCTCTCCTTTCTCTGGTAAGAAGGGCCAGTGGAGGGGATGTTAAAGGCAGGAGGGCAAGGACTGGATCAGTCACAGAGCCTCCCCTGACAGAGGCCAGGCTGGGGCTGAAGAGGGGAGGAGGTGAGCCCATGAGCCTGCTGCCCACCCCCCTCGCAGGCCCTCCCGATTACCTCCCCTCTGCCTCCCCCCCTGCTCACTTAGCCCTGTCAGCCAGGCCATTATGAAATTGGGGTTTCATTTACAGACTAATTAAACATTACAGCTTGTTCACAATTACAACGCGGGGATGAGGGAGTAACTAATTACGGAAGAAATGAGCTAACATTTATCTCTGCTCCCACCCTCCCTCTACCCACTGCCCCCCCCCCCCAATCTGGCTTCCTCCCACTCTCTGGTCAGTACCAGCTCTCAAGGCTTATTACCTAGGATGGGGGACTGGAAGGGTACCCACCCACCCTAGACACCAGGTTGGGCTGCAGTTCCCAGCTACCCCAGGGGAGGGGCTTAGCTCCCAGAGCCCTGCCACAGAGACAGTCAGGGCTTTTGTGCAAGACCCTGTGGGTGTAAGGACCCTGTGATGGTACGTGTGGCCCTCATATGGGGGGTGGGGACCTGCCCTGGTGTATGACTGTGACAGCACTGTGGAGCCATGCGGCTCTATGTATCTTTATCTTGTGGGGCAAGGTTCTGGTGTGACTGCTGCAGACAAAGATTGTGTGACGGGGTATGAGCATGAATGATCCATGCCCTAACCCCCAACCCCCAGGGCAGAGTAGGAAAGAACCAGGCAGCTGCAGGAGGTGATGGTCTAAGCGGGCCTGGGATATGGCCCCGGCAGCCCCAGGACCAAATCCCCACTGGGCAACCTTATTCACTCCCTCAGAAGCAAGAGAGGCAGCAGGGTTACCCTGCCCTAGGGCTCATCTCGTCCCTGTCCTCGGGCTGGCCTTGGCTTCTGGCCAGATGCCCCCTTGGGGCCCAAGGAGCCTCCTGGGGGCCTGGGGTGCCCCCTGTGGGCAGGAGTCCTGGGGTCTGGCTGGCCTGCTGCAGAGTTTAATAATAGTAACAGTGAGAGTAAGCGTTTCCATCCCTCCTGCCTTTGGGCAGAAGAAGAAAGGAAAGAGGAGGGAGAGGAGGGAGTGGAGGGAGCGGGCTGAAGGGAGGCTTTGAGGCCTCAGAACTCACATCAAACGGCCGGATCTGGGCCTAATTGTCTGACCCCTGCCCCTGCCTTCAATCAGCTCTGCGGCTCCCTGCCCGCCCCTCGCCTAACTAGCAGCCATGTTCTCCTCATTAGGACAAGCTCCCCTTGCACACATGTCCCCGGACATGTCCCCAGCACTCCCAGCTCCCAACCCTGCCTGGTGGGAGGGTACAGCGGGGACCCAGTTTTGGCGGGGCTCCTGGGACAGCTATTCCCTCAGCCACAGCTGGCTGGCCTGAGCGGCTCAGCACCTCTCCCTGAGCTGCAGGGTCCTGGATGCCACGTGCTGTGACATATCCCTGGGCTGGCTCAGCCGCTGGGTGCATTCTGTCCTCTGTGTGTCCTTCTTGCTACAGCCCAACTGTCTCAGACACACAGCTCCTGAGGGCAAGATGCATTTGAATCCTGTCCCCTTCGGGCTGGTTCAGCTGTTTCAGCCTGGTAGGGGGTCTGGTCTGGGTCAGGGTCTGTGTTCAGAGGCTAGGAGCTGAAGGAACTTGTCTGCCTACTGTGCAAGGGTGGTTCCCTTAAACAGATCCAGGCGTGGCGATGTGTGAGTGTCTGCGGCTGGTGGCATGGCAGTGAGGCAGGAGAGCCTGGTGGTTAAGAGCTCTGACCCTAGAGAGATGTGTGTTTAAATTTTAGCTCTCCTGCTTCCTTGCCCTGCTGCCTTGGGTGCATGACAACCTTCTTGAGCCTCAGTTTCCTTATATACAGTAGAGGTGACAGCCCCAATCTCACAGGGTTTGGGAATTCAGTGAGATTACAGACATAAAGTCCTCTGTACTACATCTGGCACTCAGCAAATCTTGTGGAAGGATACAGGTGTGGATGGCGGATTCAGACCAGACCAAACAAATTCCCTTCTCCACAGGCCACAGGCCTCGCTTTGTCCAGCTGGGTCAATAGTGTCAAGGACAGAAGGAGCTGTGAAGAAGGGTCCAGAGCCCTGCAGAAAAAAAGAGCAGCTCCCAGGGGACCCAGCTGATACCAGGGGCAGAAGCACCAATGCTGGAACCAAAACTTGGGGGCAGGAATGTCACACAGCAGTTTCAGGTGGGAGGGGCAGGGGCCCAGCTTAAGGACTGTCAGGTGGCTTGAGGTCAGATGAGGTAGGTTAGTAGGGCTGGTCCGTGAGGTATGGATTGTCCCTTGAGTACTGTGGGCTTGGAAGGAGGGGCTGCTGTGAACACCACTGGAGTGGAGGCTGACTGGACTGCTCTAGGTATTAGTTCTCAGGGTACCAGACCTGTACAGGATCGGGGGAAGGGCTGGCCTGGTCTGGGCCCTGACATTGTCTCTCACCTTAAACCAGTGGTAATGACTTGCAAATATTGATGAAAACACGAACTACAGAGACTGTGTTTTTCGGGGAGTGAAGGTGGGGAGAGGGGATAAGGAGGCAAATAAACTGAAATGAAGTCCGGTTATCTCCCATCTGTGGCTGCTCCTAATCCCCCAGCCCAAAGGAATCCAATGCAGCCCCTTATCTGCCCTGTCAATCACTCCATCACCGCCCAGTGCTTGGTGGGCACCACACGCCCTCGCACACACTCAAGCACATGCTCACACATGCACACACACGCACACACTCACTCCGACTCTTGCTCCAACACTCCTGCCCACCCCCAGCCCATTACTCCTCTGAGCAGGAGCAGCCAGCACGCAGGTCCTGCCAGATGGATGCAATTTGCATAATATCAGCAGCGGAGGCTGCAAGATCACCAGGGGTCAGGGCGCTGACATCCCCGCACAGTCTATCTGCAAGTGCTAATTTGGCCAGCATTGATCTGTCTTTCTGATTTCTTTGTCATTTACGTCTGCGATGGTTTGACAGGAGATACAGAGAGAGACAAGGGGAGGCCAAGCCAGGCCTGGGGCTAGGAAGGTAGGGGAACAAAGATTGTACTTCCCAGTGCATCTCACACACACAGACATACACCAGAACCTCCTCCATCTACCTGTCACTACACTCATCCATCCGTCCATCCATTTTTCCATCTGTGGTTGCTCCTGAAGACTAGAGCCTGGTATCTGGCAAGGACCAGTTCCTCAGATGTCCTTGGACTCCAAGGGTGCCAGCTCAGGGGGGAAGGCGTAAGCAGCCCTGAGCACTAATGCAGGCGGGACAGTGGAGGCCCTGTCAATGCCTGGAGACTTATCCCTCCTTGTGGCTGGCCATCCCCTGGCTCCTCACTTTCTCTGGGACACACTAGAAAGAACTGGATGGGGCGGAGAGGCGGGAGGTGGTGTAGGGGAGTGGTAGTGCTGGGGAAACAAGCACACCCCAGCTGTCTCTGACGCCTCCTCATGAGGCAGCTGTGCTGACTCCTCCCCTCCCAGGCCTGAAGATGGCCAAAGCAGGGGGGAGGGGGCGAGGCACCCCTCTGCCTCTCCGGGACAGGGCTATCATGTCTGCAGAAGCCTCATATCAACTCTTCACCACCCTCAGGTCACCCAAAGCCCAGACTGGGCTCTGACTGATTCCGAAGGCCCCCTAGCTCAGCCAGGAAGCCCAAGATCAGATCAGGTCTACATCCTACCTGCTGGACCCTTGGCCAGAGTCCCCACATTCTCCCCTGCCTTGGGAGGGGGGTTCACCACAGGGATGGGGACGCTGCCTGGGCAGGAGATGTCATGGGGGAAGGGAGGGGAGGAGAAGATGGGAATTCTGGGAAGGAAGAGCCCACTGCAGAGAGGTGGGCATGGTCACTCTGTCAAGGGAGGCAGAGGGGCTTAAGCCTTCCAAGGGTGCCCCCCAGTGGCTCTGTCTTCGCCCCACCTCTTTCCCTCGCCACGGCAGCAGGAGCAGGTGATCAGAAGGAACTCCCTGCTGGG
This sequence comes from Eschrichtius robustus, assembly GCF_028021215.1. Lineage (NCBI taxonomy): Eukaryota > Metazoa > Chordata > Mammalia > Artiodactyla > Eschrichtiidae > Eschrichtius > Eschrichtius robustus. The sequence continues at coordinate 36,607,287 of NC_090826.1, forward strand.
CAAGAGGGGGGCTGGCGTTTGGTGTGTGCTAATCCCGGGCCGAGGTCTTCAGAGGGACCGGGGAACTTCAAGGAGGGAAAGGCAGAGCTGTACTGCAGACGAGCTCATTAGCCAGCACCCCACCCCCCCCACGAGGAGGAGGGCGGGCAGCCCAGGGAGCGCGGCAGCGCAGGCGGCAGAGAAAAGGCTGTCACTGTCCTTTCTTCCTTTTGGTACAAGCATCTCCCTGAACCAACGATTCTCCTGCAGTGACACCTCTCACGGGCGCTAATGAGATCCGTGTCACAGAGCTAATGTGCTCTGACTGGACTCTGATAGACACCCCACGCCTTCAGGGGAGCCCACAGGCCAGCACTGCCCCCCAGGGCCAGGCCCTACCTGCCACCTGCCGGCCCGCTCTCTTGCCAAACTGTGCTGGGCAGCAAGCTCCTGAGAGAGCCCACCCGGTGTCGGGCCATCCCGTCTCACCTGGAGCCTTTGGGGCCCCCAGTCCCTGAGCAGAGAGGGTAAGCAACCAGGGCAGGACCACCTAGCTGGGCACCAGGGAAGGTTCCGACTGTTCTCCCCGCCTGTGACACCAGCAGTCTGTGGGGCCTCTGTGTCCCAACAACAGGGGAAATCTGACATTTCCTGTGCAGACTTCCAAAAAGAAGGAAGGGAAGGAGGCCCAGGCCCCGCCCTTAGAGAGGTCAAGTACATAGGGCCTGATCATTACGTATAACTGGGGTCCAGGGATGTATTCTGTGCGCTCACAGTGGGAGGGCCAGGCAAGATCCCCAGAGGAGGGGGCCCCTGGAATATGGGCAGGATTTTCCTGGGCCACGAGGTGGAGAGCAAACAGAAATCACAGTGCAGAACTAACTGTCGGGGTCAGGAGGAGGCCGGAAGCCAAGTGTTAGGGCCCTGGCTCCAAGGGCGACTGTAGCAGGGTGAAGGGTGGAGATGCCCCCGCCCCTTTCTTCCTCAGGTGCTGCTACCAAAGATTGTCAAGACCTGTGTGTTTTACACAACACTGAGGAAAATGCAGAACGTGAGCTTGTTTTCTTCCTCACCATCTCTGCTGGCAGCACAAAGCCCAAGACCAAAAAGGTGCTCCTAGTTCAGCACGGTGGTGAGAACACAGGCTTTGTGATCAGGTGGACCTGGGTTTGAATCCTGGCTCCTGTGTGACCTCAAGCAAGTCACTTAACTAAGCCTGAGCCTCCCAATCTGTAAAATGGGAACGATAATGCCTGCCTTCATGAGAGTGTGAAAATTAAATTAGCGCCCCCAGGTAATGTGAGTGCCGTGCTGACCACTTGCTGAAATGAAAGAAGGCCCACTCAGCAGTCCCCTCTGGAGGCCGCCCTGCCTCAGAAGCCGCCCGAGCCAAGAGCGCTGACGGAGCCCGCTGACCCAGCCAGTCAGCAGTCCTACAAACATGCAGTCCCCTCACCTACAACCTGCTCCATGCCACCCTGCTCACCAGGCTCCCAAGGGCAAATCCGCCCCCCCAGGAGGAGGCGTCCCTCCCTGACCACGAGCCCACTCGGACAGCCCCCGAGCCCCCTCTCTGCCTGGAGCTCCATCCCTGAACCCTACTTCTTCCTCAGTCCCCAGGGCCAAGCCCTCACCCCATCCTGGCGACCGTACCTGTGAGCTGGGTGGGGGCAGGGCCCTGTGGCTGTCATCTCCCAACGCACGTTCAGCACCTGCCACAGCTCCTGACACACAGTAGATGCAAAGCAGACGTCCGCCACCTCCCTCCCCATGGCCACTGCCGGCCCTGAACTAACCACCACCTCTCCCGCATGCCTTATTACACACCCCCCACCCCACGCCCGTGGCCTCCCCTTCTGCGATTTCTCCTCACTAGTCCTCCCTATACAAACTCTCAGATGGCGCTGACTGGAACCCAACTCTGACCAGGTCGCTCCTCTACCCAAACACCCTGCGGCTCCCACTCAAACAGCTCAGCCGGGAGCACCGATCCCAGCGGGCCCCTCCCTTCCACAGCCTAGGCCCCTACCCTGCCCGGCAGCCCAAGCCTCCAGCACGCCTGCCCCCTTACTCTGTCAGCGCCTCCTCCACCCCAATGCTCAGCAGGAGTCCCCACCAGGTAGGCCCCACAGGCTTCCCCTGCCACACATACCTTAGAAGGAGACTCAGAAGATCCCTCCAGGGCCCAGGGTCCTTGGTGATCTGCACACCCCACCACTGCCCCCCACGGCATTGTGGGAGAAGCCAGCAGCTCCTGGAGAGGGCCAGGCTGTGGGGTCCGCAGAGCCCTTCCCCAGCGTCACCAGTGCCGCCTCACCTCCCAGCAAGATACATACCACTCCCCACTTCGGGCTGGCAGCTCCTCACACAGTTAATTAGCACCATGTCACTGAGGACCAGCCTGAGTGGCCAGTGACAGGAGCTGACCCCTGACCCCAGGGCTGGGAAACAGTCCACATCAAACTCTTACAGCGCGACCCTTTTAGCACGCACAGTAACTCGGGGCACCGCCAGCTGAAGCTCATTAAAGCTGTCTCTTTGGCGCGAGGGCCATTAACCTCACCGCTCAAAACCCGCACCTCCCCTCCCCGCCTCTCCCAGCCCAATTAATGCCCTGCATCCCCCCCCCCCTCCTTCCAAGCACCCTCACCCACACCTCAGAGCCAGCCAGGAGCTGGCAGGGCAGCCCTCTTCATTCACAGATACAAGGACCAAGTGCCAGGAGCCCCCAGTGCCCTGGGGAGACCCTGGCATGGGCAGAGCAACAGAGGAGGCAGCTCCTTGAGCAGCCACTGTGTGCTCAGACCGCACAGGCCCTTCACACAGGGGACCTCGCTGAGCTTTCCCAACAGCCCGGAGAGGCAGGTAGCATTGGCCCTTGTCTAAGGTCACGGGGCCTGAACTGCTTCTGGCTCCAAAGCCCTGACTTCATTGTCACTCATAGCCTTGGGCTGTCCCCTGGGGCCCACCCAGATGGAAAAACCTTCTTCTCTGAAGAAAGAGGGAATACTTCAGGGGTCCCACCCCAGAGTCAACATGGGTGAACCAACAAGAATGACATCACTGAGTCCCAGGAGGCAGCAGAAAGTGGGAACAAGGAACCCCTTCCTCTCACAAACACCCCCAGGACAGATACACAGAAGCAGGGCACCCAACTCAAGGCTGCGTGGGGTGCATTAACGCAGTCCTGCCAGCCCCTCCCACCAGGCAGACTCAGTTTCTGGCAGCTCCTCCTTCCCTGGGCCAATGCAAGTCTTCTCAGTGGCCTTGGTTCTCTGGTCCCTCCCTTTCCCGTCACGCTTGCACTGATTCATCCACTCACTCACTCACTAACTGTCCATTCATCTACCATAGCATTTGTTGAGCACCTACTTAGAACTAGTGTGTACAGCACCAACTGCCTCACTGATTCTGGATCAGAGCTCTGATCCTGTCCTTATCTCACTCACGAACTTCCTGTCTCCTCAAAACCTCACAAAAAGCCACACCCTCTAACCTGGCATTCAAGGCTGGCTTGTTCCCTGTTTATTTTCTAGCCGTTTCCTAACCCAAATGTCCCACTCCAGTCACGGCAAACTACTTGCAGACGTCCAAAATTATCCTCTCAGCATGTCAGGCTTCCTCCTGCCCTTGGGCTTTTGTACACACAGTTTCCCCAAAGTGGAAAACCCTTCCTCCATCTGCCTGCCTAGCAAACTCCTATTCATCCTTCAGGGATCCCCTGACTCAAGTCTCATCTTCTCTAGGAAACTTTCTGCTGACCTCCAAGGCCTATCAGCTTGCTAGGTTTGGGATCTCCTCTAGGCTGTACAAAATAACTCCTGTGGGAGGGAACAGCAGTGGTTGTGGGGTACTCCCAATTCCCCAGGCCCGTTGACCACTTTCTCTTTCCCCCTGGACCCCAGGAGAGCCTTGGGGGCCAATAAGAATGATATGGGGCATCCCTGAAGTCAGTGAAATGTAAATGAAGAAGTAGAAGCCACTTGGCAACTGAGGACAGGGGAAACCTCCCCTGGGGCAGCCCAGGAGTTTCTATCACCACCCTGAGTACCCTGGGTGGCAACTGCCCAGTTCAGTCTCTGTCTCCTCCCAGGATGTGAGCTCCCTGAGGACAGGAACATCCACTCAGCATGCCCAGCTCTACTAGGCACCTGTGATGTCCGCAGACAGGATTAGGGGCCAGTCTGTAGCAGGTGACTGGACCCTTTCGGTGTTACCTTGCCAGTCCCCTCCCCCTCATACCTCCCCAAAGGTACACAGGTTATGATAATGTCGTAGCACCACCCAGGGACACCCCTGCTCCTCCCCACTTGGAACAAAGCCTATGCCTGTCAAGTACTCTGCTTGAAAGCATTTGTATGCACATGTGTGCAGATGCACACACAAAATAAGATACACAGAAATGAACAAACACACTTTCTGATGGATACACATACAGGCTGATGGTTGCTTCCATACACGGACAGGTGCCCCCAGAAAAATGTATATAGATACACTGTTACACATACACACATACACGCATCCCTCAAAAAAGATACACATACATGGACACATATAAACCCCCAGACAAACACAGAGACATGCAGCTGAAGGTGCCATTCACACACACATACACTCACAGACACATATCCACAATGATATATAAGAAGCTAGCAGAGCCTCCAATGCCTAGAACCAGCCCCCTCCCATGCAGGAATCCCCCTGAGGGTGCACCCCCATCTGGTACCCCAAGTGGCCCCTCCCAACCCAGGCACCGCTCAATGGAGGCTGCTGCTCCTACGGGGGAGTTCAATACCCTGTGGACAGAGCCATCGGTCAGAAGGACCCTGACTAATTAAAAGCTGGTGAGGTTTAAATAATTCATCTCCTTAACTCCCATTGATCGCCCAGTTTAGTGGCCACAGACTTGAAACAATATTAAACAGCCTTCTCTAGCTCCACGGGGGTTGGGTAAGCTGACATGTGCCCACCCCTCTGAGGACATCACCCATCAGAGATGCAGCCAAGGGCAGGATCCCTTGGCCTGAATCCAAGGCCACCTGTGACCCACCCAAAGCCCAGACCCCAGCCTCCTCTTGAATACTGTTTTGAGAGATCCTTTCCAATGGTCAGATTCCACTACTCCCCTCACTCCACCCCCATTCCCTGCTCCCCCCAGCTAGGGAGAGCACCTGGCTGGAGCACTGAATGAGCCATGGAACCCCTCTGTGTGCCAGGGGACTGGGGCATGTGGGCAGGGGATGGACCGAGTTGCCAGAGGGATATGTGGAGGGACTGACCAATGCCGCTGTGGGGCCGGCCTATGTGTTGCAGGCTGAGGCCCTTGTTCATGTCTAGAAGTCCATTCTTGGGCCAGCAGCCCATGGCGAAGCTGTAAGCCTGGAAGACAGGAGGCAAGAGTGGTTACCAGAGGCCCTGACCCCTGACCCAATCCCATCACTCACCAACACCCCCAGCCCCCCATGTCTTCCCAGCAAGGGCTTACTCTCATCATGCCACTTCATGAGAGTCCCCTTGCTGGGTCCCCTTTCCACCAGGGCCCCCTCCAGAAAACCCCTTCCTTCTCCACAGCTCCCTTTCTCCTGGGCGTCTCCCCATCAGAGGCCCCCGGCTCCCACGGGGTGCCCCTCACCAGGCTCCTTTCTACAGCTCCCATTTACTAAGATTCTCCTGATCAGGACCCCTCCTCTCATAGGGCATCCGCTTCACCCCACGCCCCCCCTTTCCAGAGTCCCCGGCCCTCTGCTGGGCCCCCTCCCCACAGCATTACTGGTCACAAAGACTGCTGTCGGAAGGGACTTGGAGACCAATATATCCAGACTTCACTCCACAGACAGGAAAACTGAAGCCAGAGACCAGGGCGCCAACTACCTGCCTGTGGTCAAGTTGCTTTTGACCTGGAGGCAGGCCAGACTGCGGAGCTGAGTGCCACATGGGGGCTCAGCTGAGGAGGGGTAAGCTCACCTGGCTGACTCAGGCAGCTGTGAGGGGAGCATGTGAAGAGTGTGTGTGTGTGTCTGTGTCTGTGTGTGTGTGTGTGTGTCTGTGTGTGTGTGTGTGTGTGTGTGTGTGGTGGGGAGCAGATCTCGCTGAAGGTCAAGTGCTCACTTATGCATATTCAAAGCGGCCACCCATCGATCTGTACTTAATTGTTTTCCTGGGGTTGGGGAAGGAAGTGCTGGGGGTATCGATCTGCTCAGGCCCCCAGCACTCCATTGTCCCCCCTCTGTCCCCTGGCCGCCACCCACCTCCATGGTGGGGGGGCGGGGCACACGTCAGGCCAGGGACAGCACCTTCTCTTACATCCCTTACAGGCTCGATGACCAGATGTCACAGATGAGGAAACTGAGGCCAAGAAGAGACTTATAAGGGTTAGAATGCTATTAAGTGGCCCAACAGGGATTTAATTCCTGTTCAGCCTGCTAGCAAGTCCCAGGCTTCTACCAGTGGGCTTGCGAGGCTAGTTGACTCTTCAAACATTGCCCATCTCCTCACCTTAGAAGTCCCCAAACACCAGGCTGTCCTCCCAGGGGCAGGAAGGTGACAGCGTGTGGGACAGTGGTCAGTGGGAGTGAAGCTTGGGTGAGTTTCCAGAAGCTGGATGGTGAGTCCACTGGTGGAACTAAGGTGACTGCTAGCCATGGTCAGGTAGGCACTGCAGAGCCCCCACCCACCACTGGGCCCAGGAGGTCCCCATCCCACTATAGACTGCCTCCCAGTGGAAGAGTGCCCAGCACGGGGTCAAAAACGGAGGACAGGAGGCTGGACACACAGGCTGTGCCAGGACCAAGGGGCTGGGCAGAGGTCTAGTACCCTTCCTTCCCAGCTGCAGGAACCAAAGCCTCAGCCCCTTGGGCACTGGGAGGCTAGGAGCCAGTGTACTTCAACCTCAGCCCCCTCCAAAGCCACTTTCCTTGACCACAGAGGTACCAGCCACAGCCCAACTTCCCAGCGAACCCTCCCACCCTTCCCCAGGCCACAGCTGTACCCACAAATCGGGGGCTGAGCGTGAGGCTCAAGGACAGGGGAGAGGACGCTGGCTTGGAGCCAGGGCAGAGCTGGGACACAGGCAGCAAGGAGAACAGCCAGTGGGCGGTGCACAGCTGGAGGAGCTGCTGAGCGTGGTCAGGGCCACGGCTGGAGCGCAGTGGGCCAGAGAGCAGTGGCGGGCTGGCTTTCAAGTACTTTAAAATCACTTACAAAGGGCGGATTAAACGATCAGAAATTCCATTTAATAGGACAAATAAAGAAATAACAATCTACTCTATCAGCCTGGAGAAGGCGAGCTGGATGGGTTTTTTTCCCCCTCTAAAAAGGAAAAAGGGAAGGAAGAGGGAAAAAAAGAAGGATAATGTGTGTTTACTCAAGCAAAGAAAAAAATATTTAAGTGATGTCGGGGAGAAGATTGCAGTAACTAGTGAAGAATAACATCGTCTACTTTGCTGTCAAATCACACCCGAATTTCAGTAATAGATTCTCGGCTGACACTCAATTCAATTCGAAGGTGATCCTGCTTTATCCCAGCCCATCAAATATTAAACACTTGCATTAGCAGGTGCTGCCGCTTCCCGGCTTAAAGCGGCGGGCGGGCGGCAGGGCTGCGGAGGCCCCTCTGCTCCGCTTGCGGCTCAGGGACAGGGCAGCTCAGCGTTATCTGCACGTCATCCTGAGTCTTATCGCAGCTAAGCGGGAAGACCACTTCAGATAACATTAGGCGCTTGCCCCGATGCGTCACCATGATTAGATTATTATAATTATGACTCCCCAAGATCTTCTGCAGACAGGGATGTGCGGAAGCGGGGTGGAGGGCAGCAGAGACCAGGAGGGCCAGACTGGGCCTGGCTGGTCCAGGGCAAGCGGGGACCCACGGGGGGAAAACAGGGGTACGAGGCAAGGCGGCAGCCTGGTCCCGCCTGACGAATGCCTTTCAGGAAGGGCAGTCTAGCTTGTCAGAGCCGAGGCGAGATGAATTGGCGTCTCCACCACGGCCGCGGGTGTCATGCCGCACAGTTTCATATTCCCAGATAAGGCGTGATAACCAATTGCTGCCATGACATGGCCTCATCCAGCACTTCCTCAGGGGGGCATGGGCGGGGGGAGGGGAAGGCACGTGTACATGGGTCTGCCAAGCTCCTAATAAGAGGGATTTAATTTTTACAAATGCTGCTTCCAGCGGGGCCTTCACATACCAGCCAAAGTCCAAAATGATATTAAAAACGGTTAATTAAAACTGCTCTCCTTCAGCCTGGGCTCTCCCCCTGCTGCCCCTGCTGAGAACCCTGGCGTATCTCCTCCAGGTACTGCCATGCACTTCTGCAGAGCTGAACCTTCAGATGTGACCACCTGCCTCGTGGAACCCCCCCTAGGCACAGTACCAGGGCACAGCCCCACAAGCTCCCCTCAACTCCTGCTATCCCGGGTACCCCTCAGGCACAGCCAGCAGAGAGCCACCCAGAGAACACAGGGTCCTGTCACAATTTGTGCTCCTATCAATGTGTGGTCTGGATCTTGCACCTGCTGCCCCTGTGAGCCTGTACCCACATGCCCACCACCTCCCCTACTCCCCCCAACCCCAGATATATACACCATCGAGCACGAGTACACACACCCACCAAACTCTCCCTCAGGTGACTCAGCCCATCCTTCCATTCCCTACTCCCTTCAGGCATCCTCCCTAAGAGATTACATCCATCTGTGAATCTTAGCAGAGCCTTCCCAGGAGTCCAGCTCAGGGCAAGGTGATGTGGGCTATATCTCAGAGATTCTGGCTGAGAAGTCAAGGCTGGGACCAGAGAACCATCAGAGCAGGAGGACTGGGGAGGCTGTCCCCTGTGGGTTGCCCACAAGCACAATGGAGAAAGACAGGCCCATGAGGGGTTGGAGATGGCTAGGAGAGCTTCCTGGAGGAAGTGGTACTGGAGGCACCAGGAAGAAGACACAGCAAGGACAAAGGAGAATAACAGGAGCAAGCTTGATGAGAACAGGCAAAGGCTGGGGTGTGGCTGGGGCAGCCAACGTGGGTGGAAGGAGAAAATATCTTGAGGGCTGCCTCCCAGCTCTGTGCAACACTGGCTGCTGTCATCAGTCAAGGGGCCCTAATATTGTCTACCCCCTTTCTCCCACCTACTTCCTATCCCCACTCCCTCCCTCTCTTCTGCCAGCCTTTGGGGTGTGGGGTAAGGGACCCAAAAGCTTTCTGACCCTGATCAGTGCTGGGCAGAAATTTAAGAGCCAAAGCCTGTGCCTGGGCCCCTTTCCCATTCTGGTTCCAAATTCTCTGGGTGCCACTTCTCTAGCTGCACCTTTCCCAGCTACCAGGGCCCAACCTGCCCATCTGTGGCTTCCTGGCCAGAGGGTGGGGCAGGTGGAAGGATGACGGAGGAGTCCTATCCAGGGCAGGTAGAGTCGGGGTGAAAGATGCTGGGCCTCCCAAACCACCCACCCCAGCCCTGTGCCAGGCAGGCACACACACTTTCCTTCCCCTGGGCTGCTGTAATTTCCATGCGCAGGGAAGCAGGTGCCGAGCTGTTCCCGGCTGGCTCTCCCCTCTCGCGGCTCTGCCCGCCTTGGCTGCTGCCCCATTAGCTTAGTGGCCAGCCATCTGCGACGGGCCTGCCGCGCAGCCCTGCTGTAGGCGCGGCGGGTGGCCCCCTGTGTAACAGGGAGCTTTGCCATTAGCGCCTTTAATATTCTGACACCTCAGCACAGCCTGCTATTACATGCAAACGCTGATCGCCCTGTGAAATTACATTGCTGGGCCCGCGAAATGGAATCGTGTATAATCAGCCTCCTCCATGCACTGTCAGTCCCATCACAAACACTGCGCCCGGCGGCTTACGGGGGCTTAGCAGCTGCGACAAGTGTATTGGGTTTAATAGATGAAGTAGCCCTCATCGGCAGCAGCATCAGATCCTTCAAAGAGGAAAGAAGAGGCATCGACAGCTGCTAGGGTGTCTCTGCCCACCCATTTGCTACCTTACCAGGGCCCTGAGAGTTGGGTGGACACAGAGTGGGCAGGGCAGTGGCTGGGTCTAGAACCCAGCTCAGACCACAAAGAGAAGCACAAACTGCTCTGCAACTTCCAGAAAACCCAGAGCCTGCAAGCTGGCAGCAGCACATCTGACCCATCCATCCTCCCCACGAGGTTACCCTGTGGGCCTAAGGCTGAAGGGCCATTTCCCAAGAGGAGGAACCAAATCAAATCACCTGCCTTTCCCATAAACACCCAACAGGCAAAGATATAGAGGTGATACTCTGGAGGATGGGGGGAGAGAGAGTCTGACAGACATAACTACTACCTAACCTTTTCTTTAACTGGCCAACACATCTATAGTTGGTGAACCAAGTACCAAGGCAACAAGTATACATGAGGATGGCGTACCCAGCAGCCCAGGCCTCATGGAAAGGCAGTGTGTTCAGGCTCAGGCACTGGTTCCCAATTCTGCCAATTATTAGCACCATAACTTTGGATGAGTTATTAAACCTCTCTGAGCCTCAACTTCCTGTACTATAAGATGGGATGATAGTTCTTTCTCCCCGGTATACCTGAGGTCACTCAGGAACACCCACTCCCACTGCCACCTCCAAATATTCTTGGTGCCATCACCCAAAATGCAGATTGCCTTTGAGAATGCTGGTCCCTCTCCCTTTTCCAGGTTCAGCTTAACACCGATCACGGCAGACTGTATTTTCCAGTGACTGTCATAACATTATCTTCCATCTCACACATGCTCTTCTTGCAATATGACTCTGATAAACCCGCCATCAAGAGGGGGAGTCTAGGACTTCCCTAGTGGCACAGTGGTTAAGAATCCGCCTGCCAATGCAGGGGACACGGGTTCGAGCCCTGGTCTGAGAAGATCCCACATGCCGCGGAGCAACTAAGCCCGTGCGCCACACTACTGAGCCTGCGCTCTAGAGCCCACGAGCCACAACTACTGAGCCCATGTGCCACAACTACTGAAGCCCGTGCTCCACAACAAGAGAAGCCACCGCAATGAGAAGCCCACGCACCGCAATGAAGAGTAGCCCCCGCTCGCCGCAACTAGAGAAAGCCTGCGCACAGCAACAAAGACCCAACGCAACCAAAAATAAACAATAAATAAATTAATTAATTTTTAAAAAAATCATTAGAAAAGGGGGGGAGTCTATACCTCTCCCTTTGAAATGGGGTGGGCTTTTTTTTTTTTTTTTTACTATTTCAACCAAAACAGTAATGCAGAAGTAATGCGATGTGATTTCAAGGCTATTTCAGAAATGCTGAGGAAGCTTCCTCCTCACTCACTGGAACATTTTCCCTGGAGCCCTGAGCTGCTTGTAAGTGGTAAGACTGCTCCAAGGCAGCCATGCTGTGAGGAAGCCCAAACTAGTCCACAAGCAGAGACCACATGGAGAAGCCATGAGACTAGGTGAAGAAAGAGAGATGCCCAGCCAGCCCCCAGCTGCTCCACCCACACACTGTGCCAGCTCCAGTCACTGACCACAAATACATGAGAGAACCTGGGCCAGAACTACCTAACTGAGCCTTTCCTGAATTCCTGACTCATAGAAACCACGAGAGATAATAAAACAGCTGTCGTTGTTTTAAGTCACTAAGTTTTGGGTGATAAGTTATGCAGCAGTTCTGGAAAACTAATGCCTACTCACTTCTGGATACACTGTGTCAATACTTTCAACTTCCTCTTTCTGGCTGCTTCTAGACAATTCTTCCTCTCTCTCTGGAACCTCATTCCAAATCATCATCACTCTGGGTAACTTCAGTATCTACAGGATAAACCCACTCATGCATCTAGCCTCTTGATTTCTCAGCTCCCTGTGCTCTAATGACCTTCTCCTCTACCAATTTCAGCCATCTGTCCACACCCTGGGCCTGTCCACACCCTGGGCCTGTCCACACCCTGGGGCCACACCCTGGGCCTTATTACCCAGCACTGCTCTGCCCCGGGAATCATACAATGACAGATTCCACTCTGATCGCAGCCTCTGTCCTTCCAGCTTGTGAACCCTCTCTCCCTCTCCTCTTGCTTTTTTTCCTCGTCTGTCAATCCCCTTCTAGCCCTTTTCTACCAAACCTAGACCTCTTGAATCTATGACTTCAACCAGCCCAATCTTCAACTTCCCTGCCCATTTATCCTAGTACATCTTCCCTAAGAAACCCCAAAATGACTCTGTTTCACCACACATGCACTTGAGCTCAGTGATGCTGGAAAGAAGTCACCGTTCTGTATAGAAAGTGGCCACTATAGATCCAAGATCACTATCTTAGCAACCCTCAATGGTATCCAACCACCCTACTCCCCTCCTACTTTCACAAAGAAAATAAAAGCTGCTAGGCAGAACTCTTCCAACTGCATGCCCTTCATATACAAATGCATCTGTATCCTTCCCCACCTGCTCGTGCACCAATGCTGTTCTAATGGAAGAGACACCTCACTTCCAGTCTAAGGGCAAGCCCACACTTGTGCTGTACATCTCACTCTTTTTCCACCTCCTCAGGCCCTGTTTCATCTAGTATCCCCTTTCTTTCTAAATTCTGAACCTCCTCATTTCTGCTGGCTCCTTTCCGTTAGCATTCAAGCGTATGCTTGAATCTCTATCATCTTTACATAACTTTTTGTGTCTTAGTTTCCTTTTTGTAAAATGGGGGTAAAAACAGTTCCTACCCCATAGAGTTGATGTGCATGAGTTATTGCATGCACAGTGCTTAAAACGATGCCTGGCTCTTTGAAAGTTACGTAAGTATTAGATAATTATTTTTAAAGTCTTCCATTCATTCCACATCCTGATCCAGCTACTGCCTGTTCTCCTGTTAACAACCAAACTTCTCAAGGCTGTCTCCACTCACCTCCCCAACAGCCCTTAACCCCTGCAGTCTAGTTGCCAGCCTTATCATGTCACTTAGCTCCAGCGAAGGTCAACAGTCCTCACCATGCTGCCCACGTCTATGGACAGTTTCAGGCTCTTGCTGCCTTTGCCACCCTGCAGCCTGCTTCACATCTTTGAAATCCTTCTCCTTTGATTTTTCTCAACACCCTACTCTTTGAGTTTTCCCCTCTCTCTGACATCTTCCTCACAGTCTCCTGTAGAGTCTCATTCATCTGGTCATGTGTGGGCTTATGCATGTTCCCTTCCTGTTTCTGTCTGTGCTCTACCACTCTCCCTGGGTGATTTCTTAAACTCCCTGGTCTTCAACCTCTCCAACTTGCAAATTGATATTTTTTGCCACTACTTGAGTGTCAAACATATATAGTCTATTGCCTACCTGGCACTTCCACCTGGATTCCACTCAGGCACTTCATTCTCAGTAGGTTTAAAACCAATTTCAACATCTCCTCTCCAAAGTGCCCTTTCTCCTGGGCTCCCAAGTCCCAGTGAAAACCCTTACCACCTACCTGGTCTACCAGAAATGTGGGGGCCAGCCTTGCTTCCTTCTTCTTCCTTACCTCTCACCAAGTCCTGAGATTGCTGTTTCATGCCCCCAAGACTCTACTCGAGCAATTCCTTCAGCCTACCTAGGATGCCCTCTGCCTTCTCCCACTTTTTTCCCCTAATGAACACATACTCTTCTTTCAATACTCAATTCAAAAGTATCTTCCATCACCAGGCCTTTCCTGACTTGTCCCTTCCTTAAACCCACCCAGACTCTGAATAGCATCTGTACTATTAGATTTGTTTACAAATCGGTTACCCCATGATGCTGGGAGACTCTCAGGGTGGGGCTATGTCTGCTCTCTCTGAACGGCCTCCTTTGAGGGAAGGGCAGGAAAGCATCTCTCTGGATATAATTCCGCCAGGCAGAAGGGCCTGGTTTTCAGAGTTGCTGCTCCTGCCAATCCTATTCAGTCTCCTTCAAGAACCACTGTGATCCTGCCCAGCAGAACAGCAATCCCACCCGACCCCCAACCATCCTTGGAACTGGGGGCTCAGCTGCCTGGGTTAGGAAAGAAGGGAAGAGTGGCCCTGTCTCCCTTCTCCTTTTCTGAACTCTTTGGTCTTATGGGTGGTTTTGACTCCATTCCTCGGGCCGGCAGAGACCTGGCCAGCATGGCTACAGCAGCAAAAGGATGGACACTCCCATCAGGTGACACAAACCCATCCTTCCTACCTCCAGCTGGTAGTTCTCCATTTTCACAGTGTTCCCTGGCTTCCAACATACTTCAGGGGCACCAGAGCTGCTGCCGCCTCTGTCCATCAACAGCACTTGAGTGTAATGATTATTTTCTCTGTGTACTTAACCTTCCTGCTCACTGCCTACAACAGGACAGCTGCCTCTAGTGCATGGGACCATCACCACAGCAAAGGCAGGGGCTGTGCTACAGGTCCAGGACCCACAACATTTGGAAGACAGCTGCCAGTGCAGTTTGATCCCTTGGGTTCTGAGTCTATTTTTAGGTAGAGCAATCTTCCTCATGTTCCCAGAGCCCTTGCTTCACTGCTGAGTCAGAGTGGACTTGGGGACACTGAGGTCTCTGGGGAGAGAACCAGATAAGGAGCAGGATCCTGAGCCGTGCCGCCTGAGCCTCCACAGAAGAGGCTGGCCTGTCTGGGGCTCCACATGCACCGCCACACAGTCAAGGCAGCAGGTCAGTCTGAGCCAGCTGCCCAGAGTGAGAGCTACATTGTGGGTTTTCTTTGTTTTCATTACAATTTCTTCTCCCATTGCTTCTTTTGAGCCAGCCCTTTCCTCCCCGGGGTGCTGGGGATTGAATGAAACACCACCCCCGGCTCCAATAAGTGTATTTCAATTACATCTGTCACTGCATAACGATATAATGATATATCATGCGATATTAAATCCATGGTAATCATATCAGGGATTTTTTTTAATCGTGCACTAATCGCATTATTACATCTCTGTAATTAACCACAGGAGGTATGGAAATTCAGTTAAGGCAGAAGGCTCAAGGTACTCCCCCCGCCCCACCCCTGCCCTAGCTCCCCCAGGTTAGGGCCCGATTAGGAGATGGGAACTGCAGGGCACTAGCAAGATGGGCCGAAGCTCCCACCTCCCAGTACCTCAGCCATGGGCAGAGCCTTCAGCATCTGGGGCTGGCAGACATAGGCCAGACTGAGACCAGGGGGCTGTCTGTCTTGTGGCTGCTCAGGAAAGAGCCTGGGGCACAGGCCACACAGAGAGGGCCAACAACAAGGCAGGTGAAGAGGCCAGGATGTTGGGTGTGCCCAGAGAGAAGTCTGGCAGGCCCGGGCCTGCCAGGCCTCCTGCCATTGCAGAGCCAAATCTTCTCCATGGGGAGGGGTGTTTGTTACCTTTCCTTCATACCAGCAAGGCCCTCAAAGGTGCTTGTGGGGCACAAGGCAAGTTCCTGTCTCATGGCCTCCTAGACCAGAATTCCTCCTACTATTGCTACACATACTCCCTCCCTTGACCTAGCCCTTTGTGTTGGCAGCTCTTAACATCACCAAGTCCAGCAGCTGTGACGTCTCTGCCTCTCAATCCTATCATCCCTGAGCTGAACAGACCCAATTCTTCTTGAGGCCATTCCTCCCCAGTTCTCCCTCTGAAGTTTGGCCCTGACTACTGCATGACAAGTGGATTTCTGATAACCACTGGAGCCGTTCTCCCATCCCCCCAGATGGTCCGAGTTCTTATGTCCTCCCACCCAGGCCTATATGGAGAAGGGAGGGGCTTGGGACTGCAGCCTGAACTATGTCAAATGACCCTGTCTCTCCCACCCCCTTCCTGATACTGAGCTGTCAGGACTAATCCCCTCAGGGGTGTCAGAAACCAGTCTGCAAAGCAGAATTTTGTGTTTCAAGTCCAAAGCTTTGAACTTAGCATGTAACTAGTCCTCAGTGAGGGGCAGGCATTTTGCTAAGTTTGACTCTCAGAAGTTGGACAGGCCTGAAGATGAAAGAGAAAAATCATGTCCTTTTTCCTAATAAAAAGGAGACACTAATAGCAGTCAGCACTTAGGCAAAGCACTTTAAGTTTCTAAAGTCCTTTCCAAATTAAAATATAAGCCTTTACTGAGCATGTGACACCACCACCACGGCCACCCAGCCCTCACAAACGAAGGCACGTACATGCTGGCACCCAGCACACACACCTTCACTTCTTTCTCCCTAGGAAAATGGAAAGGGTGCTCAAACCTTCATCCCAGACCTCCCTCCCTCTTTGTTGGCTTGCTCATGTAACACACACTTAATGAGCAAATCCATGTGCCAAGCTCTGTGCCCGGTGCTGGGGATAAAGCACACTAGGCCGCTCGCTGCCTTCCAAGCTAGGGACGTGCCTGGCGGTCCAGTGCTGAAGCCTTCGCCTTCCAATGCAGGAGGTGCGGGTCCGATCCCTGGCTGGGGCGCTAAGATCCCACATGCCTCGCGGCCAAAACACCAAAACATAAAACAGAAGCAATATTGTAACAAATTCAATACAGACTTAAAAAAAGAAAAAAGGAGCTTCCAAACTAGAAGGAGAGACATGTCAACTCATGGTGGGGGGGACTGATATCCTACAAGAGCCCCAAGGGAGAAACCAGCCTTAGAGGGGGAATAACTGAGAAGGACCAAGATGGCTTTCAATGGGACATCCAAGGTGGGGTGGCTGCGGAAGGCGGATATGCAGGCCAGGAGCTCAGTTCCATGGTCTGAGCTGAAACAAGAAAGTCCTAGGAAAGCACATGGGGGGCGCAGGAAACTGCAGGAGT
Organism: Eschrichtius robustus; assembly: GCF_028021215.1. Classification (NCBI taxonomy): domain Eukaryota; kingdom Metazoa; phylum Chordata; class Mammalia; order Artiodactyla; family Eschrichtiidae; genus Eschrichtius; species Eschrichtius robustus. The sequence goes on from NC_090826.1 coordinate 36,623,933, forward strand.
GGATAAGCTCACCCAGGAAGAGAATAAGCCTTTAGGGTCAATGAGGCCCTTCTCTTCTCTGATGTTTGGACGGAAACAAGGAAGGCTGAGAGATGGGACGGCTGAACACTAGAGCCTCCAGAGCTAAGGCCCAAAGAGACTTCTCTCTGGGCACACCCAACATCCTGGCCTCTTCACCAGGATTGTCATCTCCACCTTCACTTTACCCGGATGTGACACGATGAAACAGTGTGGACTTCAGGCTCACACCGACTTAGTCACAACAAACGTTACTATGAGAGCCTATTATATGCCAGGCCATATGTGTACTTGTAGCAATACAGACACAGTACTGTCCTCAGAGAGCTTCCAGTCTATTAGAGAAAGCCCATGTTAAATAAATAGCAACGTAAATAATCATTAAGTTATCATAAGGGCTCAAAGAAGAAAGGCAGGCTGTTTATAGGATGGAAGAGAGGAATCTGACCTAGCTGGGGAACTCAGGACAGGTCAGCAGAAACTGACTGACAGGAAGGCAACAGGGGAATGACACGTGCTGAGGCCTTTAGGCAAACAGCACTTGGAAGGAATCAAGTCAATGCTAGAGTCCCTGGAGCACAGAAAGCCAGCAAGAGATGAGGCTAATGAGGAAGGCAGGAAAATCCAGGGCCTCATAGGACACGATGAGGGTTTTGTACTGTTTCCTAAGGCGATGGGAAGCCATCCAAGTATCTACCACTGCCATGCTATGCGATCTTGGGTGCTCCACCAGCATCAAAAGTTAGTTCCTTTGCACACCTACCCATCCCTATTCCCAAGGGTAGACAGGCCTGGGAACCGGGGACCATTTTTTTTATCTAGAAGGAGAGAAAGAAACTGCAAGAGAGCAACTGACCTCACTGGTTCATTGTAAGACTCACACATTTACTGAAGGCCTGCCCGACCCTGGCAACTCAACTGAATCACACGCAGACCCTGTCCTTGTGGAACTCACAGTCCTTTGCAAGGAAACAGATGTCAGTAAGTGCCTGGTCACTGCGATAGAGAGTGATTAGAGAGAACTGCAGTAGAGACAGAAAGGAGGACAGTGCCCAGGCCCGAGGCATCTGGAGCCCGGCGTGCGGAGTGCTGCCCCTAGTCCTCTCCTCACCGCACAAGCCGCAGCAGGCTGGGACAGACAGCACTTCCCACAGAGACTGCAGATCGGGCGGCGGGCAGGCGTGTGAGGAGGACCCTGAGCAGCAGTGAACCTAAGCCAGGATCTTCCGGTCGCAAAGATGAAGGGTGAAAGGCTGTGACTAAAGCCACTAAGGAGAGAAGAGGGAAAGGTTCACTGTATCATCCAAGGATAAGGGAAGGGGCACCTTTAGAACACGGAACAGGACTAGAATAGAAAATCATTTCAGGAAATGGCAACTCCAGTCTCCAGGCCTGTTTCCTCTTTGGAAAACACGGGGCTGGGGGGTGGGGGAGAGGGATAAATTAGAAGTTTGGGATTAACAGATACACACTACTATATATAAAATAGATAAACAACAAGGACCTACTGTTTAGCACAGGGAACTATATTTACTATCTGGTAATAACCTATAAAGGAAAAGAATCTGAAAAAGAATACATATATATATATATATATATATATATATATGTAAAAACCGAATCACCTTGCTGAACACCTGAAACAAACACAACACTGTAAATCAACTATACTTTAAAAACTTAAAGGTGGGGGCGGGTTGCTTAATTCCTTGATTTCTTAGGTCCCTTCCTGGTCTGAAATTCACCAGTTCTGAGGCTCTTCAGCCTCCCAGAAGAGTCAGGCTTATTACCGTCCCCCAATCTTTGCTTATGCTATTTTCCCACCTGGAACACTGGCCTTCCTCTACCCTCTCCAAATCCTGTCTGCCAGGACACCACCTTCAGGAAGTCCTTCCTGATTTTTCTTCCTCCCTCCTCCACGTCCCACCCTGACCTCCACAGTTCTCCCAACAGCACTTTGCTTAATAACCTATTACATACGGTCTGGTACTCTTGCTTGACTAGTCTAGGGACTGTCTCATCACTTCCAACCTCTGACATCCATTTCAGGGGCAGGAGGGAAACTCCACCCACACAGGCCCTAGAAGCAGACAGAAGTCTGGGTCCCCACTCCCTCTGCCCACAGTCCTTTGAGAACTCAACAGGCCTCCACTTGAAAAGGGTGCTGAAAGCAATGATGTCTCCAAGTGCGATGGGAGATATTTGTGTCTGCTTTACCCTTGGCTTTTTGCTCTGGCTCAGGTAGGAGCGGGGTGGGCTGGCTGGCAGATCTGAGAGCGCGGCACGCCCCAGCGGGCAGGGCGCACAGCGCGGAGGAAGGCGCGAGTCAGTCTGGAGTGCTCCCCATTTATCAAGCTCACGCAGGCCGCCAGCCGAGCGAGTCTTTCTATCATTACACCTCTCAAAATCCGATTCATACCACTAATCCTGCCTTCATTCTCCCAGATTAATAACATCTCTTTCAACCTTCACAGTGTGATAAATAGACAAAGAGAGAACAAAAGGAGAGACAGAAGAGAGAGAAAGAGCTGGAGCAAGTCCCCATAATAGAGAGAGCCGAGAAAGAGGAGAGGGAAAAAAGGAGAGCGAGCGAGAGCAGGCAGCGGCCAGAGACTGCAGCGGTCTCAGAGAGCCACGAGGAGAGCGGCGGCTGCGCCCCGCTATGCGCTGTGCTCCGTCCCCAAGAGAAAGAAAGGCTCGTTAACAGCTCCTTCCTGCCTGCACTTTTGTTCAAATTCTTTTCTTCCCTTCCAATCCTGCTTTAGGTCAAATTCCAGTGAAAATGAGTCTCCTGGCTTCCCGGTCTCCTCCCAGCCTCCCTACCAGGCCCAGGGAACCAATCGGGCCCCTGGCGGCAGGGCTGGGTCTGGGCATGAGACAGGGCTGGGCAGGGGCTTAGAAAGGGGCGGAGCGAGCTGGCCTAAAGCTTGGCCAGAACTGTTCCCTTAGCACAAACCCCTGCCCCTTCCCTGCTCTTTAGGCAGAAGAGGAGAGGGAACAGAGCAGAGAGGGGGCTTGGGGCCCATCCCCGAAGGCTCTGTCCTGCACATCTTTCCAACCTAAGGCCCTAGCTGGTCCAATCCAAGGCCCCCAGCTGCTAGCAGCTCAGCTAGATGGTGAAAGTAGGCACCTCTCAAGCTTGCTAAAACCAAGGTGTGGCCCATACCTCCAAATTCTGATGGAGAAGTGTACCAGGGACAATAAACCCCACTGGGCCCCAGCCCTAGCCCTAACACAACTGACCTGCGATGCTTCTTGTTCTCCCTGCCCACATGCTTGCCCAGACTTGTCTCCACAGCATACTTCCCATCCTCCTCTCAGACTCAGTTCAAGGGGCCCCCTCTGGATGCCCGGCTGAGCTCTTCCAGGAGGATTCAGCACTCCCTCTTCAGGGCTCTGGAAGGCAACAGCATTCACATTACCCTGTAGTGACTATCTGTCTCCCTCACTCCACTGGCAGTCTGTCTTCTGAGTTCTCTAGTCCCAGGTCCAAGCTGCCCATGGCGCTTCCATTCTTTCTCGACTTTGCCCGAACTAGGTCTAGCAGAAGACTAAGCCAAACAAGGCTCGACCCTCCCTCTGGACTGCAAAGTATTCCTAGGCAACTGGCAAGCCTAGCTCAGAGGCAGAGGCAGAAGCGCTCTGCATGGGGAAGCTCTCTCGGCCCTGTGCACCCACTCCCTTCACAGTCCATCAGAGTGGAGGGAGGCGGGGCTGCACCAAGCTCCCTGGACCACTCTCTTCTTCAGCAGACCCTCATGGCGGGAGGTGGGGTGCACGTATGCAGAAGGAACGTCTGCCCTGCCCAATCCAGTCTAGTAGGAAGAGCCTTCCAAGAAAGTCAAGGCTTCTCCAAGGACAGAGTCTGGTAGTAGACAGGAAAGACCCAAAGCAGACCCTCAGTAGAAAGCTGGTGGCCTTGTGATCTGTTGAGAGGCAGATCCCTCCTAGGGAATATCTTGCAGACACCTGCCAGACACTTTCCTCCAAAAAGTCTCCCTCTACCCTCTGCCCCAAAACACAGCCCTCCTTTTGGATCAAAATGGCTGCCACCTACTCCCACCATTCACTCCTGGGGGCCCCATCACCTCCAGCCCCAACTCTCAGGTTTGCCCAGTTATATCTCTGCCTGGGGAAAGTCCAGAGAAAAGGAGGCTTCACAGGGCCAAGTCAAAGAGCAAAGTAGGGATCATATCCCATCCACCAAAAATCCAGAAGTTCTGTTAACCTTCCCTCAGCCCCATATCAGAAGGACTGTCCACACTGTCACCTGCTCTACCAGGCCTCCAGGATCAGACACCTACGATAGGGAAGGCTGAAATAGTGACAGTGACTGAAATTTGTCCACGGGTCCAAGTGACCCAAGGAGGTGGGGGGCTGAAGAGGGAGGGCAAGAAGGAGAGAGAATGATACAGTCTCACTGAAGGAGAATGGTCCTCCCTACAACCAACCTAGCCCACCAGTACCCTGGGCTCCAGGACAGGCTAGGTCCAGCTGGCACACAGAACCACACTGCCTCCGAGGCCAAGGCCACAGCAGAGCTCCAGAAGCATGGAGCCCAGAGGCCCTTCCTTTGCTAAGAGCCCACACTGCTGGCAGATCAGGGAGCCTCAGCCAGTCAAGCCTGCAGCCTTCTAGACACAGGCAGCCAGCAGGCCCAGACACCCCTAAACTTGCTCTAATCAGCTTCCCCAGGGGCTCAGAAAGATGCCCCACCCCTGACAGTGGGACAGTCCCAGGCCCTAGGAAGCGAAGTCACGGCGGCCCCTCTATCCTCTACCTTTACCCAATACACAGTCTCAGGGCCTCCCCCAAGGTATGCCTCCACCAGGCCATCCAACTCAGGGGTGGACCTCATCCCCTCAGGAGGCTTGGCCCCTGCAGCAGAGAGAGTCAACCTAGACCTCAGTAAGGGACCTGTCGGAGGTCAGATAGAAGAAAGCCAGCCAGACACAACAGGATCTCCGGCAGGTCGAGAAGCCAGACCCGAGTGATGCTCTCCCCGCAATCCAGACTTTAAAAGCTCACTCTCTGAGTGCCTGGTTCTAGAGCCCACTCTTCGAGGCAGCCGGTGGCACAGAGCAGGGAAGAAGTTGGGTCCTAATGTGTAAAAAGCTCCAGCAAAGCAAAATCATTTACTCTTCAGTGCGACTGCTCAGCAGAGCTAATAAATCTTGCATGAGCAGGGCCGATTCTAATTTCCTAATATGAAAAGGCATTTGGATTGAGAGAGAGGGGGAGATAAAAGTGATTGAATCTCCAATAGTCCAGGTTACTGACAAGAAACATCCTGCTCAGCCCTGAGAGAAGGATGGCAGCGCCCGGCCGCCTGCACACACCCATCCGTTCTGCCCCCCTCTTGGCGCGATACATCTCAGTCTCTTCTATTGACAGGACGTGGCTTTAAACACAGTTACACAAGTTATCATTTCTGCCTTCTGATCAATCTGAATTTTCAGGACAATTACCCTCTTAATCAATGATTGCTATCAGCAGCCCTGCGCCTGGACGGATTTCTCAGCAAGGTAATCATGCCGCCAGGCTGGACGGCGCGTGCATAGGCAATGAAGCTCCGGGTGGGGTCTCCTCCCTCCCTCCGGAGCCCCCATATCCCAGTGCCACTGCCAGCATCGAGGACAAGGACGGCAAAGTGTGAAGGCCACTTCAAGGAGTGATGAGAGTAGAAGGAAGGGAGGGGAGGGGCCCAGCCACCCCGCAGCCTTCCAGACCACCTGATTACGGAAGAAACCTCTTAAAACCCTAGATTTACTGCCCACCACGCTGAGGCATCTCCACATGCCCTCCTGCCATCGTTCCTACCTCCTAATTAGCCTAATAAAGCCCAATTCTAATTATGGGCTCAAACTATTAGGGTGATCACCAAGTGCAAAGAAAAGAGAAATATTGGTTTTACTAATCTCTTAGAGGCTGTTGGTTCTAGAAATTCCTTTTCTTCCACAGACTTGGTTCATATGGGCTGCTGACTGGAAGGGCAGGGGCAGCCTCTCCTCCTCCTCAGAGGTCCAGGCATCTGGAGCTTTCACAAAGCCAGCCTGGCCTAGAGCCAGGAGGCCACCCAGCCCCACACTCCCTCCAGGGTCCTCCCACAGATTCAGCCCTCTGTGCATAAAACAAGGCAGGGCCCCTCCTCAGGAGAAGAGGGGAGGGTGGATTTGGTCTCTGCCTCAGCGTCAAGTTAGCCAGAGGTTGTATCTGCCATCATGGGGGCAACTCAGTTTCTCAGATCACCTGTTGTTGGGTGAAGGACTTAACAAGAGAAAGGCCAACAGTGGAATGAAAAGGACATGGTCCAGGACACTGACGCATCAACTTATGCTTCAGCATGGGTGGCAGATATGTATGTATATACAGTTATACCCAAGCAGAGTGGGTTATGGGATTAAAACAGGTCCCCACAATTTGCTATTACATCTTGAGGGAGAAAGAGAATTAGAGAGCATGGATGTATTCACTTACTGACATTTACTGAGTGCTAACCATAGGCTAAGTGTTGGGGATACAGCAGGGAACAGTATAGAAATGACCCTTATTCTCAGGAGCTCACAATCTACTAGGAGACAGACAAGCATCTTTCTGTCTGCAAAACAAAAACAATAAAGCAAACTTGTAACACGAATGTACATAGCAGCATTATTTAATAGCCATAAAGTAGAAACAGCTTAAATGTCCATCAACTGATGAGCACATAAATAAAATGTGGGGACTTCCCTGGTGGCGCAGGGGTTAAGAACCCACCTGCTAATGCAGGGGACACGGGTTCGAGCCCTGGTCTGGGAAGATCCCACATGCCACGGAGCAACTAAGCCCCCAAGCCACAACTACAGAGCCTGTGCTCTAGAGTCCACGAGCCACAACTACTGAAGCCCGTGAGCCTAGAGCCCGTGCTCCACACCAAGAGAAGCCACCGCAATGAGAAGCCCGCGAACCGCAACGAAGAGTAGCCCCCGCTTGCTGCAACTAGAGAAAGCCCGCGCACAGCAACGAAGACCCAACGCAGCCAAAAATAAATAAAAATAAAATAAATAAAATTTTAAAAAATGTGGTATATCCATACAATGGAATATTATTCACAATAAAGAGAAATGAAGTGCTGATTCATGGTACAACATGGATGAACCCTGAAAATTATGCTAAGTGAAAGAAGCCAGAAACAGAAGGCCACATATAAGAAATTCCCAGAATTTCCAGAATAGGCAAATTTATAGAGATGAAAGTAGATTAGTGGTTGTTTAGGGCTGGGGTGTTTGAGGGGAAATGGGAAGTGACTGCTGTGTTTTAGGGGTAACAAAAATGTTCTAAACTTAGATGGTGATGATGGTTGCACAACCCTGTAAAGATACCAAGAAACAATGAATTGAAACACTTTAAATGGGTGAATTGTATGGCATGTGAATTATATCTCAATAAAGCTTTTTTTACACATACAGTATGATAGAAGAAGTGCAGGCTCACCAGCAGTGAACAGAGCCAGGGAAAGCTCTAGCACGGTGTCGGCATGCTCTGCAGGCACTTGACACAGGTGTCTGAAGAGAGAGGAAGTTCCCAATGGGAAAGGGGGAAAGTCTTCACAGGGGACATAAAGGAGTTAGGTCTTGAAGGATAAGCAGGAGCTCACTGGGCAGGAATAAAGCAAAGGACATTCCATGCAAATGGAACCAATGTGAATAAGGTCTGGAAGTGGACAGTCACACAGGCTATCTTGGTATAGTTGGAGAGGTACTTTGGGGGTCTCAAAGGACAGGCCAGAGAGCTTGTACTTCATTCAGTAGACATCAAGATTTTTCAAGCAGAGAAGTTAGATGATCAGTACAGGATAGCTTGGGGTTTGATGGTTCATGTATGGGAAATAACACGCCACAGTTGCAAGGACATGGTTTTGGAGTCAGATATCCAGGATTTAAAATCCTTAATTCCTCTTCCAATAAACTCAAATAACTAACAAGGGTTGGGATTTTGCTATTTTGCTCACTATTTTATCCCCATTGCTTGGCAGACTGCCTGGCCCAGTAGGTGCTCAATAGCCATTTACTGAATGAAAATAAAATGAATGAATGAATGGCTATGTTGAATTCAATCCCATTTGACAAATGTTTATTGAACACCTACTGTGAAGCTGGCACTCTGGTTACACAGTGTGAGCTCTTCAACGGTAGGGCCCCTGTCTGATCTCTGATCTCTGCCTCAGCGCCTTACACAGGTTCTGTTTGGCACAGGGCAGGTGCTGAAATCAATATTAATTCCCTTCCCTGTCCCGGTCTAGGAGGTTTCCCTAAGAGCCAGTGAATCTTGGAGAGGAGTAGCCTGAACACTTCACTGTGGTTGGTGAGAAAAGGGAAGCTGAAGCTGTAGGGGTGGAAGGCTTCAGGAGCAGGGGGTGGTGCCCACGGTGTTTGTCCCAAAGCCAGCCATGGTGCGCCAGGAGGCGATCCGAGTCATCAAAGCCAGTAAAGAACTGAGCAGGGATCAGACTATTCCCACAGCGCATTCTCAGAACCCTCTGCAGACTGCCCTGGACCAGGCCTCCGCGCAGGGAACCTAGCACAGGTAGGGTGGAAACAGAGACTCAGGACTTGCAGGTGGAGGAGGAGGGGAAGATCTGGGCCTTATCTCCTGAGCACCCTGTCTTGACCCTGGACAGCTGCCATTTCCACATCTCCCCTCTGGTCGGCAGGGCCCTTCAGCTCATGGCTGACCACAGTAAGAAGGGGGCTCCTCAGTCTCCCAGCCCCCAATTCCTGTAGGCCTCCCCTCCCCTCCCTTTCCTTCCCTCCCTCTCCTTCCTGCAGAGCTTCCCTCGAGCCATAAATATAAAATAAAACACAAACACCCACAGTCCAGGAGGAGGGCGTCAGACAGATAATGGGCATTTTATATCTTTTTATGACACTCCCCATAGGCAGCTCGGCAATCACAGCGCAATAAAGGCAGGCATGCAGCTTGCATAGTTAAACAACTGCCGGGTAATTAGGCACAGCAAACACACCACTGGGGAGGCCTCAGGGCTGCCCTGGGATCTGCCTGCAGCCTGCCCCGCTGCTTGCAGACAAGTAGGGGCCAAGCCCAAGCCTAGCACAGTTAAGACCTGGTTGTGGGGCTGAGGACAGACCACTGGCTGCTGCCATATGCACACTTGGGCTCATGCCTGTGCACGCTCACAAGCACACCTGCCCACACCCACACACAAGCACTTCCTGAGCAGCTAGCCTGGACCTCATCTCCCCAGGAAGGCCACTCCTCTTTTCCAAGTAGGGTAGCTGAGGGTCTCTCAAGGGCCCTGCTTTAATGCCCTTGAAGAGGTCACAGGCCTGGCTGCAGCAGGGGCTCACTCATCCAGGTAGCCCTGAGCTTACCGAGTTGCACAGGCAAGGGGACACATGAGCATATGGTCATGATTACACTGACTCTTTCTCTTGTATATTCCAACTCAGTACAGAGGCGAATTCGAAATAAATTATTTTTTAAAAATACACTCACACATACCGTACACATATTCCTATCACCGCACTTATTACCTCTACAGTATTTTTCCCCATCTACCTTGACCCACCCGTCTTCCTTGCCAGATGGGGAGCTCTGTACAGGTGGAGACCAGACCTGATTCATCTCCAAGTCTACATGCCCTGATGCACAGGGCTTTGTTGAGGAATGGTGTTAAGTGAGATGTTAACTGAGATGTGCTGGCCCAGGCAGAGCACAGGTCACTTGCTACCTGGGGCCTAGGTCCAGGCTGACCTAAGCCCAACCAACAGAGAGAGAAGCCCTCACCAGCGCTGAGGCAGCTGCACTGTGAGTCCACACAATGCCCATTCCTCCTCTAGTGACCCAGCCAAATTCAAAGTTTCAGGGAACTGATGGCTAATTAATGGAACAGAATAGACAAAACCCCGCTCCAACCCCACTTGAAGACTGAGACAAAAGATCCCATCTCTAGGAGCCACCAGATCAGCTCTGAGGGGTCAGCCAGGAAAAATTAAAGCACTCAACCCTAAAACACTCTTCCCTCAAGAGAGCTGACTGCAGGCCAGGTGAGCTCACAGAGAGACCTTGGTTGACCCAGCACAGTCCCATATGAATGTGAACACACATCCAGCTACTTTTCCTGGTCTCTATCTGGCCGTCACTCCATGTCTGCCAAGACAATCAACAAGGGGGTCAAAGGCCAGAGGAAGGGCCTGGGCTGCACCCCACCTTTAGGGTATTGAGAGGACCCCCCTTCACCCCCTGTAGAAGCAGGGAGACAAGCTTCTCCTCAGCCCATATTCTTATGGAAAAGCCCAAAGCCTCAATGGCACTCAGCTCCAGTCCAGGTCACCCCAAACTGTGACAGACACCATCTGTCCAAACTCCTCCCCAACACCTGAGCCCCCAGCTCTCCTAACTTGATGCCAGGCAATGCCTTGCCTTCCCTGGACCCGCAACTTTTCCCAGTGTGGTAAAGGGGTAGCCCCAAGGCTAGAGATCAAAATAAGTAAGGGTCAAAGAGGGACTTCTCTTTCCTTCCTTGCATCCATCACATATTTTGCTGGGAGCAGAAAGAGGAAACCTCAGGTACAATGAATGATCTCAGAATGGCAAAGGCAGAAGAGACCACAAGAAAGATCACCTCACTCAACTCCCTTATTTGTTAGATGAGGAAACTGAGGCCTTAGAAAGGGCAAGTGACCCAACACCAGAGCCCATGCCTTTATCTTCCAGCTTCAAGTTCAGTCCAGGGTTCTTTGTATTGCACCATGCTGTCCTCTAGAGACAAGGCCCGCATCTGCACACCTCCAGGTGGAGTCAGACCACAGAGCCCACACCTACACCCTCCCCATATTCCCATGTGTAGGCACATGCACACACCTGAGTATGCACAGACACAAGCCTCCCCACAGGGAGAGATACAAGATACACATCTTTAAACACATATAGACATGCATGTTCACATGGGCGCACTCTCTTACACACAGACAGATTCCCATTAAACAGATGTCACCCCCAAGAGAACTGGAGCATGAGGCCAATCCCTGTCCTTCCCCAACCACTGCCTCCCTGGCCATACAACTAGTAATGGCCGGTGTGTGTTTGCCCAGGCCGCCAGCCCAGGCCAGACCAGAGGAACTGCCTTCAGGTAGTATCTGCTATGGGACAAGTGACAAGAAGGAAGCCATGGAAGGCGAGAACCTGGATTTACATCCTGGTCATGTGGCCTTGGGCAAGCTTCTTAATGCCTCTGAGTCTCTGTTTCAGCACCCATAAAATAGGGACAATAGCCCTTGCCTTGCTGAGTAGCTGCGAGGACTAAACATGGTAATAATGTGTGGAAAGCGCCTAGCATAGAAGTTGACCCCAGCTGGGGCTCAATATGTTGGTGCTCTATTGCTGATACCTACAGACATGGTCAAACCTGCCTTTCCAGAGTGGTCTGCATGGAATGTGGGAGATGGGAGGCAGGGCTGTACCTCCTCCCTTCAAGGAGGCCCTTTGCCCTTTTCTCTCCTTTTCTGTAACTCCTCCCAGTTTCCAGGGTCCAGAGTAGCAACAACAACAACTTAAAGAAAAGAAAAAAGGGAAGAAAGAAAAAAACAAAACAAAACAGAACCTGGGAGAAGGCAGAGTAACTAAGGGTTCCCTTGGCTCCCTCAGACTTCACACTGAACGCTGATAAGTCCACCTCTTCCCTACACTGCCCTCAGCTCTTCTATAGCATCTATGCCTCTAAGAGCCTCTTGAGGTCCCCTCTGCTTGCCTCGTTCTGTGGATTCAGAGAAGCAGCAAATCTGGTCCCTTTCCTCAAGTGGCTTATGGTCCTGCACAGGGAGAAACCAGGCCACAAAATAACCAAAAGGCACGGACCATGGGCCGCTGGGCCCTAGCCCCTGGCCCCTAGCCCCTGGCCCGAGGGTGAGAGTATGGGCTCTGCAGTCTGGATGCTGAGGCTTAAATCCAGGCTCCAAACACACCCAGGACAGAAGAAGCACTCTCCCCTGCTCCAGAGCGAGCTCAGAATTCACTTCCTCAAGGACACAAGAGAAAGACAGAGGCAGCTCATGGTGGGACCAGAATGAAGAGGTTGTGTCATTTGACAGGACACAGACTCTGAACAGCAGCCAGCGAGAGGCACACAGACCCAGGGTGGGCCTCGCTGTAAAGACCTGCCACGGAGGGCACTGCAGGCAACTCCAGGGTAGAGGTCGATTTTGTAGCAGCTGCAGGGAACCTTACCAAGGAAGAAAGAATCCCAGCTGCCTTGAGCTGATTCCTCACCCGCTCCCCTCCCCCTTGTGGCCACACTCACCAGGGATACAGAGCAAGGCAGCATCTCTCCCCGGCTGAGGCGGTGCCAGACCACCCACCCCCACACCAAGTACCAGCACTCTTCTAAAAGCGTGACAAACAGGACCTTCACTCTGTAATTTCCTACATGTTGCTGTAAGGATACTGAGGTCTTCTGGCCAAGTATTCTCAGACTGTCCACAGACAATAATGCTACAGGTCATGGTGGCCTCTTTCCCTCCCTGCTATCCACCAGGCCCACAGGCTCTTCCTTCCCTCACCTGGACATAAACATGGCAGTTTTCTGGAGCCACTGCCCCATTCTTAGAAGGCAGCTTAGGTTGGCTCCACCCTAGACATCAGGAAATGGCTCTTTACTGCGCTCACTTGCTTTTGCTTTCTCTGCTTTTCCTCCGCTAAAAGGCATACACACGGCTGGACCACATCAGTAGCTTACAAAACCTGAAAACTACTGTTTGTAGTTTCCCAATGCAACAAGCTCCTTCCCCTCCAGGCCTTTGTTCACACGGCTCCCTCTGCCTGGAATGCCCTTTCCATTTGACTCCTAAAAACTCCCTCATCTTTGAAGGCTCACCTCAACAGTTTCCTCAGTGAAACTTTGTTGACTGTCTCTCCCACACCCCAGGTGAAATGACTCCTCCTTTGCCCTGGAGGCAACAGGGCAAATCAGTTACAGGCATGGTCCCTAGATTCAGGCGCGTAACTCCACCACTCACTAGCTCTTGAACCTTGTGGAAGGTACTTAGCCTCTGTACCTTAGTTTCCTCATCTGTAAGTTGGCTAATAATAGTACTTACCTCAGAGTTGTTTAGGATTGGGCTAATTTATAAAAAGGCATTTAGAGCAGCACCTGTTTATTATTATTAATTATCTCTACTTTACAAACGAGGAAACTGGGGTTCTGAGAAGGTAAGTGGCTTGTCCAAGGTCATAATGCAGCGAGGTGGCAGAGCCAGGAACTGCCCGAAGGTGAGGGTGACTCCATACGCTATTGGACAGCCAGGCACGCTGATGGCGGCAGGAATCTAGGACGTGAGATGATGGGCTCTGTTCCTCAGTGTCGGCTGAGGGTAAGCTAGTCCAGGGGTGGCATTTGGCTCCTCCTCCCTGGTGCTCACTTGCATTCTGCTGGAGGAACCCCCTTTTCCTAGCTCCTCCCCACAAAGGCTTGTATGTCTATCTTGAGCTCCTGTCTCCTTTCCCCTTGTAGCCTAGTCGTCTTGTCTCCAGTGGTCAGCGCAAGGACAAGGGAGCAGCAGAGGCACAGTGCTGTCACTTCATGCCCAGGACAACTCTCGGAGTGGGTACTCTTTTTCCTGTTTTACAGAGGTTGATACTGAGGCTGAAAGAAGTTAAGTGAATTTCCTAAAACATCACAGCTAGTAAGTGCAGAATCAAGATTCTAAATCAAGCCTACTGGACTTCAGAGTCTATGTGTCAGATATTGGCACCTTTTATAGGTTCAGAGAGGTTAAGGAACTTGCCCCAGATCACACAGCTAGTTGGTAGCAGTATCATACGTTTGAGCCAGACTCATCTGGCTCCAAAACTCTTTCTCTTGCACCAGTGGTCTCTAGCCTGTGAGCCACATCCCCAGGGCCACATCACATCAAGCATCATCTGAAGACTAAGTGAAGTGGAAGTGTCACATACAGCCATACCATTTGTCTAGGATTATGCAGCTAGTATTGTAATTAAGAAAATACAAGTTCATTTAAAAGCCAATCAAATTCATTGTAGCTTTTTTTATTATGTACTTTCATCACTATACACACAAAATATAAGTTCCACCAAGTGCTCAAGGGGGAAGGGAATGTCTGATAAGTTTTCTGATATTACTAACTAAGAGCTCCATGTGCTCTGTCTGCCTACCTCCCTAAGAGCTCTCCAAAACCACACTTAGTACCTTTCTCAAGGTACCTTCCTGATCCTTAGTCACAAACTCACAATAGAGAAGTGCCTTTTGTGTGGAATAACTGTCTAAAGGTCATTAGCAGGAACAGGAGGCACAATCCTTTCCAGGTCTTGAGTCCCATGAATGTTAAGAAGTAATGCAGTCTCCAGCAAAGAGGACCCAAGTCCTGAGCTGTGGAAGGAAGGAAGGAAGGAAGGAAGGAAGGCAGGAAGGAAGGAAGGGGTCAGGGAAGTGAGTTCCTGTCTTTCCTATCCTGGCCTCCAACTCCTTCCCAGTCCACCTGCCTAGGATACATGGTCTGGGGAAAAGAACACCTATGTGGTTTCAAATCCTAGCTTTACCTCTTCCTGGCTATGTGCCCTTAGACAAATTACTTACCTTCTCTAAGTCTATTTTTCTGGGAAATCTGGTAGGGAAATAGGCATCTGGACTCTGGAGCTCATTAGTCCAGCCTTATACTCAGCATGGGTTCAGTGAATGCTTGTTGATACCCGGTGTGTGCCAGGCCCAGTGCTTAGCACAGGACATACAGAGACGGGTGGTAAGCAGGCCTCAAGGAGCTCACAGTCTAGTAGGAAGCACAAACATGTAAGCAGATGATTACAAGACCACATGATATACTCATTACAAAGTACTGAAGCCATACTAAGGAAGTGATTAACTATGTCTACCAGAAGTGGGGGAACACCAGAGAGGGCTTCACAGAAGAGCGTTTTGAAGGATGAACAGGAGTTTTTCCAACACATTAAAAGGGGAAAGGTGAGGTAAGCAAAGGGAACAGAATGAGCAAAGGGAAGTGAAAGTGCCCTGTCTATTTGAAGAGCGGCAAGAAGTTTGATATGGCTGGAACGTTAGAGAGACAGGAGATATGAAGATAGGGATGCTGCAATGAGCTAGATCCTCCAGGCCTTGGGTACCGTGCTCAAGAGGAAGGATGGGCCACAGCCTCCCACACCTACCCTCTTGGCTCCGGTGCTGTTCCTGTCAAAACAAGCACACTGAATCACACCCTTTCCTGTGCCTTTGATTTAAGAGTTCCTCTCCTGGCCCTGACAGTAAGGCATTTCTGTCCCACAGATTATAACTCACTCTGGGCTATTATTCAGCTTCCCAGCCCTGGCCCTGCTGCAGTTAGTCCAAACATAATATCCTTCATGCATATATTATCTGTCTCCCTATTATCTGGAATCATTTCGGAATTAAATTTCAGTCCTGCAATATTGGCTTCAGGAGCGGCACGCTTTATGGGCTAGTCAAAGGTTAGAATACCAATCAAAATAACAGTGCCGATGCAGCGAGACATTTTAATATTCCAAAACCCGGTAATTGTAAAAGGACATAATATTTTTTCCCTGATTACCCCAAAGGCAACACATGTTAACAAGGCGAGGGAAGGAGTGAAAGAAATTTCAGAGTTCAGACAGCTGTAAGACATATTTAAAGGAAAAGCCCAGGCAGGGCACTACACCATGGGGGCAGGGAGATGAGAAGAAAGAAGACAGTCTCTCTAGCTCCAGCTGCCCCGACTCCAAATATAGCACTGGTCCCTCTGCTACCTCTGGACTACGTCCCAAGAGCTCATTCCCAAGGGCAGATGTTACAGAGGATGGGATGAAAGGAGAAAGAGCTCAGGATGTGGAGTCTTGAGGCCCAGGTTCTAGTTTCAGCTCTTCAATCCAAAGCCTCCAGCCCCCAAGCTGGCCACTCCCAGGGCTTCAGCATCAAATCCAGCGGCAAACCCTCAGGGCTGCTCTCCCACTCGGCCTCTCCTTGTCCGGTGCCTGTGCCCCTGCCTCTCCCACATTTATACCTGGTGCTTTTGTGTCCTGTTCTCTTTGCACATATTTCTTCCCAAAGACAGTTAGAGGCTCTCATCTACCTGGCCTCAGAGCTGGCTCCCCTCAAGATGGCAGCCCACGTGCCCACTGCCCCACGGACAACGCTCTGTACTTTGGTTGATGCCAAAGACCTGCGCCACAGCCCCAGTCTCGTCCTGACCACTGAGTGGTCCAGAAGCATCTGTCTCAGTGCAAGCCCTCCTCCCTCCAAAATAACACAAAACAAACACCTGGCAGGGCCCCTACATCTTCAAACCTCTCTTGGTTTTCATTTTTGTTTTGTTCTTGTTTTTTCCAAATAGCCCCAATCAAGGGGCTCTGCGGCAGGCACCATGCAGCCACCACTGTATGAAGAGTCCCAGCCTCTGTCAGGCTGCCTATCACTTGAGCAGCTCTATCCCCACAGCTCCAAAATAGTGACCTGACCAGCAGAGTTCCAGACCCTTTCAGTCCAGACGGCTTCCCAGCTAGCTCAGCCCACTCGCTGGAGCCTCCAATCTGCACCATCCCGACCTGCTGACCTGCCTATGGCCCCCAGCAAAGAACTTCATTAAGGCCGAGAATTTATTCCTCCATAAGCCCTTAATTTATTACTGCGCTGATTGGGACTCTGAACGCTCCAAGGTCAGGAAAAGTCGTACTCAGTCGTAGACACCAACCCTCCCTTCAGCAGTTTCTCCTGCTGTCTGCTCCCAGGGGAGGGGGAGACAGAAATGCTTCTTGGAGGGACCCAAGAAGGTCTCCTCTCCCTCTTTCACAGCTGGTCCCAACCCCATCATCCCCTTCAGGGCACGCAGATATTGTAGCAGGGCATATAGCACAGATGGCAGAGGAAAAGTGGAACAGCAATCTTCACACCCTGGTTCATCTGGGTCTGTCAAATTCTAGGTGACCTCCAACCCTACAACTTCTGAGCATGACTGGCTGAGCCCTGTCTGCCAGGACTGACTCAGAATCCTCCGAAGGTTGCTGCCTGCCTTGCTTCCCCAAAAGCCCATCCAAACAGGCCCAGACACCAGAGGGAATTCCAGACCATTTGTGAGTGTATGTGCACGTACTTGCATGGCTTGGTCTGACTGTCCGTGAATCGTGTATGTGGAGGCATGCATTTATACATACATTTATACCTATGTGTCCTGCGTATGCAGTGAATGTATACATACTATGTGTGCATGTGTATATTCACATACTCACATCCTTTTGGACCTACCCATTTCTTGACCTCTTATTTACACTAACATTCTCTTCCGCCTAATCTTAGCTACCCACTCCCATGGGCACACCTTGGAGCCTGCCAACAC
The DNA here is from genome assembly GCF_028021215.1 of Eschrichtius robustus. Lineage (NCBI taxonomy): Eukaryota > Metazoa > Chordata > Mammalia > Artiodactyla > Eschrichtiidae > Eschrichtius > Eschrichtius robustus. The sequence continues at coordinate 36,641,302 of NC_090826.1, forward strand.
TTAGAACTGCCCCATCTCTGAAATCACTAATTCAGATATGCTACTTTCCAACCATAATCTCTTATCCTTTCATCTGGCATGCTCAGCTATAGCCGGCATACCTGTTCCCCATCTTACTGGGACCTATCTACTTTTTCCATATCCGTCAGGCCCCCTGCTGTCTTCATTTCCCTCACCATCCAGCTTAAATCCCACAGTCCATCTTGGCAACCACTGTCTTGACAATATCTTCAACTCCTTTGTTCCTTTCATCACGCCCCTTGGGAAAATCTCTACTGTGTATGAATCTAAATGTCTGCTTTCTGCATGCCCACAGCCAGGCAGCTGAGCTTTGCTAAAGGAAAGCCACACGACTGAACAGAGAGGTTCCACTGTGAATTAATGTCACCAACATCAACTGGACCCGCACCACTGCCTAGAAATCCGACTACACTTCTCAAGTAAGCTCATATTGCTATTCTTTACTAAAACTACAGCAATCCTTTTCCACTTTCTGCAAACCTTCCCAGCCCTCCCCTATTAGTTATCAGCAAATGACTGATCTACTTCACAGAGAAAAACAAAAGCCTCGTATGGGAACTACTACTTGTCATCACCAAATGCACAAGCCTACCTGCATCTGTCTGCATCCATCTTCCTCTCCTTACCCCATAATGACAGAAGAGGGGACCGTCCTCCTGAAGACAGCCAGTGTCAAGAACCTGAGTTTTCCATACCATCTCCTGTCACCTTCTCAGAGACCTCTCTCACTCCTATATTTCGACACTTCCTTGTCTAATATACAAACGAGCACGTATATCTTTCACCTTAAAACACAAAACCTGCCTCAGCTACACAGCTGCCCCACCACAGCCCTTACCCTTTCTCTCTCCTTCAAAACCACATTTCTGAAAAAGTTTAAATTTCTCTGTCTCCTCATTTACTCCCCAGTTCACTCCAACTTGGCTCCTATCCCTATCATGCCATCAAGAGGTTTTACCAGAGTCACCAAGGTCCCTGAGCCCAGGTCTGGCACTCATATTTCAGTCTTTACGTTATGTGGCTCCCTCTGAGCAGACCAGTCCTTTTCTTTGGAAGACACTCTTGGTGTCTATGGCATCACACTCTCCTGGTCTACCTCTTCTTCTACCATTTTTTTTACCCTCTCTTTTTTACTGTTTACTCTCTTGGGCACAGAGTCAGGCAAAACTAAATTTAAGTTCTAGCTCTGCCATGTACCAAAGTAAGACACTGAGCAAATTTCATCATCACTCTGTGCCTCAGTTTTCTCAACCTTAAAATGCAAAAAATAATAGTAACTACTGTGCAGGGGTGTGAAGATTAGATAATGCGTTAGATAATGAGTGCAGTGTCTGGCACAGCACTGTCCAATGCAAACATAACGTGAGCCACATAAGCAATTTATGAATTGAATGCCCAGCTCAAGTAAAAAAGAAACAGATGAAATTAATTTTAAGAATATGTTTTATTTAATTTGGTATATCCAAAGATTACCATCTCAATAGGGACTCAGTATAAAAAAATTATTAATGAGGTATTCTGTATTTTTTCATATTAAGTGTGTAATTTACACTTACGACACATCTCAATTGAGATGCTAACTCTTCATCAGAGATACCTTATCTGTATTGAGACTTTAAACAATTAACAGTTGAAAATGCAGATTTACCAATCCAGTGTGTTCTAAATATACTGAAAAGTTCTTCTTGTAAGTTTTTAACTTACATTTAAATTAATTAAAATTAAATAAATTTAGAATTTGTTCGTCAGTCATATCAGCTACATTTCAAACACTCTATTGCTACAGGTGGCTAGTGGCAACTATATTGGACACAACAGGTCTAGCACACTAAATGCAATCATTAAATAAGAAATATTACTATTACTACTAGTGACCACTCCTCCTCCTTCTCTAGTTCTGACTCTTCCTCCTCTATGTATCAAACATTGGTGTTTCCCAGTGTTCTGTCCTAGGCTCTCTTTTCTTCTCATCTTATTCACTCCATTCCCATGGCTTCAATTATCATTCACATACCAATAATGCCCCCTAATCTGTATCTCTTATCCTGACCTTATCCCTGAGCCCCAGACCTATATATTCAAATATGTTCTCAACAGCTTCACAAGAATGTCTCAAAGGCATCTAAACTCAACATGTCCCACACTGAATTCACCTTCTCTTCCAATCCCCAAACTTCTCCTCCTTCTATTATCTCAGTAAATGCATTCCAACTCTCCCAGTTGCTCACATCATAAACCTTGGGAGTCATGATGGTCTCCGCCTTCATCCTCAACCCTCACAGCCAATCAGTCACCATTTCCCATCTATTGTACAGTCAATTCTGCTGTAACACTCATTTTGAAAGAGCAAATTTGTTACAGTGCAACTGAAGTATTAGGGAACGATTTAGCATAACGCACATTGTGCATTTGTGTGAGACTTTGTCCTTAAGCAATACAAGATAAACACAGGAAGTTACACCCAGCTGAACAGAGCTGTGTACGAATAAACAAAATGACACATGCGCACACCTCAAACGTATACCAGCTACCTGGATCACCACATGTGCTACAAGCCACAACCATCTGATTACAATCTCTGATTTCAGAGAATTCTCTTTCCGCCACTTTACAATAACTCACAAGCTACAACCCTTCTCATGCCCATTTCCACAAGCAAACTTCAAGTTTTTTTCAAGGTAAAATGCCATATTTATCGTAGCATTTATGTATTTCTTAACCATTTAATACATGTAAAATCATGCTACCCATAATTTTTATTTTATTAGATTCCCAACTTTTCTTATGTGTCGCTGATGAAGTTTCTGAGTACTGTGCACCTAACCCCATTTTTATTGCACAACTTTCCATAGCACGGTGATCTGGGGGGAGGTATATGTTGCATCACAGCAGACTGACTGTACCATTTAACACTCCAGATTCAGTCCATTTCTCTGCATTCCCACTGCTAACAATTTAATCCCAGTAGCTATCATCTTTCACTTGGAATGGTCCAATTCTCTGGTTCTCAACCAGGGACGGTACCTCCCCACTCCCGCACCATCCAGGCCACCGGAAAAGTATGTGTCTGTCGAGGGGGAGGTGGCATTTTTAGCTGTCACAGTGACTTGGAGAGGTGCACTACTGGCTTCAATGAACAGGGACTGGGGATGCTGCGAGTTCAGTGATGTTGCCCATGTGATGATGTGCCCCATCCCAACACGCCAACTATAGCCCCATTAAGAAAAACCAGTACTGGTCCCCTATATCTACTCCTAGCTCTCTCTACACTGCAGCCAGAGAGATTTTTTTCAAAATGCAAATCAGATGATGCTCTCCTATGTTCAATACCTTTTAGTTGCTTCCCCTCACCCTAAGGATAAAGATCAAAATCTAAAGTCTGGTCTACAGAGTCCCCTCCAGTTTCATCTTATGTCAGCCTTCTCTCTTCCCCACTTTCACTGTGCTTCAGGTAGTCATTCATTCAACAAATAATGATTAAACATCTACTGTGTGCCAGGAACTATCCAAAGTGATGAAGACAGAAGAGTAAACAGAAGAGACAAAAGTTCTTTGGCCCTCATGGAACTTACATTCTAGTTTCATGAAGCTGCCAGGCTTCTCTTCACCCCAGGGCCTTGCCACTTGTGGTTTTCTGCTTAGCCAATTCCTGCTCATCCCCCAGGTCTCAGCTTAGACTCCCTTCCTCCCTCCACCCCACTAAGTCAGGTCCCCTTGTGATGTGATTCCATGACTCTGAACTTTTTAGTGTTATAACACAATTGAAATTGTTTGTTTAACATCCATCTCTTCTGTTATATCCCCAGGGCCCAGCACAGTACCTGGAACACACAAGGCGCTCAAAAATATTTTGCTTATTGATGCAGATGTGTATGCTCATATATGTGCATGTACCCTTACATTTTATGAATATGTATATATAAACACATATGTGTCTGCGTATATTTTCAGATATCTCTGCAGGTGAATGTGTGTATACACATATATGCAAGTATGGATACATACATACAATTTTGGGTATGCTCGCTTGAGTGTATTCATTCACATGAGTACACGTGTATATTTGTGTGTGTGTGTGTGTGTGTGTGTGTACTCTTCTGGCCCCTCAGTGACAGCTCTGACCTCCTGGAGGCTGCTGGAAGCAGGGCCCCAAGTCCTCTCTAGGCTGACAGTTCAATAAGAGTATAGATCATTCAATGACATTCCAAATGTCAGCAAACACCGGCTTGCTCCTCTCTGCTACGGGGAAAGTAGGTGGAGACAGGCGACGTGTAAACCTGGCCCTAGAAAAGTTGTCCTTCCCTGACGCAGCCCACACCGCCTCTGGACAGGAGAGGGCAGCTGAAAGATAACATTCTGCCTCTTCTCAGACTGGAGGCCTTAGTCAGTCAGTGCAGACTGTGACCTCAGTCCCAGGTGCTCACTCAGCACGTCTAGGCGGCCAAGCAGACCAGGACACTCCCCATTCTTTTCATGGGGCAAAGCCCTGCTGGGGGGTTGAGGAGAGGAGAGGAAGGGAAGGGGGTAGGACAAAGTAAGATCAAGGATGGGAGAGGAGTCTGCAGACAGCCAGGGCCTGGGTCCCACCTGGGGACAGAAGGCAGGAGTGAGGCTTTTACATGGTACTCCCACAACCCTGGCAATGGCCTCTCCGGCTTAGCTTTCATCATTGCTCTTTTTAAGGGTGCAGGAATCTTTGTGTAACTTGCACTAAGTCACGCAGTATAAAGATCAGAAGGATTGCCATGTGCCTGGACCTCTGGGGCCCTGCAGCCTCCCTGTCTTGCATGGCTGCTGGCAAGGACTGGAGTTCGGTCATCTTTCCTGCTGGGCCCTTAAGCACAGCTGGAACACGATGTGGCTGTAGGGCAGAGAGGAAGGGGTGAGACCCCTGGTTTTTCTTAGACCTGCTCAGTCGACCTCCCAAGAGGCGATGACGGAGTCCTCAGTTTCCCCTGGTACCCACTCTCCGCTCCATGGCTCAGCACAGTCTGGCAGACACGCAAGCTGAGCAGGCTCGGCAGCAGCCTCCACTGCCAGCAGCACCCAGGTAGTCCCGAGTAGCAATGTTATCACACGGCTCGGCTGCTTTCCCGCCTCTCTGCCGAGGAAGCTAGAGGCAGGGAGTCATCCATACACCAAAAAGTCTAGTGAACTTCACAGAGCAATTGTTCATGGTCAGCGCCTGCCTCGCTTGGTGGGGCCTTCACATTGCATTTGCCGAGGCCAGCAAGCAGCCTCAGATGCACTCTGACAGCTGGCACGCCGTCTTCCAGGAGCACAGGCCTGGCCACACCCGCACGCGTAGCCCTGCCAAGGCCCGCGTGAGAGGGCCTCTCTGGAGCCAGCTCTCAGAGATCAGCCAGCCAGCCAGCAATTGTTCACTGAGCACACACTCTGCACCTAGCCTTGATCTGGCCACCGGGGACACAGAGAGGAGCCAGACTCAGTCTTTGTGCTTCGGATGGACACGTCTGCAAGGAAACACACGGACTCAGTTTCAACCCTCAAAGATCACTGATATCCAGAGTGTCAAGGAGCCTCAAGGCAAGAGTTCGACTGCAAAGCTTCTCAGTGGAGATGAGACCTGAGCTGAATCGTCAAGGAGAGGGAATAAGCCCGGTGAAGATGACTGGGGGCGCTTCAGAGGGAAGGCCATAGGCCATAGGCCAAGGCCTGAAGGCAGGACAGAGCCTGGCCTCCTCAGCCAAAGCTGGGAGGTAGTAAGCAGCTGTTGTTCAGCTGCAAGGGAGATCATCGGGAGAGGTGGGGAGGGGTCAAAGCACAGACAAGCCAGAGGGCAAAGGACCCGTACACCAGGGAAAAGCAAAGGAGTTCACAAACACTGTCACAGAGAGTGGCCACCCTGAGACGTATGGAACAAAGTCCAAGGTCATTGTCTTCCATTGCTCCTCCAAATGCTCACTTAGCTCCAGCCCTCACACACACCAAAAGCATGCTGCTCCCCCTGCCCCGAAGCCCCCTCTCCTCCTCAGATCCAAATCCCACCTCCCTTGAATGCCCAGTTCAAGACCCAAATCCCCACGACACCAGCCTGAGCCTCCAACGACCTCTCCCTTCTCTGGGCCCCCCGGGAGCCACTACTCTGACCTCTGGTGTGTTCTCCCTTTTCTGAGCTTCCTGGGAGTCACTGAACGGCATGGGGTTCCTGTGGCTGCCCCAGGTCGGTTGCCCTTACATCACAGGGATTAATAGGAGTCAGTCTCCCTAGCGGCCTGGGCCTCCTAGAGCCAGGATCCTATCAGAGCAGGGGTCTGCGGAGTCTATTCCTGCACCTCCCTTCTTGTGCTTACCTAGGAAGGACAGCATATACTAGGAAAGTACAGTTTTCTGGGTGATTCATTCTCTGCCAGGCCCACTTTCCTAGCTACACCGGGTCCCTCCTGGCTCACAGCCTCAGCGCCCACTCCCCAGGTGCTTAGTGCTACATGAGTGCCAGTCTCTTCCCCCATGCTCAAAGGGAAGTGGGCTCTAGTGTCCACAGCCCTTCTCACATGAGCAAGCTCGGCTGGGGCTAGACAGGACCAAAGCCCGCCTGAACCAACTCTGCCTCCCAACCCGAAGGAGATACCAGGGCCAGTCAGGAGGCTCAGAGGCCACACTCATGATCACTCATGATACTTTCCCAGAGGCTCAGCTAGGACCACCTCCCTCCCAGAGGCAATGCAGCTCAGCCCAGAGGTGGAGCACCAAGCAAGAACCTGGAAACTACCCTTAATCGGGACTTCTCTGCACATCTGGGTTAACACCAAGGAGGGCAGTGTCAAACTCCACCCAGCAGCCTGGTCCCCCAAGCAGCTCCCCACTCCCAGAAATAACCACAACTTTCCAGCACACATTAGCTAGGGAAGGGTATTAAGAAAAGAGAAGAAAAGAAAAGGGATGAGAACAACAAGATGAAAACAGCAATGAGAAAAGAAAGCAAGAGAGGGGGGTGGTCTGAGGCAAAGGAGAACCAGAGGAAGCATGGAGCGGGACTCAGACACAGTACCTTTTTCAGATTAATCCACTGCTTGAAGTAATCTGCCACTGGCAAGCCCAAGTACTGGCACTGGCCCGGGAGCCTGAAGAAAGGGAGGAGAGAACAAGTTGAGCACCCATGTCCCAGGTACGGAGTCTTAAAACAGGAAATCCAATAGAGTCTATAAGAAAAAGTGACCTCAAAGGCTAACCCACTAGCCATGGGTCCTACCCCACCCAAGAAAGGCACCCCACCTCCAGCGCTCTGGACACTGGGCTCCAGATGCAGCCCTCAGATCCAACTGTGAGAACCTGGAGACTCTATTCAAAATGATATCAGCCGCACTGCTTTCTGATGGCCTACAACACACTAAGTGTCTTACTTACATTCTCATGTTAATTCAGAGAGATGCTGTGAGGTGGGTAGATCTGTATATATTATAGATGAGGAAAAGATTCAGAGGGGTTACCTAAGATTCCACAGGTAAAACATGATAGTGCCAAGAACTGAACCCAGGTCTGTCTCACTCCAAAGCCTATGTTCCTTCCAATGCACCAGGATGTTGTCGTCATCTTGTTACACAGAGAGGCAGAGATGTAAGACAGGAGGAGAGAGAGGAAGAGCATGTGATTTAGAGATAGTTGGGCAGGGGCTTCGGCTCACATTTAAGTCTCAAGCAATAGGCTTTCTGTGATAGAGAAGAGACCATACAGAGGGCTAAAAAGAAGTCAGAATCTAAACCAAGAACCTGTTCTTGTTTTTTCTTTAAATTATAATTTATAAATTATCTCCCCTTCCAGCTGATGATGCCATTTCGCCCACACAAATCCATTCAGCCAAACACTTACTGATGTTTTACAATAACCGTCAGTCACTTAGGCCTCAAAAAGTAAGACTTAACTCCTGCACGTAAGGGGCTCACAGTTTGTTCAATGGAATGGATAATAAAAGAAATAGATAAAAAGCCTTAAGTTGGGACTTCCCTGGTGGCGCAGTGGTTAAGAATCCGCCTGCCAATGCAAGGGGACACAGGTTCGAGCCCTGGTCCGGGAAGATCCCACATGCCGCGGAGCAGCTAAGCCCATGTGCCACAACTACTGAGTCTGCGCTCTACAGCCCGTGAGCCACAACTACTGAAGCCTGCGCGCCTTGAGCCCGTGCTCCGCAACAAGAGAAGCCACCGCAGTGAGAAGCCCGTGCACCATAACGAAGAGTAGCCCCCGCTCGCCACAACTAGAGAAAGCCCACGCGCAGCAACGAAGACCCAAGGCAGCCAAAAATAAATAAACTTCAAAAAAAGCCTTAAGTTGCAGTATTGGGGTACGTGGAAGGATGGTGGAAGATACTAGAAATATCAGCTGGGGAAGATCATGGAGTTTTCTTGCTAAGAGGAGCTTGGCCACAGGCAATAGAGAGCCTCAGAAGAGTTGTGATTTACAAAGATTGTTCTGGGGGCAACAAAAACAATACACTAAAAAAGCCGAGTAGTAGCCAGGAGACTAGACAGTAGCCGAAGAGACAGCGAGCCAGCAACAGAAAAAGATATAAAGGAAGCCTTGGTGACCGAATGGGACGTGGGGCCCAATGAGAGAAAGCAGTAGAACCCAATTCAGAGGTGTGTGGCTTGGCTCGCTTCATGCTACTCACTGAGACAGATACAAAGACAAAGTTAGGGGTGCAGAGAGCATATCTAATAGATGAAGCGGACCAGCATTTAGTCAATTTCATTATTGTTTTTAAATTTTCTTCACACAGTGTCTCCCTAAACCAGGGTACACTGCTCCCACTGCCTCGCCCCTACCTCCCCACCGGATGAAGGCATGAGTTTGGGAATGTAGTTTTAGATATACACCTGACGTGTGCTAAGCGCTCAACATCTGTTGAGTCTGAGATGCCTAGGAGACATTTGGCAGTGGGGACGATGTCTAAGAGGCAGATGGATATCCAGTTTTAAAGACAGGTCGGGACTGGAGATATAAATTGCTAAGTCATTAATGTAATTTAAGTAAAATTAAAGCCATGAGAGTAGACGAGATCACCTGGGAAGAGTGTGGAATGAGATGAGCAGAGGGCCCAGGCTAATGTCTCATAAGTTTTGTTGAGCTAAAATGAAACCAGGCCACCCCTACCAGACCATCACCACAGACAAGGAACTCACTACTACACGCAGCAGTCGGCTCTAATTTTAGACTCCTTCAATTCTCAGAACATCCTTCCTTAATACTAAACTAAAATCTGTCCCTTGTAACTTCTACCCATGAGTCTGAGAAATGTCTTTAGAAACTACAGAGAATGAGACTTCTATCTCTTCCTTGCAGAACCCTCCCAAGATCTGAGAGCCTAGGGAGCTTCCTCAGAGTTCCCTTCTCCAGGTCGCACAGCCTCAGCTCCTTCGAGAATTCTGTAGGAGATAATGTACCATGAGTCGGGACTCACCCAACCCACCGCCATGTCCAGAGGGCGAGGCTCCTGGACCTTTTTCAGGGTATCAGATAGCCAAGGTCACACATGCTCTTTGGACCCCACTTCACATCACCTGTGGTCAACCTAAATGATGATGAAAGCAGGTTTACCCTTTCTGGAATATTGATAACTGATTTTTGAGCTTAAAAAGCAGGTCATTAGTGTCAAATGCCAGAGTGGTCAAGCAAGATGGAGCTGAGAAAAACCCAATGAATTTGGCATCGGTGGGCTGGTGGGGACAGAAGGCAGCAGGCGATGTGTTGAAGAGTGAGAAGAGATAAGAAAGTGGAGATCACAAGCACAAACTCCTTTTTTAAGAGGCTTGGCAAAAAGAATCCAGTCGAAATGACTTGTTTCTACCCTAGAAAGTGTTAGGGCGGTCAGCCTTCCATCCATTACTCTTCAATTATTTGACAGACACTAGTTGGAAGTCAGTGCCCATGTTTCAGGTGGTAGAGTTAAGGATTTACTTTTCTAAGACCTGAGACACCTTTCCAAGGGAAGGTTCCTCTCAACACCCAGGTGGCACAGTGACACTAACTACAACCAGTCAATTTCCTGGGAGGGAAATTCTGGCTGAGGCCAAGATGATGAAGGGGTATCCAGGTAGGATGTCCCCATGTGGGAACCAAGGACCAAGGTTATAAGGAAATGAGGCAAGATTTTGAAAGATGAAAGGTAGCTTTAGGAACTAGAATGTGGTTGCCTAAGAAGCAGAACTGTAATGTCTGGATAATTTTCTTATTCCCTTCAATTTTTCTTTCATGTTCCTTATCCTTGGTATTTGTGAAATGCTTGCTTAGGTCAGCTATTTTTGAAAAATCATATTAAGACCTGTGAGTGAAGGGGGCCACCAGAAGCAGCAGAATCTACAAAGGAGCAGGTTAGGGGACTGGCCAGCAAAAGGCAAGGGTCCTGGGTCACCTATCATACCCTCCCTTAGCCAAGCCCAGCACCCTCTGATTCTTTTAGTTGACACAGGCCAGGAGTGCTTTTGGCTGGCTGGTCCTGGGAGAGGGAAGGGCTCCCTCTTCAGCAGGATTTCAAAGGCAGATGTCAGCTGTAGGCTTCTCTACCCAGGTAGGAAGTGTCTAGCTCAGTAGGATCCTGCCTGTTTCTCTTGGTGGAGGACCTATACCAGAGTGGTCACACTGAGGACAGACTAGACAGATTGTCAGCTTCAGATACGGCTCAGCAGCATCCAGAGTGCTGCCTGGGCCCCCTGGCTGACTGAAACAGAGGCAGGCGCGACCATCATTCTCACTTGGGGCCCTGGTCACTTGCAGGTACACATGCTGTTTGCAGACTCACAGGCATTCAGGTTGTTGAGTCCTCCAGCTAATGGGAGGTCCTAGCTATGTGACTTCAAGACTCAAGCAGTACAGTTATAGCAGGACCCAGGCCCATCTTCACAAGAGACACAGAGCCATATGCCAGAACTTGAGCTCCCAGGTGCCTCGTGGGAAGACAGCTACACATTTCTATGACAGAACCCTAGCCCAGCTTAGAGAGCACCAACAGAAACCCTGTGAGGAAGGTAGGTTAGAGTAGTTGTCACCCCTTCATAAAAGAGGAAACTGATGCCCAGAGAAGAAAAAGGATTTGCTTAATCAGACAACAAGCCAAGGGCAGAACTAGAAATGGGATCTAAGTCTTCTGACTACACAAGGCATCAATCATATAGATGCAGTCTTTGCAGTCCCTGGGAAGGCAAGGTCTGGGGCTTTAGAGGGGCAGGCAGCATGGTGGTCAGTGCTCAAGGTCACACCTGGGTCCACGGTTCTTAGGAGCCTAAGGCTAGGGTCAGTGGGTACCAGTGGGTACATGGTTCCACCAATTTAGAAAAGAAAAAGGCAAAAGTCACCCTGGCACAAAGGGCCTGAATGCTGTGAGTTCCTACCAGATACTGATCCCAGGAAAAGAGCCACTGGCAGTGGGCCCTGGACTAGCCTACGGGCATGAACGTGCAGGCAGGTTTATGGTGCCCAGGTCTCCAGGCAGCTGGGATCACTGGGCACAGAGCTCCTCAACTGCCCAAACATCATCTGGCCATGCTTATTACTGCTGCCCAATGAAATTTTATGCACCAAGTCCACAGGTGTGATTTCCCCTTCTTTATGAGGGTCCGAATGACATCACTGATGGCCAATAGAAAAGAGCCAATTATGTCCAGGCCGTAAAAAGGAATGGGATTTTTTTTCAACCAAATCAAAACTTCCTTCAGCTTCGTGAATGCAAGGGGCCCTCTTTAAGGAAGCCCCCCCACCACCACCAACCCCAGTCCTGCCTGTGGGCTCTAAACCAAGGGATATGATTGCTTTCCAAATACTATGGGGCCTAGGGCCAGAGAGGGGCTCTGCCTTTGGCATTTACCATGTGGCCCTGCTCTTATCACACTGGCCCCTTAGGGTCATCAGAACCCACTGTGAAACCCTCTTGCTGATGCTTGACTGGCTCCCTGCTGCTCCATCCAGAGGGGCGTTAGAAAAGATATTACCCCTGCTAAATAACAAAAAGAAAGCAAAGAAAGCCCTCTCCTACTTAGAAAGAAGAGAACAGTATGGGAGGAATAGGGGTGTAAGAAACAGGCCCCCGCCCATACAGCACAGAGCAAAAGGAGCCCCTCATCCAGCCCTACCACCTGCAGCCCAGCACTTGGGCTAGGTCCAGACAGCCCTGATGGCAAACAGGTGTGACCAGCTCAGCACCAGCCAAGGCAGGGGACTAGCTCATTAAGGGAACGTCACCCTTGCTAATGGGTATGGGCGGGACGAAGCCACTGTTAGCAAGAGCTCAGCTTTGAAGACTGGGTGAAGCAGAGCTGGGGGACCCTGCTAGAACTACTAGGCTTGAGTCGATGGGGCCAGCAGCATCCATGGAGGTCTGACAAACAGACTGGCAGACACCAAGAGCCAGGACCAGCAGGAGAGCAGGCACCCGTTCTGGCAGAGGTCATGGACACTCTTCCTTCTGTGCTTTTTTTCTCTGCAAGTCTTAGCGACAACTCTAAATTGCGGAGATGCAGGTCACTCTCAAGCCCTTAAAGAGGAGAAAGTCAGCTGAATCGGAGGCCATATTTGATCCCTCTCTGCCTCTCTGGAAAAGCTGTGGGACCCAGATCTTGGAGTGGTGTAGGCTGTCAGTCCTGGTACTCAAAAGCACGTACTGCTCACCTGCAAGGGCAAACTATTTTGTCCCACCTGATATGCAGAAAATGGGGAGTGTTGAGGTGCAGAGGCAAAGAGCAGGGAGAAAGGCCCTGTCTTCTTCAAAGTCACCTTGGAGCACGGAGGCATGGAAGGCCCAGCCTGGGGAAGACGGAAGCAGCAGACCCAGCCGACCAGGCAGATGGGAGCTCCTGCCGAGGGGTCACCTATGAGGGGGGTTGGACTTGTTTCCATGAGGGGCTCCACACTTGCTCATTCTGATACAAACCTTCCCAAAGAATGCTGTCACTGGCTGTCCTGCATCTCAGAATCACCACATCTCCTAGGCTTGTCTCCAACTCCCAGGGCTGAGCCTCAGGAAAGGTCCCCTTCCCCTGGGTCCCAGTCTGGGAGTCCTACTAGTCAGAGCCTCCCCAGTCAGCATGACGTGATTCTGCATCCAGCTCCGGCAGGCTACCCCAGCCGAGGCAGCACTTAGCTGGGGACGCAGCTCTTTGTCTCTCCTATTTCCGTTCCCCTACCCAGAGGAGATAAACAGACCCTGGGTGATAAACGGCCCGCCTTTCACGATCACTTTTCCTCAAGTTGAGGAGAGTAGCTGGTGATGGATGGGCTGGAATTTGGTTATCAGGAAGGGCTGTCAGCCAGAGGTGCCTATCTCCTCCCCCACTACGCAGGGCATCATTACGCTGTGGCATCGAGGTAAAATATGAGCAAGGGGAGGGAAGGAAGGAAGAGGGGAAGGCTGGGCTTCTACACGGAGCCAACTGAGCTACAATGAGAGCAGGCACGGGGCTGGGACGTTAGTTATCTGCCTGTGACACCTTTTATCTCTGCACAAATTGGTCCTTCCACCCCCACTGCATCCTCTTATACAAACACAGGCAGGCACAATGTGTCACCACTGCAATCGCGTAGCAATTTAACCCGAATTAGTGAGGGGGTCAAACAAGGAAATAGGGGTTTCTCATTTCAACAGGTTCCTTAGTCTCTGCTCTGAACCACCACACTATGGGGAGGAGGGTGGAGAGAGGCAGACTCATAATTGAATTCACTCACTTGGCCACTGCTGATGTATAAAAAATTAATGCTCAAGTCTCGTACTTATCAAAGCCAGTCAGTTTCCATCTCACCTGCAAGACGCACCATGGCAGGAGATACAGCCTGGCTGCCCCCGGCGGGCCAAACGCTCAGTGCTTTCCACCAGGGCAGGGCTGGCAAGGACAGCAAGGGAGAGAAAGGCACTGCCCTGCACCAGCAACCCCTACTAGAAGCCTACAGGATAGTGTGTAGGGTGTGGGGGAAGGATGAGGGCAATGGGGGTTACAGGAGGTGAGCACATCAAAGATGATCCTGGACAGTTCAAGAATACACTTCAGTCTACAGAGAGAAAAGGCATTCTGGCTCCACCCTCCACCAGGAGATGGCCAGTAACCCCTCTCTGTCCCACAGACGCACATACACAGACACAGCTGTGCTGAAATTGAGGAAGCCAATGGGAGCACTGACAGCACTGACAAGGCTAAAAGAGCAGGGAGTGGAAGAGTCAGGTCTGTTCCCAAATCACTTCCCCCATGCAGACCCTGGAGCTAGAAGAGCCCCTGATGGGGGTGGGGGGAAGGAGAGCACAGTAGAAGCCCCACCAGGCACATGGCTCTGCCACACTAAGAGACAACCTGGTCAAGTGAACATGTGTCCTTGGGCAAGTTACATCACCTCCATGCCCTGCTCTGTGAAGGTTAAACGAGCCGGCCAAGGGAAACATATTTTATAAATAAGCACTTATAGAAGGGATTCTGGCTGTAAGGAGGTCAGCTGAGACCAAACCTGCCTTTGCAGATGCTTCCAGGCCACCTGCATTGAGAAGACAGTGCCTTGGTCAGGAAAAGGATTCTAGAGAAGTTTCCTGGGGATGACAGAGTAGGGAGGTCCCAGAACCATTCAACAGTTGCCAAAATGAATTCCAAGAAGCTTGGGGGCGAGGGGAGGAGCTGTGGATAGAGAAGCACCTTGGTACTCACTCTCCAAATCCAAAAAATCAGCACGCAAATAGGAGGGAACAAAAGCCAAGGCCCCAGTCTGAGACACAAAGTGGGAGAACTTTCTACCTGAATTGATACCACGGGTATCACTGAGACCCAGGACCCTCAAGGAGTAGAGGCCAATCAAACCTGATTCCTATACTCAGGGAGCCTTCAGGACTACCTAGAAGATAACCACAGCATGAACTATAATGATCGCTCCAGGAGAGAGTACAGCAAAGGGTCATCTCATTCCTGGGGATGGGAGGGCAATGCTGAGGAGCACTTACAGAGACTGAGCTTCAATCCCCTTTGCTATCTCACACACACACACACACACACACACACACACACACACACACACACACACTCTCTCTCTCTCTCTCTCTCTCTCTCTCTCTTTCTCTCTCTCTCTCTCTCTCTCCCCCTCCCTCCCTCTCTCTGTCCCTGCACTCTCCTCCTGCCCAGAGCCTTGGGAGAACGCACTGCCGACTTTTCAGCCCACTTTGCCCCCACACTTGCCCCTATCCTCTGGGACGGCTGCAGGTTACAATTCCAACCACCGGCTTCAGAAAGATGATACACTTGCTGGAGCCTGCAAAGGGTCAGGAGAGAGTACTGTTTGAAATACCAGCGTGACAGCTGGCTCCTTGTCTGTCTCTTCCTCCCCCATCCCCCTCCCCAAACTTGTCATGGTACAAGAAGTCTATAAGCAGCCCATCAGCTTTAAATATCAGTGTGCGTGAAGCAGGAGCACGAGAGCGAGAGAGCGGGAAGCAGACAGCGAGCGCCTCTGTCGCCACTGCCTGTCAGGGAACACTAATGAATTTCACCACCAGCAGCCATGCCTCAGATGGGGGTGGGGTGGGGGTGGGGAGTTTTCTAGAGAGAACACTCACAGTATTAAAACATCTCTTCCCAAAGCCCTGTTAATAAATGTCACTGCAGAGCCAAGAACTACGCCCCGCCACTAGGACTCAAGGCAAGGGAGGGGTTGGGACGAGCCCTGAGGTCCTCTCAAACAGGAAGGGGAGTGCAAGTATGAGGCTGGAGGGAGCCAGCTGAGCCCCCCAATTAAGAGGGTGACCACTATCACCCGTGCTCATCTCATAATGAGATGAGCCTTGGGATGCTTGGTTGAGAGGACAAGGAGGACAAGAAGGAAAGGCCTCGCGCTGGGAGAGAGTACCAGCGGTACCGCCCCAGCCAGACTCACTCCCCGCCCCACTTCCCATCAACTTCAGCCAGCTCACTACACTTGAGGCCCCAGGTACCAGGGGCTCCAGGCCATCTTTCCAGATCTAGGGGAGGTGGGGTGAGGAAACTCAGGCACCAGTCCCAACAGGAAGCTACTTCCCCAACAGATGTCAGAAGCCAGAGCTTATTATACTCTCCATTTCACAGATGAGGAAATGGAGGTTGAGAGTGGTAATGTGACTTTCCCAAGGCCCTACAACTAGTAGGTAGTGGAGCCAGGACTCAAACCCAGGTCTCTTTCAATCCTAAAGGTCCTGTTCTTTCCACAATACCACAGAGCTTCTCTGAGGAGGGGCTGATCACCTCACTGGCTCCTGTGTGTCCTCTATTGCCAGGCCCTGCCCTGCCCCTCCACCCCCTCCCACTGGTACACATGCACCTCCGGCCTGGCATGGGCCACAGCTGCCATGTAGCACAGGGCTGGGCCTCAGGCCAGGGTGAACCCAGCCTGGCAGAGAAAGCCCTGGGCCTGAGCCAGGCCGTCACCCGGGAGTCTCCACAGCCCAGAGGGCATGGCTGCAGGCACAAGCCTTCCCTCGGGTGCTCTCCGCACAGCTCTGATCAGCATGCCTGATCTGGCAGCAACCTGCTGTGCAGGGGGCAAATGACATTTAATTTCCTCTTGGTTTCCCTATGGTACAGACGAAAGGCCGTCACCTGCGTCTGGGTCTGGCAGCACAGCTGGAGGTGTTCCCAGACATGCTGCTCTGGAGAGTTCCCAAACACAAACCAGAACACAAGCGGGTGCAGAGGCACGCCCCATAGGCCAAGCTGCCCGTACTCCCAGAGAAAACCAACCTCAAATCCCCATCGGCAAGCAGATGCTTGAAGCCTCCAAAAGGCACCGTATATGTACAGAGCACCTCCCTGCTCCACCGCTTTGTGGCCCACCTGCCACCTATCTCTACTCCCATTTCTCCCACACGGAGCCCACAGAAATAACCACACAAAGCACACAAGAGCCACAAACACCCTGGGGAACAGTCTAACATGCACCTCCCCAGTGCCACAAAATCAAATACTGTGTATCTCGTCAGCCCCTCTCTGGTGAAACAATAAGACAAGCGCCTCTTCGGAGTCCCTCCCGCTGCAATTCTTCCAGGGAAAGGGCACAGTGCCCCACCTGTTGTGGCTGTGAAAAGTGCTGGAGCGGCCACCAGGACCGGCCAGCCCTCCTTCCCAGGCGGAATGGCAGAGGCCCCAGCAGGCAGCAGGCAGCAGGGTCCAGGGAGGAGGGTGAGCAGGTGACAGGAGGTTTCCAGGGTACTCTGGTCGGTGTCTTGGCTGGTGAGCTATTCTCTTTTTGGCTCAGGCACTCCGTAGCAGTTTGAGTGGTCTCCAAGATACCTCATTCATCCCCCACCAGAGTCTCCACCTGGCCTATGGCCATCTTGACCCTTTGCCTGGGCTGCCTTTGTGTGGCCTACAATGCCCTCTGGAGGCTCTGCGGAGAGCATCCTGCAAGCATTCGGGATCTGGGATGCGGTCTGACCTCTGCTTCCAGGACACAGCTGTTCCCTTGGCCCCTGGCTGATCTCCTCTGCCCTGATTCCAGCTCCCCTGACCCCTTCAGGAGGTGTAACACCTAGCCTACGCAGTCACACTTCTGGTGGGCATTTTAAACTGTGCTCCATGGAGCTCTAGGGTTCTAGGAGGGACGTCGGGCTACTTTGTGGACTGGGGGAGGAGGAGGGAGAATGGGCAGGGCCTTGCCCCAGCTTCAACCAGAAGAGCTCAGCTTTTATGTTTTGTAATATTGGGCTTTAACATTTTATTATTTTAAAGTTTCCTGCTAAAAATACTACCCATTCAGTCTCTCTACTATGCTGCTCTGGGTTCTCATGGCATTCGTTCTGTATCTTCTTTGTAGTGTTCTCATGCTCTACCGTACTTATTACTTAGCTTGCAATTAGTTTTGCACGTGCTGCTCCTTCTGCCCTGATCACCTGGCAGTCGCCACAGTCCCCAGCACGGTACTTACTGGGCCCCGAGCAACTCTCAACAGGGGCTAACTTCAGGCTCCTGCTGGAATATTCTTCCAGGATACACAGTGGTTAGTGCCTTCGATGGCAGTTTCCAATGGTATTTCTCGGAAGAGAAGAGCTGAAGTGGGTGGTAACTGACATTTACAGGGAGGTCCTAGTGAAGACGTGTGGCACGTGCCACTCTTAAATCACCAAATGCAGCACACCTGCTACCATCATCAATCATCTAAATCAACCTCCGGGGGACCAGGAAGACTTTTGCATCTGGCCAATCTCTGAGCAAGATGCAGTATATTCCAACAGGAAATACCACTCACTAGACGTTTCTAAGCCATGAATGTGGGACCATGGGAACACAGGATGATGCTCCTCAGCCAAGTACTCAAGGGTCTGTCCCCTTGCAGAGGAGTCACGAGTCCCACAGTTCTGCTTATCCGACTGGAGATGGGGGAAGCCCCTTGGCCCGTCAACCAGGCCCGCCGTCTGGGCCTCCTTCTCCAGCCAGCTTTGGGGAGGCGGCAGCAGGGGGGCAGGGGACTGTGCTCCTCCTAGCTAAAGCCGCTTGTTAATAGGCCCTAGATTCCCTTATCCCCGGGGAAAGGGAGGTAGCAATGAGCCCTCTCCCTCCCTCCACACACCCCCACCCCACAGATGCCTCCCAGCAGGGCCGGGCGGGGGGGGGGGGGGGGGGGGGGGTAGCCATTAGTGTGTGCCTCAGCAGACAATGGGGAGGAGAAGCCTCCAGAGCAAAGGACAACTGCAGCAATTAGAATGCAGGGAGGTTCAGAAGCTATTTAACTGGGTGACCCTGAGGTCGCTGCATCTGACTCCCATCCCTGGATAAATATTGTATGAGAGGGGAGGGGGGCAAGCGAGGGAGCCATCGGAGCGCTGCCCCTCCTTCCACTCCTTTCCCCACCCAACCCGGCTGCCTCCAGACACACACACCAAGAACCTTATTTACAGCCCTGACAGTCAGAGCACTCACTCTGCTAACCAAGAGGGAATGGGCAGAGTCGACTCACCCAAAACTGACTCTGGCAATCGAGGAAGAATCCAGGGCTGTCGGGGAAGGGAGCTGAGCCAACACTGAAACGCAAGGTTTCCCCCAGATTCTGGGTCCAGCTGGCACAAATACTCTCTATCACCCCAAAACCACCAGCAGGCGAAGCTGGTCCCAACTGGCAGCGAGTAAATCAAAAATGGACCATCCTTCCACCTTTTGGGGGCCCTGTAACGGAAAAACTCCTGGATCTTACCACTACCCAGGTGTTCCTTAGCAAAGACAGGAGTCCTAGCTACCTGCCCAGAGGAAGCGGGAAGAGCCACATGCCACTTACCCAGCAGGTCCCTTAGCTGACCTAGTGGGGAAAGGCCATGAGCAGGAAAGTCAAACAGAGCAGCAAGGGGTCAGGGTGGGGGAAGAAGAGGAGAGCGTCTGAGCACAGGCTGCTCCTCAGCCCCCTCGAGCCGCTCCTCCAGCCCTGCTCTAATGCACCCTGACATGCCTCTGAAGACAGAGAGCTGTTTGCAGTCAGCACCGTGATTTGTTAGTAATTATTTCCATGGTGTCACATTGCTGTCACTCTGTTAACAAAGAGACAGGCTGCCTCGGGCTGCCTGCAAGAAAGAATCGCAGAGAAAAAGGCCTGTCAGGCTCCCGGGATTCTCTGGGCTGGCTGGCTTTCTTCCCCAAACCAACATCCTTGCAGGCTTTGGAAGAAACAGTTTTACAGAACTATCAAGTCTGAGGCGTGTCACCCATTAGCCAGGGACACTGAGAATTTACCCCACCCGCTCACAGGCGCCCTTCCCAAAGGGCGACAGAACTAAGCCCCCAGAGCCCACAGGTCATTCAGGCACGGGCCACTATGCCAGCTGCAGCCTTGAGTTCCCTGGCCTTCACCTTCCAAGACCCCTGTTTCCTGACCCTTCCTCCTCACTGGGGTGTTCACAGCCTCTCATGTGCTCTTAGGAGCCTGAGGATAGAAACCTATTTCAGAAGCAGCCGCCCCACTGGCACGGATGGTGGTTAGGGAGTATACGATGGCAGGGCATCTTCCCTCTTTGAATCTGCCAATCACCGTTCAAGACCAAAGCTGCTCAGGTACCAACACCTCTGTAGCCCCCAGGTGCCTGAGCACCTGCGAGGAGATCCTCTCTGAGCTGCCTGGATCGGGACAGAATCCGCACTAGGAGAGCTGGTGGTTTGCTTTAGCACAAAGTAATGTCTCCATTACCCTGGCTGGGAATTAGAGGACAGATTGGCAAGCGCTGACAAAACAGAGGTCACTCACCTTACAGGCATGGAAAGTTGGAGATTAATTCTCTCCTCTCACAGAGGGAATCAGACTCCTGGATAGTGGAAGAAAGCACCAATCTTGAAAAACCCTTTCATTGCCAGGCAGCAGCAGCAGAGAAGGGAGACGAAAGCCCACAAAAGCCCTGGAGAGGCCCTGTCAAGGTGGCAAGGGCCACTGCCACCAAGCTCCTACAAAATCCCAGGAGACAGAGGAGCCTAGGCAAGACTAAGATTCTTCTGGTATCAGGGTCCAAAAGACAGGGGGCAGGGCTGGCTGCATGCACTGAAATGTAAACCCCATGAAGACAGGATATTTTGGAAGTTTTATCTCTTTGTTCACTGCTAAATCCTCAATACCTGGAACAGTGTAAAACATATAACGGGCATTCAATAAACATCTGCTGAAAGAATAAATAAAATGGGTCACTAGGGCTCAAAGGCCACTTCCACAGGCCTGGGGTCAGTCTCTCTCTATCACAGGGGTTTAGAAAAGAGGGAGGCCAGTGCAGATTCCACAAGAGACAGGGAAGACCACATGTCTGAAGGACTGGAATTAGGTTTTAAAGGATGAGGGAAATTAGGACAAGCTGATAGGTCTAGGGAGATGCTCGTATCAGATTGAACATTCACATACTTATTCGACAAACATAAACTGAAAGACTAAAGAAGGTATGTAGTCCAACAGAAAGGGAACAGATAAACTGCAGTACAGTAATACAATGGAATCCTACCCAGCAATAAAAAGGCTGAACTACCGATACATACAACTACACGGATGAATCTCTCACATGCTATGTTGAGCAAAGGAAGTCCGACTCAAAAGAGTACATCTCGTTTGATTCCATTTATACGAAAGTCAGTAAGAGGCAAATGATCCAAAAGTAACAGAAGTCAGAGTAGTGGTTACCTGGCAGAAGGAGGGCATTACTGACTGGGAAAGGGCACAAGGGAACTTTCTGGGATGACGGAAAAGGTTCTTCGTCTTGATCTGGGTGGTGACTACACAGGTGTATACTTGTATAACAATACAGTGAGCTGTCCATTTCTCGTTTGTATACTGTATGCACCCTACTGTACCTATTTCATACCTCCATTTCTAAAAAGGTAAATTTTTTTTAAAGAAGCTGGGTCTCAAGAGTCACACAAAGAATGTTAAAAAAAAAAAACACAAAAATATCTCACCCAAAGGAAAATATTTTCCAGCATCAACAGTGGCTCTTTCTCCCTGGAGTTCAGGACACAAACCCTCCAGAGGAAAGAGAAGCCCAAATGGCCAAGGCCTGGGAAGGTCCAAAAATGTTCAAAACACAAAGCAGTGCAGCCCGAGTCTTAGGTGGAGGACATCATGAGCTGGCAGGAGGCCGCGTGCGGCCTCTACTCCAGACCACATGAGCTCCAGGGAAGCAGAGCTGGCGCCCCTGGTCAAGCCGTGCCCTGCTGGTTCTGAGGCTCTCTGAAGCAGCCTGTCAGATTCTCCCATGCAGCGTAGAACCAGACTTCCAGACACTGCCCAGAAGAGCCACAAACATAAAACCAATCTGTCTTCCTGACAAGCAAGGCGGAGACTGGCTGAGCTACCCCAACTCTGGGCGATGGTCAAGGTCCGAGTGCCTACAGCCCCTCCTGCCAGCAAGGAAGAGGCAGTAAGAGCCTCATGGATGGTCAAGGGGCACTCCACCTGTCAGACCGGGGACCAGAAACCAGGTGGCAACACTCACCTCAGGACCAATTAAGCAGTAAAGAGCCATCTAGTCAGCAGCTCCTCAGCAGGCCAAAGCAGGAGGCTGCCACCACCATAAACATCTCAACGCCTGGTCAGTCACTACATAAACATCTCCATCTTTTATCAGGGTTTTAACTGAGCAAAACTTCCATTCCAGGGATTCCTATAATCACTAAAGCGCTTTAGACCCTCTGACACCTTCCAGGGGGTGAGGAGATGAGGCTGCCACTGGGGCCCCACCCTTCAGCCTAGAAATGCCCAGAAAGTGGAACACCAGAGGCTCTGTCTGCCTGTGACGGGCCGTGCTCGCAGACCCGACGACAGGACTTCTCTCTCCCCGAGTGCCCCTGCAGGCCCAAGGTCCTTCCAGGGCACACCAGCTTCCCTGGACTCAGGCTTTGAAGGAAGGCCTCAGGCTGCACCACCCACTGACCTGCAGCTCCAGGACCACATGCAGAAGAGCGGGAAGGGAGCGCAGACCGGGAGCCGGGAGCCAGGAGCCTGCTCGGGCTCCAAAGAAGCCTGCTCCTGCCCTGAGGCCTGCCCAAAGGAAATGGATAATCCCCAGCCAAGCCTGCCATCAGGCGCCCCTTTCCTGCCAGGTCCAGGCCCCAGGACAGGTGCAGGAGGGGGCCCTCCTGCATCTGCGAGGAGGCTGGCCCCAGAGGCCGTGAGCCCTCAGGTGGAGGCGGGGCACCCCTCGCTCCTCCGCGCCCAGGAACTCGGGGCCCAAGGAGCTGTCAGGCTAACGAGGCTACCCCACCACCGCTCCATCTGAGCGTGGCAGGCTGCGCCGCACCACTGGCTTCAGGTGGCTCTCCTTTAATTAATGGCATCCCAGGCTCTGCAGGGAGCTTCACCCCACAATGAATGGCCCTCTCTCATTAGAGGCAGGCCTGCCATGATGTATTCAGGGCGAGGGCCAGGACTCATTTCCCTGTCTGTGGGTTGGGGATGGGAGGGAGGGGAGAGGCAGCAGGGAGAGATTTATATCGAGTGACTTGGATTAGCTGCAGCTGAAACATGACCCCATCAACGCAAGCTGCCTTCTTGGGGCTAACCCCATGTACCTCTGCTGACGAGAGGGCTCTAGGGAAGCCGAAGGGAGGGCAGAAGGTCTGGTTCTCGTTCTCTCTGGGCTTAGGCTGCAGCTCAAAGGCCCAGAATTCCTATACAACCTCCAGAACCCTCTCCCCACCCCGTCCGCACACACTTTGTGTGCACTGGGAGCCTACCCTGACTCTGAGCTGATCTCGTCCACTGAGAACCTCTTCATGGCCAGGAAGCTGACCCATTGGCCTCACAGCTATGGGACCGAGGCCCTGAGCATGGCAGTCGGCTGTTTCTCCTGCTTTCTGTAGGAAATACCCTCACTCCCTACCTCAGAGGAGGACTCCACAACATGGTAAGGCCCCGTGCCTGCTGCTGTGTGGGCAGGATGCCACGGGACATCTCAGACCTCAGGCTACCCAGCGCTAGGTAAAAGGCAGGCATCAGTCTGACATGGAAACATGCTGGCAGCCATCACCTCACCGTGGTGATCCATTAGGCTGAACCCTACATCCAGGGTGGGGAGATCCTGTGCAATATGACTCTCCTTCCCTCCCCCTGGCGCCACTTCACAGGGATCATCAGACTGTGCAGGGTGGTCTGGGGTCTTCAAGGCAAAAAGGAAAGTGCGGCCTTCAGTGGTCCACGTTTCCAATGTACTTCTCACAGACCTGGAAAGAAGGCCACCCTGCACTCCGCTAGCCACACAAGTGGTTTTAGGCCACGGAGCTGGGTAGGTTCAGGCTGGCAGCAAACAGCACACAGGCCTACAAACTCCCCCTGCAAATCCCACTAAGCTTGATGTTCAGTTTTGCTTGTGCTTGGGAGAAGAATCCTACTCAGAGCCTGCCCTCTTTCCATCCTCAGCCCTCTTAGAACGCCAATTCACTAAGAGAGCTGGAGGGTGGGCCCTCACCTGCTGCTGCCAGCTAGTCAGAAGGTTGCTTTGAAGGCCTGCTGTGTCCCAAGGAGGCCAGGGAAGAATGCTTATCATCTGTACACACCGGCTCCATGTCACCCACACTCCTCCCAGTCCTCGTGGTGGAGCATTCATGTACCCTTCCCTCCCTACTCAGAAAGAGATGTAGCTCAGTTCTGCTTTGCTAAGCCCTATTTGGCAATGTGTCTAAACACATGCAAACTTAATTAGTTCAGGAGGGGAGCCCAAGCGCTTGCAGTGACAGATAAAAGTATCAGGAAATGAGACAAGTCAGGACTGCCAGGGAGTTCTTACTCAAGCCCCTTCCCCCAGCAGGCTGCTAATCAAAGGTGATACAGCTCAGTGCTGAGACCAACTGGCAAACCCATGGACAAGAGACACGTTTTCATGAGCTTAAAGACACGACGAGATGCCCCACGTGCTTCCAAACATACTACAGGATAGAGGTGTCCAAAGTGATATTGGCAGTGGTTTCCTTAAAACAGATCTGAGGATTCATTCATCTGTAGCTCAGCAAAGAGGCTCTCAGACAGCCCCAAGTCATGCCCCACCACACCTCCTGGCCAACCACGTCCCCATAGCAAAATGATCGTAACAGTCCAGACCTCCGCCAACACCAGACCAGGTACCAGAAGCCGAGGGTGTCAGAGAACATCCCGAGGCTCTGCCACTCAGTTGCGAACAAAGGAGATGAGGGAGGGCGTTCCCACCAACCACAAAGCCATGGGCCATGAAGGAAGATAGAAGCAGATGGTCAGATGGCAGAGCGGTCAAACGCATGGCTTCTAGAATTCAAATCCCTGCCACAAATTGGTTGTGTGCCCTCGACAAATTACTTACCTCTCTGGGCCCCAGTTTCCTCATTTGTTACAGAAAAAAGTTACAAAAATAATTTTTTTCATTGGATTGTAGTAAGGGTTAAATGAGATTAATGTATAAATAGCACAGCAGGACTCCTGGGATGTAGTAAGTGCTCAATAAGTGCTGGCTATCTTTATTACCTGATGTAACTTTTCCAGAGCAGTCCCAGCCCTCAGTCTTGGGGGCACAAATGTCTCAGAGAAAGCCCTTCACACTGCGCCTAGGACCAAACTCCTCCTCCCTCGCCCAGGCCCCCCTACGCCATCTCACCCAGTACCCACCGTGGAGGGCCCAACACCCAGTGCTGGCAGGGGCAACCCAGGAGCTTCTTGGCACTAGCAGAATGGTCCTCTAACCCCTCACACTCAGGCTGGTGCAGGAGGGCCCGAGGTTTCCTCTTCCATTCCATTCTCCCTGAACCTACCCACTATGACCCTCTGCCATTCTTCCTGAGCAGGGTATTCCACAGGCCCACTCCATAACTTAGTTGTCATTTATTCAACACACATTTATTGAACAACTACTACATGTCAAGCATTGTCCTAGGGTTGTAATGGTGCCCCACAATCTAGGGAAAGAGACAGACAAGTTGAGGCAGCTACAGCACACTTTCACGTATCAATAAGCACATGTGCTCCAAGAACACACAGGAAGGCACCTGGAGAAAGACGTTAGGAGGGATCCTTAGGAATTGGCCGGTTAGAGCATCTGGCTGGGGTGGGGACTGAATACACAGACAGCATCAAGAGATGAGGCTAGAGAAATAAACAAGAGCCTTGAAAGCTCCAATAAACAGTGTGACTTTGCCTGGAGGGCAAGGGGAAGCCTTGAAGGCTGCTAAGCGGGTGTGATGTAATCTGCTACAATCAGGAGAAAGGAACAGAAGAAGCAAGACAGTCAGAGAGACCAGTGAGAAAGAAGACTTTCATAGGAATCCAAGAAGAATATGGTGACCTGAACTAGGGCAGTGGTAGTGGGTTTGGAAAGAAGGCAAAGACTCTGAGAAACCTCTGGGACAAAGGATCAATAGGATTTGGCAATTAATTTGTTATGGCTAAAGGGAGGAACCAAGGGTGATTCTCAGGTTTCTGACAGAACTACTGAGTAGATGGTACCAGTCAGTCATTATTTAAGAGAATGCTGGAGGACAAGGTGTTGGGAGAAAAGTAACACCTGAGCTCTGAGGGGTCTGTGTATATCTAGGTAAGAGAAAGAACAGGAGCTGGATATGAAGGCTTGGAGTTCAGATGGCAGATGAAGCCGATTCCTTTTCTCCAGTGGGATCACTGCTGCCATGTCAGTTCCCACTTCTCAGATGGAGGAAAAGATGAGAAGACAGCATACAGAGAAT
Organism: Eschrichtius robustus; assembly: GCF_028021215.1. Lineage (NCBI taxonomy): Eukaryota > Metazoa > Chordata > Mammalia > Artiodactyla > Eschrichtiidae > Eschrichtius > Eschrichtius robustus. The sequence continues at coordinate 36,667,425 of NC_090826.1, forward strand.
AACTGAAGCTGGGGAATAGATTAGATCACCCTGGTAAGTGTGAGTGTGTCGGATAAAAAGAAAAGACAGCTAGGAGAGAGGTCGAAGAAATACCAATATTTAAGAAACACCAAATTTAAGAAAAAAGGAAAGAAGAATCTGCCAAAAGGACTGTGAAGGAAAAGTCAGAGAAACAGGAGACATAAGTAGAAATGAAGAGTGCTTCAAGAAGGATGAAGTGGTCAGCTCTGCTGAATGATGCCAAGAGGGCCCAGACTGACCCCCATCAAGCATGTCACCGGCTCAGCATTTCAGCCTTCATCTACATGCCCCACGAGACAGTCCCTGCCCCACAATGCTCCCCAGGCGGGTGCTTCCACCGCCATGGGACTTCACCCCAAGTGACAGCAGTCTCTGCTCTTCCACAGTCTTGGCTGCATGACCCTCAGTAGTCCCCATTGAGTGCATGCCCCCAAATCAAGCAGTGAGTAGGGTAATATGAGCAAGTGTCTTTTTTTTTTTCAATCAGAGACATCATGTTTGTTTGTACTTGAAACAACAAGAAGGGAGACCTATGTAGTCTGGAAAGGGTTCAGTCATCTGAAAAAAAAAAAAAGAGTGTGAATTCAGGTGTGACTTTTACACAGATGCTTCCACCTGCCTCCTGATTGGTCTTCATCATGAATAAAGAACAAAATAACACAAAAAACTTCATGTCAGAGTACTGAAGTAATTGGAATAGATCTCATTTCCTTTGGCTGGACAGCATAGTATTAAGTGCTTTCCCCCAACTGGCACTCTTATAAATTATCATTCTTTTTTCAGAAAGCTTTCTACCCAGGTGGCTGAGTTTTTTGTTGCAAAATTAGTTCAGATGGTCTCACACAAAATAATGTTAAATGTTGAGCAAGTATCTCTTGATCGCCAGACTTTCACCAACAGAGGGGTGTGGTATGCACACCTCACGAGGAAAGCAAGGAAAACACTCAAGTCAAATGCCAGCCCCGCATTCACACAGTCGACCTCCAATGGCAGGAAAACTCGCTATTCCAAAGCTGCGGGGGAGGGGGAGGGGGAACCCTCTCAGCAGACCCTGAGCAGACCCCTGGGCCCTGCTTCCCCACAGCGGTGTCTGATGATCCTGCCCCTCTCTTCCAAAGGGCCTCTTCCCAGACGGCACCGAGGACCAGGTCCACCCTCATATCAGCTCTTCCTTGTCCCCCACTCCCAGCCCACACCCCCGTCCTCCTGATCTCAGACCCACAGGTCACTGGAAAAGCCTTTGGTCTAGCTTCTCAGCTACCTGTGCTATTCAGCTGGTAAACACAGGTCTCCAAGCTACAGGTGAAAAGCTGAGTTCCTCAAGGGCAGCACCTGTGCCGGTGTCACTCCTCACTCCGCATCCGCCCTATCCTCCCACCATGCCGAAGGTGGAAGCCCTTTACAGAGACAACACAGAGAGCCTGGGTAAGTGGAAAAGAGAGAAAATTGGTGAAAGAACACTAAACTCTACAAGGAGCTTCAAGAAATACCAGGTAAGGCAAAGGAAAGGTAGGTCAGGTAGGAAAGGCAAGCTGACCAAGAGCCAAAACCACGAGTGTCGTTTCTTAAACAGGTTTAGAAGGAAAATTAAATCTGCACCCCCTAAATTAAAACCCACCATAGCAGGATCTGTGATGACAGCATCAAAGCCCATGTAAACCTGAGTGTCAACCCATTCAGACTGACCAAAGATGGACACAAAATGATTTTGTCAGGATGGGAGCAGATTTCTTTTCTCCAGTGGGATTTCCGCTGCCACTTCAGTCCCCATTTCTCAGTGCCTCACTAATCAGGCCCTTTCCAACAAAAGTGGTGTGAAGTTGGTTGGAGGGAGAGGGGGGCTCAGAGAGAGAGGAAGGACAGCAATGAGAGGGAACCATGGCTCTGAGAGACTAGAGTGGGAAATGAAAATATTTGCCAAGTTCCTTAGACTTAGTTAAATCTGAAAATGGATGTCAAAATAAGAAGTGAGCCACATACTAACAAGTTGTGGGTGTCAGTTTAACACCACCCTTGTCAGGCTCATCAGCAGGCTTTACCAGGCGTGTGAGAAGGTGATGGTTCCGACGACAGCCATCTGACGAGAGGCTCCAGGAACATGGAAAAGCTGTGCGCTGTCACGCAGCACTACTTAGATTTCCTCTCTGGCTGTTTTTATTTTGTTACACATTTAATTAAGAGCCTTCCCAGCAGTTATGTGGGGTCCTGCTTCTAAAGGGCAGACACAGAGCTCTCCTCCCCCAGCCACCCGCCACCTGCCACCTCTCTGCTCATTGGCTTTCACAGCTTCGCTGGTCTTCCCAAGCCAGACCCAAACCAGCCACCAAAGTCCGCCGGAATCATCTCTTTTGGAAGCTATGTGGCCTTAAGAATTCAATTCTGCCTACCTCTGAGTCTGCCAATTTGAGCCTCGGTTTTTAATTGTGCTTTGTTTTTTTCATCTATAAAAGGGAGACACCACCTCCTACCCGAGAAGGCAGTTAGGAGGACTGAGTGAAATATAGTATGTGCTCATTAACATCTGATTTCCTTTTATGTGTGATTTGATTCCCCAACCCTATCCCTCTTCTTGATTACACCAGTTCTCGTGAAGATGCAAAGCAGCCTCCTGAGTCACCAAAATCTGTCCAGGGTCTACCGTGCCAAGGCCTGAACTGGTGCTGCAGGCCAGCGCAGGCCAGACCCAAGGAAGACAGCATCTCCTCTCCTTCTCATGCAGAAACCAACCAGACGGTCCCCAACATCACGCACAGGAAAGCTTTCATATACACATATAAGTACACACCACTCACAGCTATCACAGAAGATGCTGAAACTGGGTGTTTGGGACATGAACACACCAAAGAGAGAAAGCCACTGGGAGAGTGGGAGTCTCAGAAGGCTACCTGGAGAAACTGGGCCTCTGGTCTGGGCCACAAGAGCCCCAGAACTCTGGGTGTCAGCCTGAATCCCGCCCCACCCCAGATAGCTTCTCCTGTGCTGGAGCTCCTCGTAGGCCCCTTCCCACTTCGAGCGCTCAAAGCTGCCCAGGATGCCGTAACAGAGCAACAGCCTTCCTCCTCCTCACCTTCTCCGCGGAACCCTCCCCGGACTCAGCTCTGCCTCCAGGCCCAGCCACTGTAATTTCCCTGACAACGAGCGACAACGGGAGCTTCGGAGCGTGTGGTGTGCAGTCAGTGTGCACACGACCTAGGGGCTGAGGGAGACAGGTGCACAGGCGCTTATGTGATCCAGGCCTGCCCTTCCTCCCGCCTCACCTAGAGGGTTGGGTCCAAGAGCAGGCTGGACAGCCACCTGTGTGCAGAACTTCACCTCAATGCCCAGCATCCAAAAGGCATAAAAAGGATCTTGGTGAGAAAGTAATGCCTGAATTTGTAGGAAATGTCACTCTAGAGCCACGACTCCCCACCCCGGCCAATACCCTACCCTATGTTCAAAAGCTCACACACACACACACACACACACACACACACACACAGAATGCTTGCTGCCACCTTCAGTCACAAAGAACACAGAGGTATCGATTCTATCAATCCTCAGCAAACAGTGCCCCACCACCTCCACCCCGCTTTAGTTCCCTGGGGGCTCTCTGAAGCCAGGTATCCAGGAGGATAGCCAAGAGGCAGAAGTGTCAACCCAGCAAAGGAACCAGTTCTGTCTTCCATAACTGGGACAGGATCAGGAGACAAAGGAGAAAAAGCAGTGACGACAAAGGAGGAAAGAGGAGGCTGGCAACCTGGGCAGCTTCCTAGAAGCATCCCTCTCTCATTCCCACACTGGGCTCTCCGTGGGACCGTCAGGGCCTCGTATCCCAGATAAGAGCCTAGCCTAGTATAATGGTTAAGAGAATGGACCCTGGAGCCAGGTTGCCTGGGTCTGAATTCTGGCTCTGTGTGTTCTTGGGCAAGTTACTTAACCTCTCTGTGCCTTAAGGTCTTCATCTATAAAATAAGAATAACAAGAATCCCTAGGGTTAGTAAATGAGTTACTATTTCCAAAGCATTTGGAACAGTAAATACTATGTATTTGGTTTAGAAAAAAATTTAAGACCCTCTTTTACCTCCTTCTTTTCAGGGCAGTAACATGTAGCTCCACAACAGGAAGGGCTGCCCTGGCAAAAGCAAGAAGGCAACAGCAGTACTAGTAGGGTACTTGGCTTGTCCACTCCTGGTTCTAGAGGCAGAAGGCAGGGGTCCCAGCCCTCATCTTGCCCTACTGACCCCAAAATCCAGGGACTCCCTGACCCAGGTGCCCTGAGGCTTGGACATTTGAGCCTGAGAAAAGCAAAACCCGGTCCCGCAGATTCCAAGCCCTGCCAGCAAAGGAGTCCTGCTCATACTCACATGACTTTTAAGTCCCAGTCTCCACAGGTGACAAAAATTGACTTGACGTTTGGATCTAAGAGGCCTTCCTTCGCCATCCACTCATCGACCCTCTGAAAAGTACACAACAAGAACAGATGAGATTTTCCTTTTTTTTTTCCCTGAGTCTGTGAAGAGCCACACAGTGAAACGCAGATAAGCTGCTTGTAATCAGAGCAGGAGAAAACTGTAATCTTATCCCTCCACTCTGGGCTCTCAGTCTTGGCTCAGAACTTTGGAGGCCCTTGCAGGACAATCCCTGCAGGCAGATCCCACAGCCCAAGTGGTGGGGGGCAGGGAGCCCCTCCACTCCCCCAGTGCCTGGCAGCCCACCCTGGACAGGATAAGGACAGATCCCAGGAGGTCAGTCCACATACCTCTGGTCCTCAGACAAAGGCACAGCCTAGCACAGACACAGGCTGTCCTGGGCCACGAGAACAGGCTGGGAGGAGGCCCCACGCAGGGAACTCCAATCCACACGTTCATTCGCTCGTTTCTTCATTCCACCCTCCCACCAAATGTCTACTAACCAAATTTATTAATTTGGTTATTCCCCAAATGAAGGTGAAGTTAATTTTCACCATGAGTCTAGCAGAAGAGGCTCCTCTGCCGGGCTGCAGGCCCACCTTGACAACTGGGATAGCACTGCCTGCTCCAGTCGCTAGAAGCTCATAAACTGGCCCCAGACTTTGTATTTCTCCTCTCCTGGTTGGGGATTCGAATTCAGCGGAATCTTTTGAAGGCTGAGCTCAATTCCTAGACAGGGAAAGAAACTACTCCGAAACACACTTTAAGTCTTTCTTCCCCTTCATCCCTTTGATCCATTTTATTATTTGCCTCACACTGGAAGTACAAATACTAAAATCAGTATATACCGAGAAAATTATCATAAAGAATTCATGAAGCATTGCCTGTTTTTCAGAAGATCCCAGGCATGGGGCAAGCGTGCAGCAGATTACACTGTTGCTCCACTCACACAGGAGGATTATTTTTAAAGGCTATATTGCGTAGTCGTTAGAAACGTGGGACTGAAAGTCAGACACATCTGGGTTCTAACCTTGGCTCTTCCATATCCTGGCTGTGTCACTGATGGGAAGTCATTTAAAAGTCATATAACCCCTCTGAACTTCAGTTTCCGTCATCTATAAAACGAGGTAGGATGACTAACCTTACAGGGTTGTTTTGAGAATTATATGTGATAATGTATTAAGTGCCTACCTAAAAATAGACAGTAGGCTGGGAAGGGGAGAAAGACAGATCATCTTAATACAGTATAATAGAGGCAGCAATGCAGAAGTACCCAGGATGCCATCAGACCAAGAGGAGGCAGAGGCTAGCCTTAACTTTTACAGGGAAAGGAGTCAGAAAGGCTTCATAAAAATGACTGAACTAAGGGCTTGATGACAAAACTAAGAGTTTGCTTGACAGCATGGAACGCAGGAAAGGACACTCCAGGCAGAGGCAGAGGCTTAGGCACAGACATTTTGTATCTGATTCGCAATTGTCTGTTTAATGTCTGCCTTCCCCACCAGACTATCAGCATCACAAAGGGAGGGACTCTTAGCTGTCTCATTCACCGTCTTAATCCCTAACCCAGCACAGTGTCTTCTTGATTAAAATGTGAGTAAGAAATAATGTGACTGGAGTCCGCTGTGATTGAAAGGAAGGGCAGGAACTGAGGCTGGGGGACTAGGTTAGGCCAGACTGTGAAGGGCCTTGGGTGCCCAGCAGGTAATGGAGAGCCCATGGTAATCCTGGGCTCCCTGGAACCGCAGAGATTCTGGAGGCCTGGCCCATGCTGAAGCAGTGCTGGAACAGGGCCCAGGATCCCATCTAGGTCCACGGCTACAGCAGCCCTAGCTCCTGGGGCATCAGGGCCGCTCCTCAGTACCGGACTCTGCAGACCCTCTTCACAGTCTGCACACCAGAGAATCCTCCTCAGCCCGAGGGTCTCCCCAGCAGCTAAATTCTGGACCTGCCACTGCTGAATGGTTTGTCTCCCCAGTCACTCTAGCCCAAACCCTTGCACGACACACACACACACATGCACGCACACATGCATCCCTTCCCCAGGGTCACCTAAAGAAAATAAGGCAGACTTTACATAAGAAAAGAGGTAAGGCAAACCTGGAGGTCCCTAAGTCAGCTAATCTCGCTCCAGTTCACTGGCCTTAAATCCCCAAGGTAAGTGCCCCACCTGCTAGGGGGCTCCCCCACGCCCCAATTCCTGCACAGTGGTCCTGGAAAAGAGAGCAGGACAGGACAGGACAGGACTGTCAGGAGGCAATGCCCAGCAAGACCAGGGCTTCACCATGAGAAGCACTTACTGCCTCTTGGAAGCTTAGGGCCGAGGCCATTCACTCATGCAGCAGATATTTAGTGAGCAGCTTCTGCTACGAGCCTGTCCAGGAAAGTGATGCTTTTGGAATCAGGCCTGTCCTTTTCCTTCCCTTCCTGTTTGAATGGATAAAGGGTTGGAGGGACCACCAAGACAAGCCCCAATCAGCCAGCCCTCCTGGCTATTGAAGGTCTAGAGGAATGCAGACTGAGCCCTGCTTAGAACAAATGTGTCAGGCAAACATCTAACTGGCCATCTGCTCAGGGCCTTGCTTAGGACAAGAACTAGCTCTTCAGCTCTATAACCAACTCAGGGCTAATGGGAAAGAGTAGAGCCCGGTCTGGTCTCCTTGTCCTGCCGGAGACTTCCTATCTAGGCCAATGCCAGGAATCTCCCCCTCTTCACCCCCAAAGTACGCTGAAACAGCAGAAAGTAGCTTCCTGGGTGAGACTCAGAATCCTCTGAGCATCCTGCTCCAGAGCTGGCCTGGGGTTGGCAGGAGGAAGCTTTCTGAAGAACAATCTCTCCCTCAACCAGCGCCACTATGGAGAAAACTCCATGACCTCAACAGCCCTGGTTTGGTGCTGGCCCAGAACAAGCATCTTCCTCCCGGGATCCCAGCCAGAGACACTCCAGGGAAAAGCTGTCTGCCTCCCTGGCCTCGCTCTGGGATGCTGGCTGGGAGATAGGGAAGGAAGGGTCCCCTCTTTCTCCTTGAGTCTGGGCTTGGAGGGAGCAGTCCAGGCTGAGGACCCCCCTTAGTCATAGGGGTGAATCTCCCCACCCAAAAAAGAGGGTCAGTGGGGCTGGGAGACACCTCAGAGCCCATCTTCTCCCAACCCCACAAGAGCCTGACCAGCCACAGAGCCTGGGCCTGCACGCTCCCTGGGACAGGGTGCACGCTCCCTGGGACAGGGTGCACACTCGGCCACTGGGTGAGCCTAGACCTCTCTCTCTGGCCCTAGTTCCATCCTGAGGAGCCCCAGGAAATTCAGTCTGCATTTCTCTCTCCCATGGGACAGGCCTCTAGGCTCAAGAAAGAGATCTTCCTCCCTCTCCACCACCCTGCTCCCTCCAGGTGGACCTCCGACGCAGATGCGCTCTGCTATCCTCCAGACACTCTGCTCTCTCCTGTGATAGGGGCTGAGCTTTGGGTTTATTGCTCTTAAAGATAAATAAAGCACCTAAGGAGATCCACAGGCTTTTCCTCTTCTCTCCTCCTGCTAGAGAAGGGAGTGGGAGGGGGACCTTTCTCCCTCTCTGAAAACCCAGGCCCGCGGGGGTGGGAGACGAGCGGAGGCCAAGCACCGCTGCCTGTCTCCCTCAGGCTGGAGCACAAGCGGCAGCATCTTAACCTTTTCCAGCTCCCGGAGGAGAACATCCCAGAAGTGTGGTCTCTGCCAAGGGTTCTAAAGCCTTTAATTTGATCTTCCTCACATAGGCAATTGTTGTAATTATTCTGATTAGGAATCATTACCCAGCGCAGCCTCTGCACCCCTGACAGGCACGATGCATCCAGCGGCAAGCTGCAGTGGGGCAGGCGGGCCGGCCGCACCTCCTGGAGGAGCTGACAGCAAACAAAAGCCATCGATGGGGAGTTCTGCGTGAGTTAATGAAGTGCTCACATGCCACAGGAAGCCAACACTAAAGCTAAACAAAAACACCTCCAGTCCCCGGGGCCAGCCCGCAGTGCTGCAGCTTGGCTCCCCTACTCCCAGCCGCCCAGCGCGGGCTGCCCAAGCCGCCGGAGCCGCCAGCCAGCACAGCCATGGGCCGGGAGCTGGCGGGGCCTCCACCAACCCCCGGTGGCACTCGGACATCTCGTCAGTAACCCTGACGGGAACAGCTGGAGATGACAGATCAATGGTTCAATACTCTCAACAGCATGTCACTGATGTGACAGCAAATGTTATTCTAATCAAGCCATAATCATAGTCAAATTACACGGCTACGTTCTCATGAGGGGAGGGAGAGGAAGGCAGCAGGAAGGGGTCAGAGGTCAGGAATTAAAGGTCACTCAACCTACCTCCAGCACTTGCTGCAGGCTTGGCTGACCATCCACCATGGCTTGAATAATCCCGGTGAGCTGAAAGAAAAGAGAAATAGCCGATGGGTGGGAAAACCAGGGCGCAGGGACTCAAAGCTGGACTGGATCCTTTCCTTTCTGTTTTTCTCCTTCTACCGTAAAAGACTCTGACCTGCACAGCTGTAGGCTCCGAACCTGACAGAAGCCTTGGGAATCAAGTTTCCCCACAAGTTCCTGCCCCGAGATGGGGCAACACATCCATATACGGACCACGGAGTGGGTCTCAGACCTGTTTCAGCTTTCATTTTGCAGAAAATTTGATTTTATGTGTCTTTTGAATTCAATAGGCTCAATAACTCCCCCGGAATTACAGTGAATTCACCTCCAAGCTTCTCAGAAGTTCCTGCAGAACTTGGGGAATGCTCACACGGGACCAGCACACTTGGTTCCAAGTCCACCCCTTCTCTGAGCGCCGGTGTCCAGCACTTCCCCCTCTGAAACCAGCAATGGGCCGGAGGAGCCCCCCAGGCATCCACCCTTCACCCCGCATACCTGGGCACTCAATACCGGCTAGCCAAGCAGGAAACAGGCACCTTTAGCAGACAAAAAAGCCTACGAACCTAGTCTAGAGAATTTCTGACTCAAGGGCCTCCGCTCCACCCAGGTCAGGCCTAGGTTCAAACCAGCTTGTTGCTTTGTTTTGTTTTGAAGTGGAAAATATCCCTCAAGCGCAGACTAGATAGGCTGCCTGGAAGGCTTGCGGCAGGAGGCCCCCTGCACAGACGTGGGCCCAGCTGGAAATCACGGTGGCCAACATGCCCCCAGCCACTTCCAGACAGAGTAGCATCTCAGGCCTGCTTGGAAACTTTTTTTTTTTTTTAAGTGCGGGGGGGTGGGGATTAAACTCCAATTAAACTATAATTACATTTAATGAATACCAAATACCCAACTCACAGAAACCGCTGGCTCTAAGAGGGAAGGTTATTTTCTCATAGCGACTTACATGGAATGGTAATACACACCTTTTAGGGAAGAAATTTTCATTTTAAGAACGCTGAGTTCCTCTAGGTGGGTTTCTGTAGTTCATCAAGTCATTATTAGGTGGTATTTTAAGGAAGTGTAAGGACACAGCCACTCTATTTTATATTCCAGAAACTGTTTTTATATTAATCTGTATTTTAATTGGGTAACAGCTGCTGCCTACAGACTTCCCATGGTCTAAAAGGAAAATAAATTAGAAAGATTAACTACACTGTTGTTTCGCGAGGCTTTAACCCACAGCATGCCCACCCGGCTGGCACCTCCACACCCTTTCCTTGCTTGGGAGACCAAAGAACTGCCCAGCAGAGGGAGGGCCTGAGCCAAAGAGAAGAAAAGGTGGTCGGTCCCCTGACGGCTGGGGGTGGGGATGGGGAAGAGCCCAGGGTCTGCAGCTTTCATCTTGGAGTGCTAAGACTCCTCCTTTTATTTAGTCAACATCTACTCCTGGAGAGGCTGGGCCCCATTCTGGGAAGCGGGGATCCAGCAGTGAAGAAACGCGTGGAAACCCTGTCCTTGTGGAATCTGCGTTCTTCTTGGCAGCCCCGTCCTGGCCCAGTCCAGCCAGCACCCAGAGCCTGTCGGCCTTCCCGACCCACACACTGAGCAGGAAGAGCCCTGTGTTTTGTCTCATGCAGGGGCCGGAGTCCAGAGTAGGCCTGTTGCCAACTCCAGGTCCAATAGCCAGATAACTGGCTGGCACCCATGCACCCACCACTGCCCTTTCTCGCCCAGCTTCTCTCCTGCTCAGTTCTCCCAGGGCCGAGTCACATCCCCAAGCCTGGAGCTGGGGCTTTGGGTCAGGACTATCCTGGAAAAGAGGGCCCACAGCCATTCTTCTTGGAAAGCCCCAGGGTCTGTGTACAGTCTCATGTCCAGTCTGAGTTTCCTGGGGCAAGGTTAGGTCTACTCCTTCTCTTGGCTCCCACCAAGGGTCACTCAGATGAACACTGAAGGGCTTCCAGAAAGTCTCGCTTACACAGGAAACCAATGGCACCCTTGCCAAGAACCCTCCCTCCATGGAGATGGGACTTAGGTCAGCACTTGTGTACAAGGTGCACAAGCACCTTCCCTGGGCCCCAGGAAAAGCACTACACTGAAAAGAAAAACCGGGGCACTGCTCTGCATGGTCTCTCACCACAGACTAGGCCCACCTCTTCCCACCCTGGAGTGTGGTGAGGGTGGGAGCCTCCCGGATCCTGGGGCTCTCTCACACTCCTCTCCAGGGCTCAGCAATCCCAGAATCATCAGCCTGGGAGGAGCCTGGTGAGCTCAGCTCCCTCCCTCTCCATGCTTCCCAGACCGCCATGTCCAGCAGGACATGGCTTACGGCTTACAGCTGAAGGACTTGAACTCAACCCCCAGAGATACAGGGGCTGGAGATCCTTTCAGGGGCAGGCCTCACTCCCCTGCATTAATGCCTCCAACAACGGACCACATCTTATCAGCTCTGCCAAGGCACTGGATGAAGAGGGGGTGAAATCTTAAAAGTCAGTCCCTGTACCTGATACTGACAACCTGTAAGACTTGTACCACAAACTGTGAGGAAGAGAGACAATATAATAAAATAAATACTGGGAAGTTATACCTTACGCCTAACCTAAATCTTCCATGCTGCTGTTTAAGCCCATTCCCACTTGGGTTAATATATGTCTGTAAAAAGCTTTCACGGCCTCACAATGAAAGGTACTAGAGCAAAGCCAAGTATTTATTAAGCTGAGAACCAGGGCTCACAGGCTAAACAGAGCTCAGAGACCTTAACCACTTAAAGCAGGAGAGGTGAGAGGAAGAATTAATGTGTGCTCTGTGGCTCCTTTCACTGAGGGATTACAGATTAACTCCCGCTTCTCCAGACTCAGAAACCACAAGGCGAGGGGCTTTTGACCCTGACTGATAACATGGCTGGTTACTGAGATCCCCTCCCGCACAAGGGCTTTGTCCAGGAACGAGCTGGCTTCCTCATAAAGACTGGCAACTACACGAAGCAGCCCAGGACACTCGGTGCCAATAGCATGTCAGCATCCAGTGCTTTCTCCCTTCACAGTTTATCTCCAGCACAATCGTATTCTGACACCAAGACAGTTTGTTGATTACATAAGCACTTGTCTCTGGTGTGCAATCTGATAATCAGACCCACTCTTTCTCCTCAGACAAAGAGACCAATAAATCTCACCCTTTATAAGTACAGGTGCAAGACAAAGCCCTTTACTGGCAGTTAGCAAAATGGGTATTTTTCCTAGTTTTTTTTTTTTTCACAATGACAACAACAACAAAAAAGATTGCACATGGTCAGCCCAGCTGCTAGAGACAGAGATCTGATGAGTTGGAGCAGATTCTAGAGGTGGTAGGGAAAGGAAAGAAACACATCCCATCCTATCTCTGTCAGAACCATGTCTCCAGACCAACTATCAACTGGAACTAAGAAAGGACCTCAAGAAAGCTAACAACATGTTCATTACACAGAGCAGTAAGAGTGTCTACATGTGGGCTGCAGACTCACTCAAGGCAGAATCCCTCTTCCTGCTGCCCAGCACTGAGCCTGTCTCTCTCCCAACACAAGCATGTGCTTGTGCGTGTACACACACGGTCAGGGTTCTTAAAACACTTCTTGTGCAAGAGAGAAAATCCTACCAGAGGAGCTGCTTAGGAAAATCTGGAGGTTTTTGTTCCTCACACTTACTAATGAAAGATTCCTTCTGGCCATAATGACCTCCCTCCCGACCCGCAAAGGCAACTACCACCAGATTGGATGAGGTCTGAGAATGACAGCCCCGTCCCGTGTCCATGCCTCTCTTTGCATTACAATCCATCTAGTATGAAGGTGGGGCAATATTTAGATGATCTGAGGTTTTACAAAGAAGACTTTACTTACTCAAAAGAGCAAGTCAGCAGTACAGCTACTCTGAGGGGAGGCAAGGTGTGGTTGAAAAACTCCTTGACAATATTCATTCAAGGAACATGTATTTTTACTTGATGCCAGGCCCTAAAGATGGGACCGAGATGGATCAGATCTAGTTTCTGCCCTCAAGAAACTCACAATCTAGTGGGGAGATGGATAAATGACTGCAGTATAATGTATCTGATTGGTGCTACGCTGGGGTGAGCACAGCCCAGCCTGGGCTCAAGGAAGGCTTCCCAGAGAAGGTGACCCTGAGCAGGGTGCTGGAGGACAAGTAGGAGGGTGGGCGCAACAGAGAGGCAGAAAGACCATCGCGTGCAGAGGCAGACCGAGGGAAGTGAAGGGGAGACGAAGCAGGGAGATCTGAGGCTGGATGCAAAGGCAGGGACCAGGCCAGGGAGAGTTCTGAGCTCTGGAAGCCTGAGACAAAATGGCAGAATCCATACCTACAGCACAGCCACAGCCTCACTTCAGAGCAGGCTTCGTAATGAGGATCCCACACCACCAAGCCTACTACCCTCCAAATTATGTATGTGTGTCCTCGGGTGAAACTTTCTACAAAAAGGAAACATCTTTCATCAAAGTCTCACAATCGGGACTTCCCTGGTGGCGCAATGGTTAAGAATCCGCCTGCCAATGCAGGAGACACAGGTTCGAGCCCTGGTCCGGGAACATCTCACATGCCGCAGAGCAACTAAGCCCGTGCGCCACAACTACTGAGCCTACACTCTAGAGCCCGCGAGCCACAACTACTGAGCCCATGTGCCACAACTACTGAAGCCTGCACACCTAGAGCCCGTGCTCTGCAACAAGAGAAGCCACCGCAACGCCCCGCTTGCTGCAACTAAAGAAAGCCCGCACACAGCAACAAAGACCCAATGCAGCCAAAAATAAATAAATAAATAAATAAATTAGTTAATTAATTAAAAAAAAAAAAAGAAGTCTCACAATCCCTCCTCCCCTTCCCCAAAGAGAAGCAGCAGCAGCCCTGCTCTGAAAAAAAACCCTTTTCCCAATATTCTCAATCATCCATTCCTGCCCAGGGCTGAGTTCCAGCAGCGCTCTGTTCCATTCCTAAACAAGTAGCAACTTCCCCAAATTTAGGCCTGCCTGTCTATGCCAGGCAGCGAGCTGGAACTGGAGCCCCCAAGGGGGAGGCCACAGAGGAGGAGGAAGAAAAGGATAAGAGGACATTACACTTTCAGGCCAGTGGAGGGCTCAGGTATCTGGCTGGTTTAAGGAAAGTCTTCCCTTCCCTTCCCATAAGGAAGGGGATCTTCATCATCATTAACATGATGATTTTTTTCAAAAGGGGCAAACAGGACAGATTAGCACCCCCTAGTGGTATAGGTAATTCCCAGGGGAAAGAGGGGGAAAAACAGTTGACCCCAGAGGAAGCAAGAGCCTCAACATCATTGGTTGGAACAACAAAAGGCTTGAGAGACTAGATACCTTGGCAGATGGATGCCTACAACAAAAGGCCCACCTGGGTCACTGGCATCCAGCCCTGGAGAGACCCTTAAGACTCATATTTGGGCTAAGTCAGTCTCAGAGCTCACTGAGCACCCCCAGCAGTGCAGGCAGGCCCTTCCCCAGCCCCTTCCACACCAAAGGGATTGTTTTGGGATTACTCAAGAACTTCTTTCCTCCTGTTTCGTTCATATGGAGAAAGTAGGTCTCTAAATGAAGGCACAAAGTCTCTAATGTACTCTCACCCCAAATGCTTAAGATTCCAAAGACACTCATGTTTTCCCATCACCTCTACCACACACACTTGACCGGTGATTCCACCACACAGCCTGTGGCTACCACAGAGTAAATAACACGATGCACCACAGGGAAAAGCAGCCATAGAAGGCCTCTCCATACAGTCCTGGGAGTCAAACTCTTCAGGGGCACCTCCTCTCTGCCGATGGCTCTTTGAGTCTCCAGCAAGCATCAAGATCTCAGTTAGTCCCAGTTTCACAATCTGTGAAATGGGGCCATACTGACCTGTTGGCAAGGTGGCCGGGTACAGAACCAGCCTAGGATAAGGATAAGGACATTTCAGCCTCAGCCAGGCTGTCCTCATACCCCACTTGGACTGCTCTTGTCTTTCCTCAGTGATAGCGCTGTGCTTCCCACAAATTCAGCCAATGCTTCACACAGGACCACTTTGCTCAAGCACAGAAAAACATCACCAGAAAGCTAAGAAAGCCTGAACATAACCTCTGCTTCCAAGAAGCTGAAATCTTCACCTCTTGCCAAGGGCCCTAAGGGAAATGGAGCTGAAAAGAAGCTGAACCCCAGAGGCACCATCCTGCTCCTAAACTCCAAGTGCCTGGTCACCAAGAAGGGGAGGGATGACAAGGAAAGGAAGATGTTGGGGAAGCTGGGACAGATTGTGCCACTGCTCTCCCTGGGTCCCCTAATGACCACACTGGTCCAAGGGGAGTGGCAGGCTTTGTAAAAAGCTGACTGGGTCCAATGCACACCTGCCTTAACCACCGAAAAGACCTAAGCTTTCCCTAAGCAGCCCGTATAGAGCACCAGTGATCCCCAAGCTCCCGTCCCAGCAACCCCTGCTGCCCAGCCAGGGCCCTTACCTCTGTACAGAAGGGAGTAAGCTGTGGATGGACTACGGGCTGGACATACATGTGAAAGGTAGACTCAATCTCCATGGTCCGGCCATTTAGCTTCAGGATGGGGAACTCGATGATTTCCTGGAACGGCAAAGGCACAGAAAAGGAGGAATGAGTTTTTTTTAACTAACCATTTCAAATAACTCAGAATCAAGAATGGGGGAGTGTTTTGGACTCATTAGCTCCTGCCAGGCCAAACCCAAGACTGAGTGAGATGGTGCCAGCTCAGTTATAATCCTAACCCTCCCGCTGGTAACATCCTCACAGGTTCCAGGGACTCGACACATATACCATTCCCACTGTCTCTGGAAAGGGGAGGGAAGACAGTGGGAACATCTGCCCTGATTTCCCCAACTGGTTCTCTAGCAGAGGCTTGCTCACTCGAGCTCCTAACAGTAGGACCCCCTTCGTCTTGCCCAGGTCCCTGCGCTGGAATGGGCCTGGGTCTCCAGTCACATAAATAACCAGCCATCAGACTAATGCACAGACTTCCATATATGAAGTTTAAACAGAGCCGATGAGTTTCATTAGTTTTTACAAAAGGAAAAAAAAAAAGATAAATAATAAATAAAGCCAAAGGGGCCAAAGGGGATACTGAAGAGAAGGAGAAAACTGAATAAGAGTAATAAGAGTTAGTGCCCTCCCACCTTTCTTTCAGGCAGTACGCCCACCCCTTAGCTTCTCCCCCTGCCCCCCCCCCAACCCAATCACTTAGCCAGCCCTTCCCAGTCCACTGGAACGTAATGGAAGAGAAGGAGGAGGAGTGACAATTTGTTTGGTGTCTCTAAGATTAATTTGTCTCCGTTATTTAATAGAGATGCACAGCACCAAGGTCCTGGTGTGCAAACAGGCTTGCAGCACGCCGGCCGTGCAGCCTGCCTCATACATCGCTGCTGGGAAGGGAGGAACACGCCAGAGGGGGGAGAGGGCCGGAGAGAGCACGCACATGCTGGAGAGAAGAGGGAAAGCCAGGAGAGAGAATAAAAAAAATGAGTGCTTTTTAATATTCAAAAACAGTTTGCAAAATTTAATCAAAGCAGAGGAAAAGCTAACATTTTTACCACTTTGACATTTTTATTAGCGCTTTCATAAATTTTTAAAACATGAATGGAATTAGTTTACAACACAAAAAAAACTGCCCTGAAAACATCTGGAAGAGACAAATAGGAAATAATAAAAATAAATAAATAAAAACAAAATCCTCCGAGTAAAATTAGCATGTGAAAAAGGCCTCCACTGCAGAGAGAGGAGGGGGGCTTTGCCCACTTAGTGGCCACCACAGTCAGCCCCAGTGGCATCCGTACCCCAGGTCCCCTGTTCTGGTGCGGACCTTTCCAGTATCACTAAAATCAAGGCAAATTGCTTCTCTGCAGGGACAGCCCGAAGAAGCAACACAGAAGCCGTTGACATCCGACTGCACTCAGGAAATGGAAGAGTGGGGAGAAAGAAGGAGAAACAGCCCACCTCCCTGATATTCCACGGCAGCCTGACGTCTCCCCACCAGACATACCTGCTCTGTTGGCCTCATTTTTAAAGCATCTTTATCCAACACATCACAGCAGGACTGAAGAACAAATCAAGGCAGCCAGATTTCATGACTGAGAAATTCAAAGGTTCTGGTTGACTGGTCTCCCCGGAGTGCCCCCAAAGATGGGGAAGCTGACAGGAGCCCCCAGAGATAGGAAGGGCGGAAAGACTGCAAGACTGAGGCAGAAGGGAACAGAGAGGAAGCCCAGGCTGCTACTTAAACTAGGTGATGCTTCTCCTCCCACCGCACTAGGAAGTAGGCCAGAGAGGAGAGTTTGGCTCTGAAAAAAAGAACTGAGGCACACACACACAAAATACACACTGGTTCCCCAATGTGTATTTTGAAATCAGATACC
Organism: Eschrichtius robustus; assembly: GCF_028021215.1. Taxonomy (NCBI): domain Eukaryota; kingdom Metazoa; phylum Chordata; class Mammalia; order Artiodactyla; family Eschrichtiidae; genus Eschrichtius; species Eschrichtius robustus. Next base: position 36,684,612 of record NC_090826.1, read on the forward strand.
CAAGATTTCCAAGTGCTAACTCTGAGGTGGGGCTCATCTGAGTCAGGCTCATTTCTGATATACCCTTCCTCTACCGCTAAGTAGGAGAAACACTTCCCCAACAGAAAGACCTCCGTAGCCTGGTGAGTTTGGCTGCCCTGGCGTCTAAGGAAACAAATACAGCCAGCTCCTCACTAACAATGTTAGCTGGGCCCGCAATGAAATTTAACCTGTGACACAACTGTACTTTTCATTTAAACTTTCATTTGGAGAGAAGCAGTGTTTGGAGACCCGCAGTTTGTCCTGCTAATAAAGACAAGTGTTGGGACCTTTAAGGATGCCATTCATCTCTGGCTTTTATTAAATTCAATTTTCTTAAGTCCATGATACATTATGAAATTAGGAGTTGACATTCCTCTGGAAACAAAAATATCTATCAAACATAAATAGAAAAAAAACCCTCTATTACCAAGAATTTATGGCTTAAAGTTGATCTCTTTCCACTTTTTTACAAGCACATGGTTTTAGAGATCTGAAATGTTATTATAGATCTAGAATTTTATTAGTATTTATTGTAAAATAGTAAGCGCTTCAGCTCCCACTCTGACCAGCACCAAGTCAGCATCCCCAACAGATACTCTTAAAACTTGGCCTTTGGGTTTCCCTGCTGCAGCTCAATCTTTCCTGCTGCTGGCTTCCTCACCCCTGGGGAAATGGAGCCAACCTAAGAGCTCACACTAAGTATGACCCTCCCAGAGAGGGGGAACAAGCCAGCCTCGGCTCCATGTGAAGAGGAGTGACCCCTGAAATGCCTGGGGGCCAGAACACAGCAAATTGGACCTGTCCTGAACACCTCTCCAATGTTACATGCCCATCAGCCAAGCCTTCCCTCCAAGACCAAGAACAGGGCCAATCTCAGAACATGACTTTGCAGGGGCCCTTCCTCAGCACCACCATCAGCTGTTGTAACGATGACCTTACACACTGGCATATTTTGAGCCACTGAGGATGGAAAAGAGGAACTTTTGATAGATGACCCTTTGGGGAGTCAGAAGAGTAAGGACCTCACTTAGATACTTCTAACCTTCCCATATTGCCCAGACAAGGCCAGAGCCTCAAAACACTGGCCCCAACAGCCCATTCATAGGAGAGGAGCCCCAATCTGTACCAGTTGACAAAACTCTGCAGCCAATACACCTTGGGTATGCCAAACACTTCAACAGTTTTCAGCTGATAATGAATCAGGGCAGGAACCCCAAAGCTCTAAGCTGATCACATTAATTCCACCCAAGAGCTTGTGCAGATGTGCCCTAAGTGCCAGCTTCTAGGGACAGGTGCTCGGATCATGAAACTGTTATTTCTGCCCTTCCTCCTTTGCCCTCCATCTATTTCCTCATTCCCCTGGGAAGTTTTTTTAAAGGAACATTTGAGTGTCTGCTTGTGTAAAGGTAGCACCATGAGGGAAAGAAGGACTGGTTTGTATTTACCAGCCCTCTTTCCCAACCCTAATAATAATTTCTCAATTCCTTACTTTTGTATGACATTTGCATTCAATTAAACTACCTGAGCATCTACTCTGTGTAGGACACTGGACAGGTGTTGGAGTGGGATTCCGAGATAAGATGTAGTCTGCTTTGGAGAAGTACACGAACTAGAGGGCAGAAAAGATACGTGAACAAGTGCTGAACAATGCACTATGATAAATATCTTAGTGGAACAACATACCCAGTGTTATTCTTTTTATTACAGTGTGCTTTCAAATGTATTTTCTTATTTTACCCTTTTTAATCCAGGAAGATAAGTCATATCGTCATCACCATCAGGTCATAAACCAATACTATTAAGCACCTACTATCTACCAGGCAGGAGCTGGGTGTGGACACAGAGGCAAATACAATGAGATGTGGCTCCTCTGTCTGAGGTGCTCAGAGTCTGGGCAAGGGGTAGAGAGGAGTTGGCCCCAAGACCCTCGGAGACACACACAAAATGGAATCATTTCATTCTTTCCATTTATTGTTAACTATGTGGCAGACACTCTGCTAAACGCTCAATAGGAATGACTGCACTGAATCTACCTAACAACTCACGAGATGGGAATCACTATTATCCCTATTTTACAGAACAACTAAGGCCCAAAAAGCAGTTGTCACTTGCTCAAGGTTACACTGCTAGTAAGGGACAGAGTTGGGACTCCAAATAGGGAAAATGAGACTTAAAGAGAGTAGGACTAACAGCTTTCAAAATCTGAAGGGTCAAGAAAGATCTGATTCTTTTAGTCTGAAAGGCTGTCTTTAAGGAGCTCAGACTCCTATCTCCCAGGAAGAAAGGCTGTTCTCGCGTTACAAGAGCGATGAATGTGGACCATCCTGGCAGAAAGTCCTGCAGGATTGCTACTGAAAAGCCTCCACTATGGCTGCAGGGACACAGATGACGCTGAGCTCTGGGCTCAGAGAGGGCAGAACTGTGAGCCTTCAGTCTGCATCTCTAGCACCCAGACCTCATTCTCTGCTTTTGGTGAGTAAACACACGAAGGGGCTGATAAATAAATAGCAAGACAGAAGCCAAGTGCATGGCTCTAACAGAAAATTCTCTGTTTTCCCAGAGTTCTCCACAGGACCAGAGAGGTGAAGTGATGGTTGGTGGTAGAGCCAGGATTCAAATGCAGATATACATCGCTCCAAAGTATTGATATTTTCTACTTTCTGCCTCTCATCTCTAAGTGGTCTCCCATCCTCCCTCAACTGCTACAAACCACCAACATCCCAGTTTTCTGTTTGCCTGGGACCACAGTTTCCTGGAGCAGGAATTTGCTAAAATTGGGATAGCTTGGTCACCGTACACCATCCACCGCTACCTGCACTACTAGGTTGTCCAAGGGTAGAGCACCATAACCACAAAAGGCTGGTCTGCTGATGGTTGATGGGAAGTGGCCACAACTTGATAACTAAGCACAAAAGCCTTGGAACTTGGATTTTTCAAAGTATCCATGGTTCTAAACCTATTGTATCTGCTGTCTCAATCAATAAAATGCTAGCTGCAAATTTGTTTTGAAAGGGAAGGGAAGACAGAGAGATTAAAAGGAAGCACCAAGCAAATATCCTTTTACCTTTTTAAGTGAGTAGAAGTTTCAGTTGGAGCAGAGATTTCAGATGCAGCTACTTTCTAAAATTGCTCAAGTAGGAACCCCAGTGATTCTCTTGATAAACTGAGGACAAAACTGCAACAGCATTTCAAATGAAATTTCACACACACGATCAGCAGACTACAAGAAATAAATGTGTAGGTCGCTTTCGGTGTATTCAGACTCCCTTAAGCTAAAGTGTCTGCAGTGATAAGATTATATTCGAAGATACAACAACAACAACAAAAGGATTTTAAGCAGAAGGGACTTGGGTTAGGCATTTCTTGACAATGGGCCAGAGGGTTTAACAGTGTAGCATTCTTACAGACCTTTTCTCCAAAGCACAGATTCTTCTTTGCCTGAGCCGATGTTTCTACGGTCCTGTCTAAAATGGGCAGATCATTCTTCATGGCTCCCCTCTCTCAGCCTAGGAACTGACATTCCCTCAATTTAGAGACAGTAACAACTAATCTATCCCTTCTCTACATCCACTGACTCTTAGTCCAAAAACTGTGCACCCCTGCAGAGAAAGGTTTGATAAAATCCAAAAGCAACATTATCACACGGCAAGGCAGAAAAAGCAGTACCTGGTGAAAACATGGGTTTTATCCAGACAATGATTTTTGGATAAAAGTTCCATGCAAAGGCAGGCCCTTTCTCCAAGGGATCAAAGAGGCTCTTGGCCACAGGGAAGAGGGGAAGTTGAGAGGGAGAAGTGAGGGCTGCACTGGGCAACGGAGGGAACATGGTTTGCTTAACAGTTTCTCCTTTGGAAAAAAAAAAAAAAAAAGACATTTTATGCACAAGGAGCTTATTTCTTAAACAAACACTCGTGGTTTTGATTTACACCACAGCCTGCTCCTAAATAATTTATGGCGGGTTAAATTTATTGCCGAGCCCTGGCTGGCTGCAAATTCGAATTGCCAAATAATTAGATTTTTAGGGCAAAGCTTATAAATTACCCGTCGATTTGTCCGGACTTGTTTGTCAGTTGCTTTGTGCTTCGGGTCATCTTTGGCATTTGGCTGTTTGGGTTTTAATTGCTGATTTACACTTTGACAGATGAGAGCTGATGCTCGAAGTTTCAGGACAAGGAAGGGTAAAAAATTGTAGCTTTAAAAGGCTGATTTTTCACCTACGTGTCCGTCTTCACCCATTCCCATAGACCCCAGAGCAATTAAAATGTAGAAAAGAGGCTGAAAATAGACACTGCTGTTCTTTACGGGGCGGGGGGGCGGGGGGGGGTGGGGTGCAGAGTGAATTATAATTTACTTTTACTGAAATCTGAATTTTAAAAAAATATATAATACCAATAAATGAAGGAGACCAAAAGTCTTAGAAACTGCATCCTCACCCAGGGGTGTACAAGCCTGCGTCTACCTCTACACGCACATGACTCTGAATCAGCCTCAGTTCAAACACTTCTAGATACTCAACTGTAAATAACTTCTGATATTAGTGGCCTCTGTGAAGTTGACCCTTCAGGGCAGCAAACAACCAAATGATTTCTTTGTAGCTATCTGTTTACATACATTTGTCATGGAATTTATTTAAACAAATCTCAGGTTCTGTGCAGGAGAGGTCCCCCAGAGGCAGCGCTATAGAAGGGCAGGGAAGTGGAGGGTGCGAAGTCCAACTTACCATCCCAGTGGAAGGAAAAAATCTCTTTGGATAGTGTTGCGTTCCCATCTACATGCTGATAGAGGGCCTGCAGGCTCCCTTTATGCTCCCCAGAGAAGCAGGGCCTGCCTCCCAGCCACCTGCTGTATCCCAAAAGCTCACCATGAGGCCACGAGTCAAAATAATACTAGTAGTAATTCTACTAACAAGAGCTGATACATATAGCTATTACATGCCAGGCACTGTTCTAAGCTCTTACATTTTATCATCCCAATAGTCCTATAAGATTTATACTATTATTAATCCCATTTTGCCAATAAGGCAACTGAGCATAAAGAGTACAAGTAACTTGCTCAAGGCGAGTCATACTGCTAGTAGGTGGTAGAGACCAGACTCAGATCCAGAGGGTCCAGTCCAGTGGTTAGGAGTCCATTGCTTCTCATTAGAACAGCCTCTACCTGAGTTCCCCCTCACTTTGGAGGTTGAGAGTCCACATTCTGGGACCAGGGCACATGCAACCAAAGCCTGTTCAGTTAATCACTCAATAGGGTGGGGAAAGTTATGTAACATGCTCAGGATCACAAGATGAATCAGAGGCTTGGTTGGACAAAGACCATTTTTCCAATCAGTGCAAATACCGCACTGAAGATCCACTAGCCGGGGGTGAAGAGGTGGGGGTGAGTAACAGGTGATCAAGACAGACCAGGCCCACTCAGGCAGACAGCGCGTTCTGGTCAGGCAACCGGGAGAGAAGCCCAGAGAGGCTGGCTGGGCTTTAGGAAGGCTTGCTCAGTAGTCCCCATCCACAGCCCCAGGGGCTGCTGGTCTCTTCACAGAAGACTGAATCCCCCTGGGATGCTTCATAGATTCCCTGCTCTGTGTACCTGACGGCTAGAAGCCAGGACAGGGAAACAACTGTGCTGCCATGACGGCAGATTTTCAAAATCACTGACCAGTAAGCGAGCAACAAAGACTGACATCTTGCCCACACTGCCTGAACACTTCTCTCTCACACTGGCTCATCGGAACCCACATCTCTGTAAGAAAGGCAGGTATCACTGCCCGATTTTATACATGAGAAAGCTAAGGTGGTCAGTGGTTTAAAGCATGGTCCCTTACGGGCAGCATCCCATCTCCTGGGAACTTATGAGGAATGCAGATTCCTGGCCTCCACCCCAGACTTTCTGAATCAGAAACCCTGAGGGTGGGCACAGCAGTGTGTTTTAAAAGGCTTCCAGCTGATACTGATACTTGCTGAAGCTTGAGAACCACTGGTCTAGAGTAGAGCAGTGCTTCTCAGACTTCAAATTACCTGAAGATCTTGTCAAATTACAGATTCCATTTAGCGCTGGACTAGGGCCTGATATTCTGCGTTTCTAACAAGCTCCCAGGGATGCATCCCTGGGGATGCTGTTGGTTCTTGGACCACACTTTGAATAGCAAAGGTGTAATCTAGAACATCTGTGTGACTAGTGCCTTATCACAGAGATACTGACGAGTGAGAATCAGAGCACAAGGTTCTCAGCTCTTCTCTCAGAACAAACCCTTGCTTGGCCCACTTTCAAGCCCCTTGAGTGAGCCCTTTAGATCTGCCAACCACTCCCGGCTCCTGCCATCAGACATTTCATTCTCCTGGCCGCCAAGATCCAGGGGAGGAAAAGCTGGCATCTCACATCCCAGAACTTTGTAGAGCAAGTTGACACATCTCTGTTAGGAAGCCAGCAAGAGGTCTTCCTGCCATGGCAATGCCTGCTCCCCTTAAGAATGCGGTCAAGACCCAGGGCATCAGCTACCCAACAGAGCACTCGTCATACTATTCTCTCCAAAAAAAAACCTTCCTTCTGTACAAATGAACCAAAAAGCAGGATTGGATACCTAGGTCTCCTAGGAAGACCTCTCATTACAGACATAAGCCAGGAGCTATTTTTCTGCCCCTGGTCCTGAGAAAGGCCTAACAATGGCCACGGATGCAGAGCGGGATCACAGCAATTCCTACGATATCCTGAGGCCCCAAGCTGGAGATGCCTCACCACACTCCACACCATCGCCATGAACTTCCTTTAAGGCCTTCCCCTAGCACTGTCCCTCTAGTCATGTTACCTCTCTAGTGAAAGCAGACCTTATCAAAATGGCATGTTTCCTCCCACTCATCAGTCCCAGCCTCCTCCATCCCCAACTAACTACCAATCCCTTTCAGCTGAGCAGTTGGCCTTTCATTCACATCTGCGAGTGCTGGGGGTGGGGTGGGGGTGGACAGTGAAAAATACAGAGTCCCTGGACTCCATTTCAGACATCGCAATCTCAAACCATGGCCCTCAGTATGTATCACACTTGTGGAGAGCAAGATTCCAAGCTTTTCAGCCAGTTATCGTCCTATCTACCCAACCATCACCACCTACCTCCCAAAGGCCAGTGGCCAAACAGTTCATCAAACAGACCCTAGAAGAGTAACGGCCTACATCACCACTAAGGAGCTGACCTATGTCAGGTGTACCCGACATGGACCTTCAGCGCAGAGCACTTCACTTACGACAACTATAGGTTTCGCTCTCCACTGCTTACCAAATCTCTTAGCACCACTGACTACCAGAGCCCACGAGTACCCAAAAAAGCTATGAGCTACTTAAGAGCACAGTTCTCAAGCTTGTTTCTTTCCCAGCACATCTAAGGGCTACAACACGTAACTCCTCTCCATTCCCACCATCACCACCTTAGTCCAACCCAGTAACCCACTTTCAAGTAATGCCTCCTAACCAGTTTCCCTCTGCCCATGTTTAACCCCTTGAACACTTTTCCCTCCATTCCCATGAACTCTGGCTTATGATATCTATTTCCGTTTCCTCTCTTCCACTCAACAATACATTCACACTTCCTTTTCTGGGTCACCAATCTTGCCCCCAACCTTACCGTGGACTCTGCACTTCCTCTCCTTTCAGCAACATGGGCATCTTCCAGTGAGAGCCTCTGCCAGCATTTAGCCTTCAGACGAGCCCTTGGCTGGAAGGGCCTCCCCAACACTAGACCATAGCACTGGAACAGAAGTGGAGCCCATACAACAGATGTTTGCTACCACAGACCAACATCTCCCACTGGCCAGCTACAGGCAGGGGCAGGGCCTAAACAGCAGCCCGTTCCAAGGCACCTTCACTTCAGCTTAGGAGCTTCCCTGATGTTTGACTCCCCCTCCGGAGTCTACCTCCCTCCTTTCTGATTCTCCCAGCACCTAATCGGGCTTTGCCTGTGGTAGCACTCAACACACACAAACCTTCTCTGCCTGTCCTAGCCTGCTCACTCTTCTGCTGCAGACCTGCCAGCCTGGGGGGCTAGTGTCAATCTGGGAACACTCTTGTTTCAGGCTTTTAGGCAATGACTCAGCTTTCACAGCTAGGGCTCAAACCTCATCACATAAACGCATGACTGTGGGGGCTTTTTAAGGATTGTGAACACCCAGGATAAGGGAATAAAAAATAATCATTCCAATGGCATCTTAATCAAAATGATGCAGGATCCTTTTTCCCAACAAGACACAGAGATGGAGGAAGCATCTCCTAACACCAGTTTCCTCATGTCAGACAACTGATTTCAGTCTACAAAGTAAGAAATGTAATCAACAGAGGGGAGAGGAAAAACAAAACAGGATGGGGGCAGAAGTGAAGCCCACGGACCAACCCTAAACTCTCCTCTTGATTGCACTCCCCCTCCTCCCTTCCCGACCTAACTGGTTTTCTTTCTGTGGCTGTGTTACCTGTTGCTGCTGCTCCGAGGGAGAGCTCGTCCCCACCTCCCACCCCCTCTGGTCACCTCCACTGTAGCAAATCTCTTCTCATCCAGGCTCTCCTGCCTCTTCATTAATCCTTCCCTCCTTCCTTCTGTTTCTCAGTGTTAGTCAGCAGGCCGTTTATCTGTTTGAAGGGTATAAACCTCCCTGATCTACGGAAGGAGGTCTTCCCAAGGGATGCCTAGCAGATCCAGATCCAAACTGCCAGTACTTGGCGGGTGGAGCGGTTGTCATATCATTCCCTAGCCCTTGCCTCTCCCTGGAGACCTCGAAGCCCAGCCCAGTGCTACCTTCAGGGGCAGCTCCCTGACAATGCCTCAGGGCCTCAGCTCACATATTTCTATCTTGATCCTCACCCTTTGGGCCCACACGTTACTGGCTAAAATTCTCTTAAACCTCTTGTAGCCTCTGTACTCCCACTTGCAGCATCCCAATAAGATGTTCTACTTGAACGTGAGAAATACCATATCACCGATATAGACAATTCTACTAGCTAAACAGTGAAATAATTTGCTGGGTTCTGAGAATTCCCCGGTGGTCCAGGGGTTAGGATTTGGCGCTTTCACTGCTGTGGGCCCGGGTTCGATCCCTGGTCTGGGAACTAAGATCCTGCAAGACGCTCGGCATGGCAAAAAAAAAAAAAATTGCCGGGTTCAAAGTCTTCATTCTCCCTCTTCCTCATTTTCAACGTTCGCGCACAAACAAGCTTGCAATGCAGGTCAGGTTTTTCAGACTTCATTCAGTTGGTCCTGGCTTATTCTGTGAGTGCCTTCTTTCATTCCTGCTGCAGCAGTTCTGAGAGCCCTCCAGCCCACTTGGCCCTCTCGGCCTCCTGACCTTCCCTTAACATGAAGCTGTGCAACCCCTCCCCCACCAGTGAACAGGGCTGACCAGTCCCCTCCTCTATGCGCCCACTGTACTGAGTACTCACCCAGGCCACGGTACTTATCACGCTGCTTCACAGCAGTTACGTGGCTGTCTACCCTCCTCGACTACGAGCTCCTTGAGGGTAGGGATCATTTCTTGTCTTTATGCCCCAGCATCTAACATAGAGCTTGAAGTTGTTATCCAAAGAGTAAGAGGAGGCCTTTTCGTTGCCTGTAAGGTGGCTACCATGAAGTCCTCCCCATTCCTTTACTGACCTGGTTGGTTTTGTCATGTCCAACAAAAACCTTAAAAGGCAGCTCAGTGTCACTGTTAGTTTTAACAGTCCCTAATTTCATTCACCCTTTATCAATGGCCCTATTCTTTAGAGCTCTTCCCCACCACCAACCTTAGCTCCGTGTCTAACCAAATCTGCATTCCAACAGCTGTCTCAGCCCTGGAGAGGCCACGGGACAATAAGAGGCTGGGGGAAATGTCTTCTGATTTGCACTAAATTACGTGGTGACTTTGTTACCAGTGACCCAGTGCTCCCCAAGGAAAGTTCCTTGGTCCCACCCCAAGGCAACTCCATAGCCTAACTACACACTATGGCAGCTTAAAGGTGTAAACCCTGGGGAAGGGAGAGAAGCAGACTGAATAGAGCAAATAAACCCACTTCAATCGTACCCCTGCTGTGCCAAACACACGCGGCAGCACCACCATGCACGAGTGCTCCGCTCCCCGAGATGTATATTTTACTTTTACATTGCTGTGTCTGCTCCAAATAAAGAAAGGCCGTTCGGCTTTCACACGAAGTTACAACAGGGTCAAGTTCCGGACACGGCAAATGGGGCAAATGCTTGTCCCACTCAGGGAGCACTAGTGGGGAGCCACAGTGAGAGCCAGGGGAGGCCCATCCCTACGAGGGACCACCAGGAAACTGCAGCCTGTGGAGGGGGGCTCAGGAAGGGGTGGGGGAGGCACCACATTTATAGAAGCAGCAACAAAAAGGACAAAAGGGCCTAGTGGGCTGCCCCATGCCCACCCATCACTGGCCACCACTAGAGGAATTCACTTACAGTGACCCTGAAAGAAGAGATGTGTTAAAGCAGAGATAAGAAAGGCAATAATTGGTCTGATGGGCAGGGGAAAAATTATTCCAGGAGTCGAGAGCCTATGCAAGAACACTTACGGCTCACACAGTCATCATAACTCAGCCCCCTCAAGCATTTTGTGCTCTGCTTATGGTGTTAACTTTAATGTCTTAACATATAACACCATCCACACTAACACAAAATACTACACACGCCAGATGAGGCTGAGTTATAGTTGCTGTGAGAAGCATAACTTTGAATTTCCTGATTTTGGTGCATTTAATCTCAACCATAATGTTACATTAACGTCGGTTTTGCATTTCATTTCCCAGTTTAGAAGAATAGCGTCAGCGCCTTTGCCTGTCTGTACAGAAAAAGGGGCGGGGCTGACTGGGGCCACAGGCACACAGACCACCACCCAACAACTGGGTCCTCCGCTAAAAAGCCTGACCCGACCCCTCCCCCTTGGAGGAACCTGGACCAGGACAAGTGAATGGGGAGGGAAGGGTGAGTTCTTTCTCTAGGGAATGGCCTTTCCATCCAATTGCAAAGTACAGGAACCAAGAGCAGAGGGCAAGAAGCCAAATATGGAGCAAGAGCAATGTGTGTGTATCAGGTGGGGGGAGAGTAGGGGGTAGGGGGCTCCTGCCTCTCAGCCTTGAAGGGAGGAGAAGGGAATCAATATAGTGTGATTTGTAGGGATCTTAACCAATTTCCTGTGAAGTTTTCCAAAATGTCTCTCTCACAAAAGACTAATAATGAGGAGCCAGCTTCAAGTCATACTGAAATCCTCCAAATGCCTCTCTTCTATTTTATCCCTTCTCCTGTCACCATCAACCCTCCCCCCACCCTGCCCTCCCAAAATAACCCGGCATCTGGACAATTTTCTATAAAAAAGAAACGCCTTTACTCATAGTTCTAACTCAAAATGCAGATGGAGTCTCTTCGAGGTTTCCTTAAAAAAAAAAAAAAAAGCCCCTGTGGACAAAGACCAAACACTAGAAAATCTCAACCCCAAAGGTCATTTTTCTCCAAAGTTGTGGGCACTTAAATACAGATGAGAAGGAAAACAGTCACTGGGGCTGCTGCAGAGCAGTGAGAAAAAGGCTGTACCTCGGAGCCTGATGGAGTCTGATGGACGAACTCAGGGAGGGAGGGGAGGCGGCAGCCAGGACATGTGCTCCCAGACAGGAGCGCCGGGCCGCCCCTCCCTGGCCATCTGGACAGCTGAGGTTACTTCCTCCTCCCCGCATGCTGTGGCCTACACCTCATTTTCCTCACTTACATTTGCTTTGGTCTTTTCTGAACACTGAGGTGGTGAGAGAACTTGCCCCCAGGTTAAAGCTGCACAATTAAAGTTCCCACCAAAGCTTTCAGGCTGCTCCCTGGGCTTCGGGGTCACAGCCACCAGCGTTCGATGCACATCCACACCAAAATGAGCAACATGAACTCCTGCTGGCGAGGACAAAGCAGCCACGATTCTCCGAACCGGATAAAAACCTACTTCCATATCAAGAAACAATTCCTAAAGCAAGAAAGGAACTGTATTCCTCACATTTTGAGTCTCTAAAACATTTTAATCCACCTAAGTTAACATTTAAGTGAAAAAATATTTTCAAATGAAAAACAGTCTCATATTCAACCAATACCTATCATGTTAATCTGAATCAAAATGTATAAAACAAAATGAGTGCAAATACCAGAAAGGTGAAAGCCTGTTACTGGCAAAGCAACCACTCCAGTTTCAGTGAGCTGAACAGAGTACAAAAATAAACAGCAAAAATTATGACAAATGGGAAATACCAGATGTCTTACCATGTTTACAACCAATATTGTTACTCAAGTACAACAAAGCTTGCACCTGTCAGTATGCACGGTGGCATTCCTTTTGGACAGTCCCAACAAGCTGACTCAGGGATTTCTGAATACCAGACACAGATGAGAGAAATGAACCCTATGCCGAGCCTCCAGAGAGGCCCTGGCCCAAAACTTGCTCCTGCCTCCTATGCAACTGAGGGGTATGACACACTCCCAAAAGAATCAGAAGTGCGCTGTGTTCAAGTGTTCAACTCTTGGGAGCCAGGCAGCAGGGGAGCCGGGGTGGTTCTGATTCACAGTCCAAGCACATCCCCAGGAGGCACACAGACCTTGTCCACAAAGTATCTCTGTCAGGTGGACAGCCATCAAGAGGTTCTGAGAGAGTTAGGTAGGGCTGATCTAACCTGCACACCATATTCTAGTCCTTTTACTGTCTCTTCTAGAAGTTCATTCTCATCCCAAATCTCAATCTTTCCTGCTTCCACTTATATTCTTTTTTTGTCCTTATTAAAATGAAGAGCAAGTTATCATCATACTCCTTTGAACAACTCCTTCCAAGTCTGGACAAGAAATCAGTCACTAAAACCATATTCAATTTCTCTTCTTTCTAAGTCTTATTTTTGTGCCTCTAATAATTTTTGTTCCTCCTTTTTTATTTTTTATTGGAGTAAAATTGCTTTACAATGTTGTGTTAGTTTCTGCTGTACAATGAAGTGAATCAGCTATATGTATACCTATATCCCCTCCCTCTTGGACCTCCCTCCCCCCCTTCCCCCCCAATCTAAGTCATCACAGAGCACCAAGCTGAGCTCCCTAATTTTTGTTCCTCTTATCCTGAGCTTTTCCAATTTCTCCACTGCCCTTGTTGACCAAAAGATCTAAACAATACAGAGGCTATGATGAGAACCTGACCTATGAGGACCTCAGTGGAAGGACACTATCCTATCTGGGACCGACAACTTCTCCAATCCATCCTCCAACCTTTCTCTGAATCCTTTCAGGACCCTGCTACATGCAAACTTTAGGGAAGGTTTTTTTTTAAAAGAAAGTGGGGTTGGGGGGGGAGCTTTAAGCTGCCAATAACAATAAGTCTCAAGTCACTTCTAAGCTGCCCATCCCTTTCCTGAGAGTGGTCCAGGGGGTAGTTCAACAACAGAGCTGTCTGGCCCCAAACTCACCTTCTTACCTGTTGATCACAGCATTGTAAAGGCTTAATGAAGTAGAGATGCATTACATTTATCACTTGCCCTAGATCCACTCAAATCCATCACTATGTCACAGCAAGGAGTTAGATTGATCTGACAGGATTTGCTCTTCTTCACAAACCCATGTAAGTTATTACTCAGTACCCTATGCTCTTCTAGCTGTTTGCTGATTGATTATCTGACGATCAGGTCAAGTATCTTCTTTGGAATCACAGTAAACTAACGGGTCTATAATTTCCAAGATCATTCGTATTTGCCTTTTAAAGATAAGCAAGACAGCAAATGCTTCTTCCTGAGTTCTCTAAAGTAACAGCTAATGCTTTGCTAATAATGAACCAGGACAGCCAATTCCTTAAGTGCCCTTGGAATCACATCATCAGGGTTCATTGATTCTGGAGATAATCTTTAATCAGGCTCAGACCCTGGTAAAAAGCAGGAAGCCCAACCTCAGTCTAGGTCTAAAAGGCCCTGGTGCCTAAGTCTGGGAAGGAAGTTGGTGATACAAGTGATTTAAATCTGTACTGCATTATATCTTCAGCATTGCAATAGATAAATAAAAAGAACAAAAAATTAAAAGAACAATGCCCTTGAAAGAAAGATGAAAGGTGATACTAACAGACCAAACTGAGACATGAATCGAGTTTCACCTTCAGTAACATTGGCAGGACCCTCTGTAGGACAAGAGAACAGAGCTACATAATTATCTCAGCTTATAAGCTAACTGAAAAGTTCAGAAACAAATATACCTAGGCATGTGCCAGGAAGCAGAAAGCAGGAAATGTCATCAAGAAGGTGTCAAGCAATCATGAGGCTTCAGAAGAGGGATGAATCCTATGCAGTAGCAACGTGTTAGGTTTTAGACTCAAGTCCTACTAAGGCTTACTCAGCAACTGAAATCATCAGCAAGGGAAATAATATGGCATATTGGGGTATGGCTCCCTGATTCTCAACCCAAGAGAATCTACATAACCAAAACTCCCACCCACCACCCAGGTACACCCACCACAGAATCTCCAGTAGTTTGGGGAGGTGGAGAAGACGACCCTACAGCACAGGTAGGAGCAAGAGGCTGAGAAAGAAAGTGTGGCTCAGGCTGCCCCCAAGCCGTCTTCCCTTTCATGCGAAGTTCCTTCTCCTAGGAAGCTCTCCTCATCCAGCGCCTGTCTTCCCAAGCCTCAGCAGGCCTGATTCCAATCCTCCCCCAAAGGCAGACCACTACTTTGAGAATAGGAAACAAACAGGAAAGGAGAAAGGGAAAGGTAGAAGGGTTGTGGTATCTGCTTTATGGAAAATAATCTACTCTCCTAAAGACAGAACCCCTCCCTGGAAAAAAAACCAACCATGAGAAATGAACCCAGTTTACCTCTGAATGGACCTCCCTGTCTCCCAAGTGCCTGCTGCTACAATCCTCTTCTCCTCCTCTTACTACTGAAAGCTACTCCCAGACACACATGTCTACAAACCCCCAAATTACCCACCTGATAATCCAGCCCTACAGGGAAGAGTTCCAGTCCTAGAGTCAGGCATACCCAAGGCCCCCACACTACAATGCACTGCCACATCGGCCCCCAATCAGGCCCCCAAAGCAAACACCAAGCAATCCAATATCACCTAGCACACGTGTCTCTCTGCTGCTAATCCAAGCTTCTTAGCAGCACTACCTCAAAAGGTAAAAGATCTCCGAACACAGTTGGTAACTAAGAAAAAAATGCAAGCAAAGAAATTTTCCTTTCCAACAGACCAGCAATGGTTGTTCAGGTTATCTAATGCTGCATAACAAATCATCCCAAAACTTAGTGGCTTAAAACATCAATAATCATTTATTATCTCCCACAGCTTTGATGAGCCAGGAATTCAGGAGTGGCTCGGCTGGTCAGTCTGGCTCGGGGTCTCTCCTGAGGTTGAAGTCTGATGTCCACTGGGGCTGTAGTTATCTGAAGGCTTGACTGGGGGTAGCAGAGTCACCTCCAAGACAGTGCCAAGAAACATGACCAGCAAGTTGGTACTGGCTTTTAGCTAAGAGCCTCAGTTCCGGTACACACGTGCCTCTCGCCAGAGCTGCTTGAGTGTCCTCAAAGCATGGTGGCTGGCTTCTTCCATAGCAACTGATCCAAAAGGGCAAGTTGGACTGTGACGCTTTTTATGACTTAGCCTCAGAAGTCACGCAATGTCTCTTCCACTCTACTCTGTTGGTTATACAGCGCTAGCTCTCATTCATTGTAGGAGGGGGGAACTACCAAAGGTGGGAATATCAGGACGTAAGGATCGTTGGGGGCCATTCTGGAGGCTAACACAGTATTCCTTAAAAGAACATGCAGCAGTAGCAGGAGAAGGCAGGAGGGAAGGGAAAGGAGAGAGGAAGGATGGGACAGATGGAAACATTTTGATTCCCAAAGGCTGAGACCAGAGAGAAACAGTGTGCCCAGTTCTCTACAAAGACCTCTCAGGTCTACCTTACCCTAGGATGCCTGAGTCAAGTCCTGCTTCTTAGGCAGGAACTCCAGATGAGTAGCTAAAAGCCAAGAAGACATGAGAAAGTTCCTCTGGGTCCCAGAAAGCAAGTCTATCCTCCCTCCCTCCTTGCCCACCCCACCTTTGCTGAAGCAATGATGCAACAGTTACCTGAGGATGAATCTGCGGCTTGTCACACGTGGCCTCAAAGTCCAGCACTAAAAAGTAGTGATACCTCTGGGGAGGGAAGGACATCATTGCCGCCATGGATGCGCCAAAGCTGTGGGCCGCCAGCTTTCTGGTGGATATGGAGCAGAACTCCGGAACACCACAGGGAGAAAATAAGTGGGAGCCCAGCACTTTTCTTGCTCTTGAAAGTAAATATGAAGAAAATCGAGCTGCTCCAGTCTGTAAAGGTGCTAGCATTGAACATCCAGAAGCATCTAAAACTTAGGGGAGGAAAGGTTAAAAGAAAAAAAAAAAAGAAAGAAAGAAAGAAAAAGAAAAAAAAAAAAAAAAAAAAGAACAGAGAGTCTGGGTTACTCCCTCCCACCGTGGCCCTGTTCCACCTGGTCTTCAGGAATAGTCACAGAACATGAACCACTCCCCAGTGTTTCTGTGCCCCTTTTCTAAATCCCAGTATTCGTTACTGAAGTTCAAGACCCTTAATACTGGCCCCCACAGTATTATGACAGCTCTGAGTCTCCCAGACCATTCTCAAAACAAGATGCAGCACTGGCCTTGATCTTTAAGTGGAGCTCTAAAGTTCAAAAGAGAGAGAGAAAAATTCTGTGTTCAATTCTCAGGTGGCAACAGTTAACATTAAAGCTAAGTTTCCCAAAGTAACCCGGGGTGCCCCGGTTGCACAATCAGTCCTGGGAGCTAAGTAGACCCAGACAGACAGCAGGAAATGCCCAGGACTCTCTCCTCAGCTCCATTCCCAGCCATTGTCCCTGGCTTTCCTGTCTGTATCTTGATGTCTCCACATGCCCTCCTTCCTTCTCCCAACGGGAAAGGAGCAGAGCCCATCACAGGGAGCTTGCTCACCATACTCTGGTGATTCCCCAGCCCCCAGCCAGTAAGTGGCACCTGGGGGAATGAACGAAGCCTGCAGAGCACAGCTGCCAACAGCCTCGGGCCTTCCTCCGCTGCCTTTAGACTAACTCTCTACTAGAGGCCTTGAATGACTGCAGGACTTTTTTTAAATAGGGAAGAAAAAGAGAAAACCCAGATGTGGTGGTAATGGGAGCATTGCTAAAAGTCTAGTAAAGTTTTCTGAGTGTACACGTGCAAAAAAAAAAAAAAATCCAAATCACTTTTCAAGTTTTCCCTTTAAATTTGCAGAATGTCTGCTCCTTAGATGACTAACGAAATATAAAAATCAAAGCCTAAGTTTTACTCACGAATAACTCAAGCTTCCTTAAAAAAAAAAAAAGAAACAGGAATAAAGCAGAAATTTTGTGTTTTTCCCATTTCATACCCAACACTCAAATTCCCTCAACTTTAATCCTCAAAGTCAAACAAGAAATCATGCTGCTCAATACGGAAATGGCCATAGTTTAAGCTTTCTGAAGCCCCAGTCTGACAGAGCCAAAAGCTTGCCTCTGAAAGACTGCAATGGGCACTCACTCCCTCCTGTAGCGTGGAGGAGGCTAGCAGCCTGGGAAGTCCAGAGCACACTAGCGGCAACAAGGTCACTACCACCTGAGCGGACATGGATCATGCCAAGTATCACTTCTCACCCCAGCTCTCACGGGACTCAAGGAATGACCTACAGTAACTTTACTGCATATTTATTAGGATACATGCTGGTGTGGGTCCTCAATTTCCCTATTCCTATAGTGAGGTTCCATGTGGAACAAAGACCAAGAAGTATTTTAAGTTCTTCATGATTCTAGCACAAGCGTAGTGCTTGTTTTCACCGTGGCCTACAGCCTCTCCAAAAACGCAGCCAAACTCCGTAGCCTGGGATAGACAAAGGCTGGCTTGAGTTTCATTATGGAATCCCTTGGAAAGGCAAACGGGCCAACATCCTTTTGAAAGCCGGAATCCAAAATAACTCTTCACGTCATCCACTCCTGAACAGTACTGGAAGCCTTGCTGACATAGGAGACACCAGTCTGCTCAGATTACACATTCTAGTTTGAATCCAAAGTCCCTCAGGGCCTTAGAACTTTTCTCTAACCTCTCAAAGTCAGGTCATGCATAAGGACTTCTGAAAGTCTTAATGTTTTCCAATGTGTTTATATAGTGTATAAAGTGTTTTTAGTCAATCAGACTCCATCTGCCAAATACTACAGGCAATTAAGCATCATGATTAAGGAGGGCTTCTGGGTTTGAATCCTGGTTTTACCACTTATTTGCCATGGCACCTTGGGCAAGCTCTGTTCTTCAATTCCTCACCTGTAAAATGACAATAGCAGCTCCTACTCCTTAAGCGAGAGTGAAATGAGAGGACATATGTAAAGCACTAAGAGCAGGGTCTGGCACATAGGGCTCAATAAATATAAGCTTACTATTATTACTACTACTATCCTATTGGGCTATGCCCACCTGGCCAAGCCTGGACCCCCATACTTTGGGCCTATAAATCCAATGCATAAGGCAACCTCAGAGAGTAACATCAATGTCTCCTGCACCCCCAGATTGCTCTAGACCCCCCTGTATATGCCCTATCCCCTCCCATGGACAACACACTGATGGCCAGAGGTCCTCACGCCTGCAGGCCTTGCTTTCTCATCTGATTTCACCCACATAAAAAAGCTTCTCTCTTGTAAAAAGTCTTGAGAGCAGACATTAGGAGACCAGGCCTCCACATACCAGCAGTCACTGGGTTCCATACTTCCCTTACATTTAAAAAAACCAAGTTCAACTCAAGTCAAGAAACAGAGGGCAGCTCTTCTCCCCTTCCTGAAAAATTCAATCTAATGGCTTTAGAGCCATTAGTTGTGGCAGAGGAAAGCAGGGTCTACATCAGTTGAAGTGGGAGGAGCAGAAGGGTCTGGGAGGGAGTATCAGAGCCCAAGCTGGGTGAGGAGACATCCATACAGAGGCAGGAAGGTGTGATGCAGCATGCCACAGCCCTAGTGGGGTATGAAGGGCACCGCTGGCAGAGAAGGAGCGGCAGCCTGATGTGGGGACTCACAGGCAGGGTGAAAGAGTACCCAAGGGGGGAAAGGGCAGTGGCCACAACGGGAGATTAGTTACATACAGAGGGATTGATCAAAAAAGGGCATATATTAAGGGTAATGGGACCAGGTTTCTCACTGTTAGAGGATGGAATTAAAACATGGAAAGGGAAAAACATCTGTGGTGTCGAATTGGAATTGGAGTGTGAACTCATGGTTTCTGATATATATATAATATATAAAATAAAGCTAGGGCTTCCCTGGTGGCGCAGTGGTTAAGAATCCACCTGCCTGGGAACATGGGTTTGAGCCCTGGTCCGGGAAGATCCCACATGCCGCAGAGCAACTAAGCCCGTGCGCCACAAACTACTGAGCCTGCGCTCTAGAGCCTGTGAGCCACAACTACTGAGCCTGCACTCTAGAGCCTGCGAGCCACAACTACTGAGCCCGCATGCCACAAGTGCTCAGGCCTGCGCGCCTAGAGCCCGTGCTCCGCAACAAGAGAAGCCACCGTAATGAGAAGCCTGCGCACCGCAATGAAGAGTAGCCCCTGCTCGCCACAACTAGAGAAAGCCTGCACTCAGCAAGAAAGACCCAATGCAGCCAAAAATAAATAAATAAATAAATAAATTTAAATAAATAAAGCTAGATGTACATATGAAGATGAGTATATATCTATACACAAATATATAGACACATGTATATATATTTTCTAGCTCTGCTTACTGAAGGGCCAGGGAGCAGCAACACTCTGATAGCAATGTGCACATCTAGCACCTAGCTGCCTTCTAAACAACATCCTCCACTGAAAGAACCAGAGCTCTTTGGAGAACTGCCTGATTCCAGGGTTGTGGCAGAGAAAGTACAAGATGAGCCTAGAACATCCTGTTGTGCCAGAAAGCAAGGAAATGCTCAAAAGGACGCAGAAACCAGCTTGAAGGGGCTCCCACTGGCAAGTAAATAATGATATTAATGGATTATAATGCACTGAATAAAAAAAGGAAACCATGAGGCCATAAAGATAAAAATAAATACATAAATAAGTAAATAAATTTTAAAAACTAAAGTTTGGTAAGGGATTTCACATAGTTTCAAAGTATCTCCCCACAGAATGCTTATTAATTATAACAGGGAATAAGTTTACAATGGAGAAGCCTGGAAGACATCACCTTAATCAAGTGAGCAAAATGAACATCATCAATAATGGGATTAATCAAAATCTTGCATCACATGATAGGATGCAATGAGAAAA
Organism: Eschrichtius robustus; assembly: GCF_028021215.1. Classification (NCBI taxonomy): domain Eukaryota; kingdom Metazoa; phylum Chordata; class Mammalia; order Artiodactyla; family Eschrichtiidae; genus Eschrichtius; species Eschrichtius robustus. The sequence continues at coordinate 36,704,922 of NC_090826.1, forward strand.
ACAAAGCATCATTTCTGTGATACTCCTGTCGAAGATGCATAACCTGAATCTAATCATGAGAAAATATCAGACAAACCCTGAATGAGGGACAGTCTACACAATAACCAGCCTGTAATCTTCAAAAGTATCAAGATCATGAATCTCAAGGAACGTTTACTGAGAAAAGTCTATAGGAGATGAGAGACTTGGTAACTAAATGTAATGCACGATTCTGAACTGGATCATTTTGCTGCAAAGAACATTACTGGGACAACTGGCAAAACTTGAATGGGGTTTGAGGATTAGATGGAGGTAACATATGAATGTTAATTTTGATGGTTGTGTTATGGTTAGGTAGGAAAATGTCCTTGCACATAGAAAATGCACGCAAAGTATTTAGGGTGATGGGGTGTTAGGTAGGCAACTTAACTCACAAATGGTTCAGGAAAAAAATTCTTTGTACCCTACTTCCAACTTTTATGTAAATTTGGCCTATTTCAAACTTAAAAAAAAATTTTTTTTTAACCACATGCAATGTTGTTTAAAAAAAAAAAGAAACAGAGAACAGTATGTGAGGGAGCCATCTCCCCATACTGCCACAGAGGGTAGGCTGCACACTCTCCTCTGGCAGCCCTCAAAGCACGGAGTCTCCATCCTAAGTGCCCCTGCCCAGTGCCCCCTCACTGGGCATCTCTGCCACCTCTAGAGCCTGCTCGGGAGATATCCCTGCACTCCCTGCAGAGGCGCTCCACTTGCCTGCCTACCCTCTGACATCTTAGAGATTGCCCCTTTCTGCTGATGTCATTATATTTTAGTCACTAGTTTGCAGAATATAAGTCTACAACTTATATCATCAGCCAGGACTTTGAGAATCTAGTTGAGGGGCAGAACTCAAAAGGAACAGTTTATGATTCTGTGTATATCTATCTCCTCACCAGCTTTCACCAGAGACGAAGATTTACACACATTTATTCTGACACCCATTTCCTTCTCCTAGCAAATTAAAGGTAGTAAGTAGCCTATGGCAAAGAGGAAAACGAATGATTCTCTCCTCAAAATAAAGGGACCAGTCACCCAGTGGGGCAGGGGAGAGGAAAACAGGGACTGCCACAGGGCCAGCCCGATTTGGAGGAGCAGGCCTGCACCACAGCCCCTAGAGGATGTGCACAGTATTTACACAACAGACACAATGGCTCCTCTGCAGCCATTACTGTCGGTCAGGTAAATAACGCATGTGCCAAAACACACATTTAATGAGGGAAATAATATGCCTTTATAAAAAGCCTCAATTTCTATTTACCTGAGAGACCAGGGAAGCACCAAATCACCAGATTAGTGGACCCACAGAGGAGTCATTCTGGCGTCTTAGGTAAATAGACATTTTATAGCCTTCCATTACTGGAGGGGGGAAGGAAGGGCGAAGGGAGGGGGCCATCCTTTAACATCCACATACAGGCCAGGGGAGTCTGGGGGAGAGAAAAGAAGAGAAGCCCATCATGAAATATGGGGTCCTCTCCCACCCCATCTCCCCATCCACATATACTTGGGATCTCTGGGGAGGGTATGGGTTTATACCATCCCTGGGTTCAATCCACTCCATAAAAAGCCAGACTGGGGAGTTCCCTGGAGGTCCAGTGGTTCGGACTCGGTGCTTTCACTGCCGCGGGCCTGGGTTCAATCCCTGGTCAGGGAACTAATATCCTGCAAGCCTCGTTGTGCGGCCAAAAACAAACAAACAAACAAACAAAAGCGAGACTGGGAGGCAGGGGTGCATTCCAGAGAAACTTCAAGGCACTGAGGCAGGTTCTGGGTCTGCACTAGAAGCACATGGGACAGCCACAGAGTACCCAGGTCCCAGTCTCGGGGAAGTCCCCGTTCCAATCTGACCTGCAGTAGCACAAGTGCTCAGACACCTAAGCCACAGAGGCATCCACAGAGAACACGGTAACATCTGACTGCAACTCGTTCAGTCACAGGCCCTGTCTCAGGTGGCTAAAAATAACCTGGGAAAAATATAAATAAACTGCATGCCTTCAAAAGTCATAATTTTCAATCTAATGAATGCATTCTTAACTGCCAGAGCACTTTCTGTGAAAATCATAGACTGTCAAAGGTGAAAGAAAACCTAAGAGAAGACGCAGTCCAGCAAGCCAGGGAAAATGAGCCCCAGAAAGAGAAAAGGACAGTCCAAGGTTCACAGAGCAAGTAAGGGTAAGAAGAGAACCCATGGCTCCCGACCCCCAGTTCAGAGCCTCCAGCCACTGCCCCAACACAAGGAGCAGACACCAGCATTTGTCCCCCAAGCTTTTCTGTAGCCTCACAAGTGGAGGCCAGGGGCCTGAGGGCTCGGCCTAAGGCAGAACAAAGCTTGACACCCCTACAAAAGCTTAGAACCTCTACACGACTTCCTGATGGCCCCAAAGTGGAATGCAAGCAGGAACTCTAAAGCTGGGTCCTCACCTCAACAAAACACTTTTCTCCTCTCTACACCCCATCACCCCCTAGACCTGTAGCTTCAGCTGCTTCTGCTCCAAGACAGGGCTAGGGAGAACTTGTCCAACATCAGAAGCAGCTGCTAATCCCAAACTATCAGAAGAGCTAAAGTCATTAAAGACCTTCAGGAATACCAAATTCTGATGGCAACATCACAGGCCGTAGGAGGCTCGCTCTCCCCTTCAATTAGCCTGTCTCAGCAACTCAAGGCAGCACAGAAAAAGAAGTACCTGTTTGTGATTTGCCTGCTGTTTACTAACCCATCAGCCAAATTCAGTAGCTTGGGCAAAGTCCTTCAAGGGGCCAAGGATGGGAAACATCTCTTTGCAAAGACCTGCACGTCAGTTGTGACCCCACACACGACAGGGAGCAAAGGCTAGTTTCCTAACACGTGGTAAATAGGATAGAAATGGAGGAAGGGCAGGGTATGGTATGGTACTCTCATCCCTGTAAGCTCCTCCCACACTTGTAGACAGCATCTGACCCCAGAGGGGAGGTACACAGAACCTGCTATACCCCTGCTTCCGAAAGGGAGAACTGGAGCAGAAACAAGGAGTCATACAGCTAGCTGTTAAAATGCCGTATTAGACAAGCACAGGTTCCAATCCTGCCTCCACCACATGCTCTTTGTAATAATAGCTGTAACAAAAATACCTATCTCTTAGGGGTTCAATTAGACCATACAATATGTACAAAGTGCTTTGCACAATAGTAAGTTCTCAGCAAAAGGGAGCTATTGCTAATTAGCTATTGCTAATACATGAGAAAGAGGAAAGTGAAACACTATTTTGTGAAAATCTACTACAAGCCAGGCACTGTAGTTGTGACTTACATATTTCATCATTTAAGCCTCCCAACCATCAAGCAAAATAGGTAACAGTATTCCCATTTTACACATGAGAACACTAAGGCTCAGAGGCACTCAGCTCTTCAGGGCCCTGTTCTCCTCTCCCACATTTAAGGGCCCACTTTCTCCACTTGGCTGATTCTCCCATCAGCCATAGGGCTAACAATGCATATCAACTATAGTTTTTCTTTTGAGCTAAGGTATGACTTTAACTAAAATGAACTCAACCATAGCAATAATTAAGTCTGTCCAAATCACTCAAATTTGTTTCTAATAAGAAAAACAAATTGCACCCTGGGTACAAAAGCGGAAACAGGGGGACTTCCCTGGTGGCGCAGTGGTTAAGACTCTGCGCTCCCAATGCAGGGGGCCCAAGTTCCATCCCTGGTCAGGGAACTAGATCCTACATGCATGCTGCAACTAAGAGTTCGCATGCCACAACTAAGGAGCCCGCATGCAGCAACTAAGGAGCCCATGTGCCGCAACTAAGGAGCCAGCGAGCCACAACTAAGGAGCCCAACTGCCACAAATCTTCCCCTTTTAGTAGCTTTCTCTGACACCTCATCAGAAAGTTAATTGCTTCAGTGATCCAGTAGCACAGTTTAACTTTTGTCTCACTATATTGTAAGATTTTAGTTATCTGTTTCTCCTCTTAGCAGTAATTTTCAGCAAGTCGGGTGAGAAGGATGGAAGATAGCAGGTGTAGGGGTGTATGTGTGTGTAAAAAGGCATATTTGAAGAGATCATTTCTTTTTTTCTTTGGCCGCGCAGCACGCGGGACCTTAGTTCCCCAACCAGGGATCAAACCCATGCCCGCTGC